>NC_136262.1:167072563-167322563 GCF_964187855.1 Myxine glutinosa
GGTAGCCCAGTGCCAGAGGGCACCAAGGGGTGACAGAGCCAGGAGGGGCCTTCCCCAGTTAGTTAGGTTAGGGTGAGGAGCTAGGTAAGCTCGGGTGGCAACTACAGTGGTGGAGGTGTGCAGGTGGGTAGACCTGCTGGGAGAGCTACACGTTTCAGCCCAGAAATTGTGCAAGGGCACCGGGAGATGAATCGGGGGAGTGAGACCCCAAATTGAGAAGCACCACAGTTTGGTCAATGGGAATTGGTTTTTAGAACCCATAGTGTAAGTTGGCCAATGGATTGGCAGGGAAGACCCCGGGTAGTGTAAAGTGTGTTAATGTCATTTAGAAAGTAGTTAGGATGAAGAATCTCCTTGCACCATCTGCATCCACTCACCTGAGGTGACGTAACTCCACACCATGCCATGTTTTATTATTTTTTGATGCAAATGTTTGGATTGTGAGACGCATCATGACGTGGGTGTGACATTGTGCTTGATGTTCCATCTCTCCCTCCTTATGAGGATTGATGATGAATTGGGTGATGGCAAATTTTGAAGTAGAGGGATTGTGGAGACGAATTTGGTATTGGGGAAATATGGGGAAGACGTGACAGTAGTGATGAATTTGTAAATGTGTAGATTTTTGTACATATGGGGTAAGGGCAAGGGTAGTGTAGGTGACAGGGGGGTGATGTACGGTAGGGACGAGCTTTCTCACTTCGCCCTCCGTACGCATTTCACCTTGCATTGCCTTATTGATGTGTACCCTTGTGACCTTACCCCTCGCTCATCTGTCTTCCCCCTTTTGTCTCCCACATGACCTGTGCGCCATTGGGCGCCGAGGGGAGCGTGCGTGAGTCCTCCATTGTGCACCCGGAACTCCCAGAACCAGCTGTCTGCATCGATGCACCACATTATGGACCACATGTCTGTGGCCGAGCACCACTGATGGACCCCATGGGTTGGGGCATGGCCCCTCTGCTGGAACCGGCCATGAGGGCCCGAAATCTTGCTGGCGGACCTTGGCCACAGGGCCAAGTTGTACACAGGGCCACAGGGCCACAGGGCTCCATGCCCCACAGGTGAACCACACTAGTCGGCCCTGTGGGCTATAAATAAAATAAATAAAAACGGATACGTTAGGTGCATTTTATTGCAAATAGGCCGCCAGCAGAGGAAAAAGCCAACAATTGGAAGAAATAATAATAGCCAGCAGAGGGAGCCGAAGAGCAAGAGATCACCTGCAGGGTTAGGGGTTGTTGATTTATTTTTATTATTGAACATTCATGAACACTAATTGAACTGTGTTGACTGCACCGATTGGTGCTTGAGGGTGTGTTGGTGCGTTATGGGTGCTTTCATGGTGCATTGATGCAGAGCAGACCGTCTCCCATCCCCCCCCCCCCAGAAAGAACAATCACAGGTCCTGGGTTGCGTTTTGTAAATAAAGTAGCGTCAATTGTAAATAATGCTCCCCACCGTCAGTGTGTAGTTTGAAGACCATTCCGCAATTCGGTTAACTGTGGGCGTGAGTCTGTTAGGCAGGGTGCAATGGAGCAGTGGGACATATTTATCTATGTTTTAAAACTGTCACACTCAGGGTCAGGTTAAAAGTAGAGGGAACTACACCTACGTGTCACACTAAATAAAAGTTGTAGGCCCGGAACGTGCCTAAGAGGAGGAGGGTGCAGTGTTGCGGATATGAGGATTGCATTTTTTTGATTGTGTGTATTGTAGTGGTAAATTGTTGTGTAACATTGGTTGGATATGGCCCCTCCTGCCTCCAGAGTTGTGTAAAGGTAAAAAGGGCGTCCCGGTAGTTATTCCATGAAACACCACATTGCAGGACCCGATAAAACCCTTGTTCAGTAGCTTATATCTTATTATGTGTTTTAGAGTAAGGCCTTGTCTTCCATTAAAATAATACTCCATTGCACCGAATCAATTAAGAATAGCTCCCCTTCAATAATTCCATTTCCCAGCCAAACTCTCCATCTGCGGGTAAAGCAGTTCACAAGCGTGGGGTGCACGCCCTCTCATTTCGCTGCTATAGTGAATATGTGCTCCATGCTCTGTTTGAACAGGAGGGGCGGGGTCGCCCGGGAGAGGCAAGCCCAGGGCGCGCCACGAAGGGCGGGGCTGTTCAGCCCCATGCCCAAATAAGGAAACAAGCCCGTGGCTCGCCACGAGGGGCGTGCCGTCGGCGCCATGCCCAAATAAGGAGACAAGCCCGTGGGATTACCATACAAGGTCACGAAACAGAGCACGGGGGAGAGGGCGTGTCAGTCCCGCGCTGGAGAGAAGTGAGAGGCAGGGAATACGAGCTGAGCTGCGTGGAGAGGTACATGACAAAGAAAGGGTCCAAGAGAAAGCAGAGGAACTTTTACGAACGAGTTGCAAAGAGATACGACAGATGTGTCCAGCCCCGTTTCAACCAGCCGCGTGAAGCCCTGACGGGGCAGAGAGTGACCCTGCCGGCGTGCGCTGTAAAGCCGAATACCAGGAGCTGCCAGCGTGCGCTGTAAAGCGGATTACAAGGAGCTGCTGGCTCCCCGCTTCCCGCCCGGAGTGGACCTGCTCGCTGTGCCCTGTGATCCCACCTGCTCATCCTTTCCAGCCATTCCTGCCTGCAAGTTCCCCATTTGCGTACGTGAGTTTGTTTTGTTCGTGCTGTCCTGGGTAGTAACTAAGTCTGTATAAGCTAGTAATTTTCACTGTGTCACCTGCGTTTTCATGTCCGCTGTAAATACCCGTGACTGCTCTTTTTGCTTATGTGTGTGTAAATAATAATAAACCCCGTTACTCTTCTGTACGTCTTCTTCTTCTTCCTCTTTGCATTCGTTGTCTTAGTCTTTTCCTGATTGAGTATCTGTGGCGCGATACGGCCAACGTTTGGGTGAATCGGGTTTAGTCGGGGAACAACTGTTCGGTCGCGGAGCCTCCACTCGGCAAACATACCATCCTTAACCACGGACCGTAACAATATTGTCATCAATATCAATAAAGACATCAAAAATTTCTACAAAAGCATAAAACAAATTTAACAAGAAAAAGAGCAATAAGAGATGCAAACCCTCACCAGGATGTATTTTCCATGGTTTTTAAGGCTTTTGTGTTAAAACAAATATGGCGGCTGAACCACGTGATTGATGACGTCAGCACTTTTTTTCTCCACTAATTTATTCCTAGCTCAAGAAATTTCATCTTGATCGGATGACGTTTTGTACTTGTCAAATTATGACATCATAATGGAGGCACCTATGGCATCATCATTCACAGATGTTATTCCATATGGAGAGTTCTTTACAATGAGCCATGTCTCAATTTTTTCTATTCAGCACTTTTGAAGATATAGAGGTGCAAAATTTTTCGGTTTTTCCAAGATGGCGACCGAACCACGTGCCCGATGACGTCATCGTTGTTTTCTTTCTCCACCAATTTATGTCTACATGACGCTCAAGAAATTTCATCTTGATTGGATGAAGTTTTGTTCTTGTTGAATTATGACGTCATAATGGAGGCACCTATGACATCAGCATTAACATATTTTATTCCCCATGGAGAGATATTTACAATGAGCCATGTCTCAATTTTTTCTATTCAGTGCTTTCGGAGAAATAGAGGTACAACATTTTTCGGTTTTTCCAAGATGGCGGCCGAACCACGTGACCTATGACGTCATAATTATCATTAAAATATTATACAGGTGGAGTTGCACCTATGGTGAAAATTACCTTTCAATCGGACCAAAGGTTGTAGAGAAAATCATATTTATTCTGTGCGGACAAACAGACAAACGGACTCAAATGCAATACCCTCTCCTCAGGCGAGGGTTACTAGAAAGCATCTGAAAATGCAAAACCCCGTCACGTCCACTTTAAATTCAGACTTATTTTGTATGCCAAACATGACAAAAACGGCTTAAAAATATAAAAACAATTGACGATTTTAATACAAGATGATTTTAATGTCAATCGGCTGAAAATTGACGATTTTATGTGGCCTTGACCTTTGACCTTTTGATCTAAAACACAATCCGCTTCCAGCTTTTGATTGGTGAACCAATTCAGTGACCCAATATGCAAATTCTTAAAATTCCAGAGTAATTGGACGAAAATTAATGATTTTATGTAATGCTGACCTTTGAACTTTTGACCAAATTATTATTTTGTCTTCTCCATATTTTCATAATGAAGCTTTGTTGAAAATTTGATGACAAAGCTCATATTATAAATTAAAATTTCAGATCAATTGGATGAAAATTGAAGATTTTATGTGATGCTGAGCTTTGAGTTTTTGACAAAATTATTATTTTGTCTTCTCCATAGTCTCATAACTAGTGAGATACCCGTGCTACGCACAGGTGGGAGGCCAGAAGCAAACAGGCAATGCAGATACGGCGAATGCGAAAGCATGAAACCAATAAATTCCACATTCCTGTAGCACCCTCAGTCGCACGTCAGACATAGACAGCAAGTTAGTGAAGGACTTCCATGAAAAACGTACCCGTTCGCAAACAAACGGGTATGTTCACGAATAGAAACATCGATTGTGGGACCGTGGCGAATCTGCATATGGCGATCCATGAAGTTCACGTTTCGAAAGTAGAAACCAGCACGGCATGTCGTCATTTACTTGAACTCGATATCTCTTTTTTCATTCCAAACAACATAACTCCAATCACAAATTAATCACAAAATAAACTTTTAACAACATTGTTAATGTTTCCTTCATTGTAAAAACTACCAAGTCAACAGTTAAAAGGATTTTGAGCCGATAGGTGTTACGGCCTCGGCAAGATCGATGGAGACAGCGATCTGTTAGCTTATACACTGCCCAAATAGCTATATGGAATTCTCTCATGTAGAGATTAAACCCGCGTCATTTGAACTTTGGCCGAGGTCATTATTTACTTTTAATGATGTTTATATACGAATCAAAAAGAAGATAATTGGTTTTGGGTTGTCCTTTCCACATATCTCGTGAGATTGTGAGTTGGAGAGACGACTGTGATGGCGGGGAGGAGGTTGGCATTTTCTCAAGCAGGGATTCAACCCATCTCCTTATAAAAGGTCTTTGTCCGAGGTCACCAAATCCGATCGGTGCAGCTGTGCAGCACAGCTGTGCAGCGATCGGTGCAGCCGTTTGTGCAGCACCCAGGAAAATAACGTTATGTGGGAGTCCAAACCTGAAAATGCTGGAGGCCAAAGCTGAAATTGGAAAAACAATATAGCCTATTTTACTCCAGGGGATCCCAGGATTACCCACCCAAAATTTCGTTGTGATCCGTTCAGCCGTTTTTGTGGTACCTTCGAACGGACGGACGGACAGACAAACAGACAGATATTTGGTGAATTATAGTAAGATGAAGCTTTGTTGAAAATTTGATGACAAAGCTCAAATTATAAATTAAAATTTCAGATCAATTGGATGAAAAATTATGATTTTATGTGATGCTGAGCTTTGAGCTTTTGACAAAATTATTAATTTGTCTTCTCCATATTCTCATAATAAAGCTACATTGAAAATTTAATGACAAAATCTCAAATAGTAAAAAAAAAGTTACGGCCCGGAAAGACACACAAGTGATTACAAAACCGTCTCCCATGCTAACAAGACGACAAATAAAGGTCATTACAATAATCCCTCGATGTCCGGAAGGGTTACATTCCTTAAAATCTCCCTGTTAGGTAAATTTCCTTCTATCAAATGTTACGGATCCGTCACTTCCGCCTTATATACTTGTATGATTTTTCGTTTCAGGTAATAATGTTGTTAAGATTTTTGTGTGAAATAGAGATGACTTTAATAAATGGAAAAAAGAAATGTTTCTGGAGGAAAAAGAAAAAATGCGGCAAAGAAGCAGGAAGAAGAGAGAGGAAGAGCTTGGGAGAGGAGGAAGAGACGGCCATGAGAGAGATACAGCCGTAAATCGGATCGAGGCTGCGAGCTGACTTTTTTGATATTGGTCGCAAATGAGTTGAGGCTTCCCGTGAAAGGGATTGCCCGCGACATCGTCCTATATTGTGAGTGCAATTAAACCTGCGTCTCAGGTTTTATTACCAAGCTTGAGTTATTGTTGGAGAAAAATCCAGCGCCTCCATTACAGGCTGATACGCCATTTTGTCCTCGAAGAGATTGTCCGCTTTGTGCATCTTGTTTTGTTGTTGGAATTTCCATATCGACCTCATCGTGTTGATTGCCATTGGTTCCCATATCGGCTCAATTCCCATATCGACCTCTCACCTCGTAACTCCTCATTCGCCATCGTGCCGATACCTGCCTGTTCTCGTCGTTCTGCACGGCTTCAACCAGCGTGGAGATCCATGCACAGACTTTGGAGAATGTTACATTCCACTCACGTTTGGCGTATCGTGAGTTCATTGCTTTGAGAGCATTGGGGAATGATAGTACCATCATATGTATTGTTCATTTGATGCAAGTGATATTTTCATGGTACTCTCTTTGATAGTGTTATTATAGTGTATGTGAGAGTTATTAATACAATTACTTGTTTTGTTCTACAATTGCATTGGTGTGGTTTTACCATGGCTTATTAGAACACTCAAAATAACAATTCTTTCTGCTGCATTCCCTCTCGAGACTCTGAGGTGCACCGTAACCGGGGTTTGGGGAGGTAATAAGTAACACAAATTTAATTATCGCATATACTCCAATTATATAAGTGGAGATAGATTCCTACAGAAAAGAAACCTTATCTCTACGATGCATTTGCTTGGAATAATCTCGCATTTTCTCACAGATCACCAAATTTTGGTGTGGCTACAGGGTCAATCTTCTGTAGACCATTTTACTATAATTCACCAAATGTCCGTCCATCTGTCTGTCCGTTCGTCCGTTCCCAGGTACCGCAAAAAAGGCTGAACTGATCGTAACGAAATTTTGGGTGGGTAATCCTGGGACCCCTTGGAGTAAAATAGGCTATATTGTTTTTCCAATTTCAGCTTTGGTCTCCAGCATTTTCAGGTTAGGACTCCCGCCTAACGTTATTGTCCCGGTTACCACAAAAACGGCTGCACAACTCCATGCAACGATACACCTCCATGCCCATGGGATTCCCACGGGTGACCCCACTAGTAACGTTAATGCAGGTGTTCCCCAGGGCTCTGTGTTGGGGCTTTCTTTGTTTCTCCTTTACATAAATGACCTACCCGACAATGTTTCATCTCAGTTAGCCATTTATGCTGATGACTCAACCTTACACACTATTTATCCTGGCTCCCTGCCTGCATCACTCCGCCGTCAAGCCAGCGTCAATATAAATCGGGACCTTGAGAATGTCAGTAACTGAGAAAAAGAAAAGACTGCTTCATTAGGAGGGTTGCTGATGGATGGACCATGTGCAAGATGGAGAGACCACCTACCTGTCGGTGATGGTAAGTTGATATGCCCATAGACAGCTTCATCTTGAGACATTCCAATGATCTTGAAAGCCTTGGTTTCCACAGTATCTAGGTGAGCAAGATGTGAGGCAGGGGAGCCAACCCAGAGAGGAGAGCACTACTCCATCAAGCTGTGGATGAAAGCCTTGCAGGTCGATAGGAGCTCAGGTGTGCCAAGGAAGGACATTCACGATGGAGAATGCTCAGTCTACGTCCTGCTTTGGAGGCCAACTTTGAAATGTGGCTTGCCCAAGAGAGATCATGGTTGAGAGTGAGACCCAATAATTTGAGTGACCGAACCTCTTCTAGAGGGTTGTTGAGAAAATACAGAGGAGGGTTTGAGGAACGGTCCTTTCGGAGAAAGAGCGTGTGTGTGGTGTTACTCAGGATTGTAAGACATGTTCGAAGCGTTTCACCAGATTGTGATTTTGTCATGGTCTGAGCAGAGGGAAGAGGCTGCTGCCTGTCTGTCAGAAGGATGAGGAATGTTACAGCAGAGGGTGGAGTCATCAAAGAGATAAAGAGGATTTTCCAGATAGTCAGAGAGATCGTTGATGAAGATTATGAATGGGATGGGGCCGAGAACACTGCCTTTGGGTACTCCAGCCTTGATAGGGAAGGAGAAGAAAGGGTTCTGTTGAGAGCTACATGTTTGCTACGAGAGTGGAGGAAGTCAGTAATCCAAGAGTGGAGTTATCCTTGGATTTCATAGACACACAGTTTGGAGAGCAAGGCGGGATGCCTGACTGATTCGGAAGCTCGAGATATGTCCAGAGAGATGGTCCTGAACTCATGACTGATATTAAATGCTTACATCCATCGTTGGGAGAGTAGATGTAGCATATGCAAGGCAGTGCGACCAGGTCTGAACCCAAATTGATGATCTGAGATGAGACTGTTGGAGAAAAGGAATGATTTTTATGTCAAATGCAATGATGGATTCCATGACCTTGTTGATGATTGGAAGTAAGCTAATTGATGTGTAATTGAGGGGATATGTTTTTGCACTTTTTATGTAATGCTGTGATGTTGGCTTATATCCAAGCAGATGGAAGATGATCAAGGGTAAATGGAAGTGGCAGAAGGTTTGAGTGTGGGGTGCGGGGGACTGTTTGAGCGTGAAAGGTGTGGGGCAAGAAGGTTTTAGAGGGAGGGGTGCTGAGGGTAGGCCATTGTACGCCATTTTGTTTCCATTCACGACAAATCAGTCAGTTCCATTCTGTGAAAAAATAATGAATATAACATGATTACATGATGTTTTGGTGGCAAAATATGATAACAATATCAACATGGGAGAAAGACCTTTTTCTTGATGGCCAAATCCAATTCAAATGCAGTAGCTCTATTTCCTTACCTCTGCCACCAAAGGTGGATGGAGGTTATGTTTTCACCCCTGTCTGTCCGTTTGTGAATATAATATCTCAAAGTGTTGTGGACGGATTCGGACCAAATTTGGCAGAGATGTAGCGTATGTGACAAGGAAGAAATTAATAGATTTTGGTGAAGATCCGGATTCGGATCCGGCTACGAGAATTTTTAAAGTGATTCTTCACGATTGGGAGACAGGGCCAAAAACGATACATAGCAGGATATCTCAAAAAGTAGTGGACAGATTTGGACGAAACTTGGTGGACCGGTTGTGTGTGTTACAAGGAAGAATCGATTCAATTTTGGTGAAGATCCGGATCCGGATCCGGCTAGTATAATTTTAAAAGTGATTCTTTACCATTGAGTGATATGGCCAACCAGGCGGAGATTTGCTCTCTACTGAGTGCCGTTCTAGTTGTTATTCTTTTTCTCATTGTAATTATTGATTTTCTTCACTCATTTCTCATGTTCGCTGTGTATCTTCATCTAATATCTGTATTTCCATCACTCCGAGCTTTCATCTCTTCACCTTTTTATCTACTTGTTGCATTTCTCTGCCAATCTTCATTTCCTTTTTCTTTTCTCTCCCTTCCTCTAAATTTACTTTGTGGACATATATTAGCTTGTGTTCACAGAATAATTAACTAAAATAAGTCATGTAATCATCATCTTGGATTCAGCGAAAGTTTGATATGGTGCAAGAGCCACAGTGCTGATGATATGCACACTGATCCAGCATAACAGATACACCACTGTGCACGCCACACAGGTAAGGATACACCGATATACTTGTATCCCGGTGCTTCACAGACAGGGTGATAATCAGTGTGTGTGCCGTTCCTCGGATGGACTTTAAGCCAGGTGTCCTATCTGCTATCATTAGTTGGTGTATCTTCAAGATCCGGCGGTGTCCTTCAAGAATAGGCGAGTTATCATCGGCATCCTGATCAATTTTTTTTCAATCCTGACAAATCTCACACTCTTACTACGTCTCTCCGAAAAGACCGATTGGACAACTCTCCCATCTACTTTCTCAACAATCCTCTCCAAGAAGTTCTGTCACTCAAGCTTTTGGGTCTCACTATCTGCCATGATGTTTCCTGGGAAAACCACATTTCAAATCTGGCCTCCAAAGCAAGTCACCGACTGGGCATCCTCCGTCATGCGAAGTCCTTCCTTGGCACACCTGAGCTCCTCACCACCTACAAGGCTTTCACCGCAGCTCAATGGAATACTGTTCTCCCCTCTGGGCTGGTGCTCCTGCCTCACACCTAGCTCGTCTTCACGCTGTTGAAACCAAAGCTTTCAGAATCATTGGAATCTCCGGCGATGAAGCTAACTCCAAGGGCCTCTCACTCACTCACCGCAGGCAGGTTGGTGGTCTTTCCGTCTTCTACCGACTCCTCTCCGGCCTTGCCCCCCCAGCTCTCTCTGTGCTCTGTCCCCCAAATATTCCTACAGGTCGCACAAGATCTGCCAGCCACCCTCCTATGGTTTCCAACAATTTTCACTAATTATTTACTCTTCTGATGGTGTGCACATCCAGCATGAATAGTGTGCCTCCATCTCTGTCTTTCACTTTCCTTCTTCCACTTCTTTCAAATTTCTTCATTCTGTTACTACACCTATGTGTTTCTTGTACTCACGGGCTCTGTACACCTCATAATTAGGCACTCATCAGTGTAAACCTTTACTGGTGCATTACACTTCATTTTGCCACGGTTTCTGCGATATGTTATAAGGTTAAAGCAATCCTGTCTGATTGTATGCTTATTCAGACGTGTTGGAAGAACAAAAATAAATCATTACATAATACTATAACAGCACTCAGTCGAGAGCAAACCTCCGCCTGGTTGGCCATATCACTCAATGGTGAAGAATCACTTAAAAAATTCAACTAGCTGGATCCGGATCCGGACCTTCACCAAAATTGAATCGATTCTTCCTTGTCACACACACAACCTGTCCAACATGTTTCGTCCAAATTCATCCATAACTTTTTGAGATATCCTGCTATGTATCGTTTTTGGCCTTATCTCCCAATGGTGAAGAATCACTGAAAAAATTAAATAATTGTCATATTCGAATCCATATTCAGATCTTCACCAAAATCGAATCGATTCTTCCTTGTTACCCACACAACCTGTCCAACAAGTTTCGTCCAAATCCATCCATAACTTTTTGAGATATCCTGCTATGTATCGTTTTTGGGCCTATCTCCCAATGGTGAAGAATCACTTGAAAAATTAAATAATTGTCATATTCGAATCCATATTCAGATCTTCACCAAAATCGAATCTATTTGTCCTTGTCAGACACCCAACCGGTCCACCAAGTTTCGTCCAAATCCGTCAACAACCTTTTGAGATATCCTGCTATGTATCGTTTTTGGCCCTATCTCCCAATGGTGAAGAATCACTTTAACAATTCTAGTACCCGGATCTAAATCCTGATATTCACCAAAATATAATCATGTCGTCCTTGTCACACATGCTACATCTCTGCCAAATTTCGTCCGAATCCGTCCACAACGTTTTGAGATATTTTGTTCACAAACGGACAGACAGACAAACGGACAGACAGGGGTAAAACCTTTGGTGGCGGAAGTAATAATCTTCCTTTTGGGCGCAGAGAAAGACAGTTTGATTATTAAACGGACACATTACGCTTCACCCACAATGGGAGCAGTTTCGATGCACTGGCTTGATGGAAACAAAATGGCCTCGTATTGCAAGTTGTCACTACTCTGTGTATACAGGGACTGTAGTGGACGTAGGAAGAAATGGGGGACATGAAGCTTTGATGGGGGTGTTGGGAGGGTGGATGCTTTTCCTGATTCCATCTTCCCAATTTTGATAAACGGAGACAAAGATCATGGGATGGGAGATAAGAACGCTCGTTAAACGCATGAGAAAACTCTGCACTGTATGAGCGGAGGTGAGGGGGAAGTATGTGGTGGTAGGCTTGAGGAGGCACAAAGCAGACAAAAACCTCACAAAAATAATCCTTTTGAGGAAGAAGAGGAAGACACATATATCGTGGTGTGGAACCACAAGCAGAAGGAAATTGAATAAAAATGGGAATCGTTTTGGGGAGAAATAAAGTATAAAGTTTTTTTTGTTTTGTTTTATTCCGATTTTTTGAAACGAGGAGATAATAGGAAATCACCGAAATCGGATAAAGTTGGGAAATAAAAGCAGAGTACCTGGGAATATACCCAGGACTGATTTGTTGAAGTAAACTTTCTTTTCTATCAGAGGGAAGGCCCTGAAACAGCCATTAAGGCCTTGACAATACGAAACAAATAGCAAAAAACAACAAACTAATTACCATGAAATATTGCACTCGACGAACCAGCAACAAATTGGCGAATGATACACACACAGCAGGCCGAATTTGGTTCGGAAAACTCAGCCTGAGTGGTGTGGATTAAACGAACAGCTGCAGATTCTTTCAAACTTTGTGAGCATCCTTTCAAACTTTGTGAACATCCTTTCAAACTTTGTGAACCTCCTTTCAAACTTTGTGAACCTCCTTTCAAACTTTGTGAACCTCCTTTCAAACTTTGTTAACCTCCTTTCAAACTTTGTGAACCTCTTGTCAAACTTTGTGAACCTCCTTTCAAACTTTGTGAACCTCCTTTCAAACTTTGTAAACCTCCTTTCAAACTTTGTGAACATCCTTTCAAACTTTGTGAACCTCCTTTCAAACTTTGTGAACCTCCTTTCAAACTTTGTGAACATGCTTTCAAACTTTGTGAACCTCCTTTCAAACTTTGTTAACTTCCTTTCAAACTTTGTGAACCTCCTTTCAAACTTTGTGAACCTCCTTTCAAACTTTGTGAACCTCCTTTCAAACTTTGTGAACATCCTTTCAAACTTTGTGAACCTCCTTTCAAACTTTGTGAACCTCCTTTCAAACTTTGTGAACCTCCTTTCAAACTTTGTGAACATCCTTTCAAACATTGTGAACCTCCTTTCAAACTTTGTGACATCCTTTCAAACTTTGTGAACCTCCTTTCAAACTTTGTGAACCTCCTTTCAAACTTTGTGAACATCCTTTCAAACTTTGTGAACCTCCTTTCAAACTTTGTGAACCTCCTTTCAAACTTTGTGAACCTCCTTTCAAACTTTGTGAACATCCTTTCAAACTTTGTGAACCTCCTTTCAAACTTTGTGACATCCTTTCAAATTTTGTAAACCTCCTTTCAAACTTTGTGAACCTCCTTTCAAATTTTGTAAACCTCCTTTCAAATTTTGTGAACCTCCTTTCAAACTTTGTGAACATCCTTTCAAACTTTGTGAACCTCCTTTCAAACTTTGTGAACCTCCTTTCAAACTTTGTGAACCTCCTTTCAAACTTTGTGAACATCCTTTCAAACTTTGTGAACCTCCTTTCAAACTTTGTGACATCCTTTCAAATTTTGTAAACCTCCTTTCAAACTTTGTGACATCCTTTCAAACTTTGTAAACCTCCTTTCAAATTTTGTGAACCTCCTTTCAAACTTTGTGAACCTCCTTTCAAACTTTGTGACATCCTTTCAAACTTTGTGAACCTCCTTTCAAACTTTGTGAACCTCCTTTCAAATTTTGTGAACCTCCTTTCAAACTTTGTGAACCTCCTTTCAAACTTTGTGAACCTCCTTTCAAACTTTGTGAACCTCCTTTCAAACTTTGTGAACCTCCTTTCAAACTTTGTGAGCCTCCTTCCAAACTTTGTGAACCTCCTTTCAAACTTTGTGAACCTCCTTTCAAACTTTGTGAACCTCCTTTCAAACTTTGTGAACATCCTTTCAAACTTTGTGAACCTCCTTTCAAACTTTGTGAACCTCCTTTCAAACTTTGTGAACATGCTTTCAAACTTTGTGAACCTCCTTTCAAACTTTGTTAACTTCCTTTCAAACTTTGTGAACCTCCTTTCAAACTTTGTGAACCTCCTTTCAAACTTTGTGAACCTCCTTTCAAACTTTGTTAACCTCCTTTCAAACTTTGTGAACCTCCTTTCAAACTTTGTGAACCTCCTTTCAAACTTTGTGAACCTCCTTTCAAACTTTGTGAGCATCCTTTCAAACTTTGTGAACCTCCTTTCAAACTTTGTGAACATGCTTTCAAACTTTGTGAACCTCCTTTCAAACTTTGTTAACCTCCTTTCAAACTTTGTGAACCTCCTTTCAAACTTTGTGAACCTCCTTTCAAACTTTGTGAACCTCCTTTCAAACTTTGTGAACATCCTTTCAAACTTTGTGAACCTCCTTTCAAACTTTGTGAACCTCCTTTCAAACTTTGTGAACATGCTTTCAAACTTTGTGAACCTCCTTTCAAACTTTGTTAACTTCCTTTCAAACTTTGTGAACCTCCTTTCAAACTTTGTGAACCTCCTTTCAAACTTTGTGAACCTCCTTTCAAACTTTGTGAACATCCTTTCAAACTTTGTGAACCTCCTTTCAAACTTTGTGAACATCCTTTCAAACTTTGTGAACCTCCTTTCAAACTTTGTGAACCTCCTTTCAAACTTTGTGAACCTCCTTTCAAACTTTGTGAACATCCTTTCAAACTTTGTGAACCTCCTTTCAAACTTTGTGACATCCTTTCAAACTTTGTGAACCTCCTTTCAAACTTTGTGAACCTCCTTTCAAACTTTGTGAACATCCTTTCAAACTTTGTGAACCTCCTTTCAAACTTTGTGAACCTCCTTTCAAACTTTGTGAACCTCCTTTCAAACTTTGTGAACATCCTTTCAAACTTTGTGAACCTCCTTTCAAACTTTGTGACATCCTTTCAAACTTTGTGAACCTCCTTTCAAACTTTGTGAACCTCCTTTCAAACTTTGTGAACCTCCTTTCAAACTTTGTGAACCGCCTTTCAAACTTTGTGAACCTCCTTTCAAACTTTGTGAACCTCCTTTCAAACTTTGTGAACCTCCTTTCAAACTTTGTGAACCTCCTTTCAAACTTTGTGAGCCCCCTTTCAAACTTTGTGAACCTCCTTTCAAACTTTGTGAACCTCCTTTCAAACTTTGTGAACCTCCTTTCAAACTTTGTGAACATCCTTTCAAACTTTGTGATCCTCCTTTCAAACTTTGTGAACCTCCTTTCAAACTTCGTGAACCTCCTTTCAAAATTTGTTAACCTCCTTTCAAACTTTGTGAACCTCCTTTCAAACTTTGTGAACCTCCTTTCAAACTTTGTGAACCTCCTTTAAAATTTTGTGAGCATCCTTTCATTTAAGTATGATTATAACAAAGTGTGGGGTGTGAGGAGAGTGACACAGGATGCAGTCAAAGAGGAGTGCAGTCAATAGTGAAGAAGGCAAGGAAAGCTTCAGGCCAAGCCAACATCAGAATGCAAAAGTAAAGATGGCGAGAAAGGGTATGAGTGTAATAGATGGGGAGGAAGAGCTTTACGAAAATGAAGGGAGGATGTATAATGGTAGAGGATGGAGTTTGCGTTGGAAGGGGATGGGGGAGTGCAACGGAAAAGTGGGAGGCAAGGCTGGGAAAGGAAAGGGAGTTTTCTGGCCTTGTGCAATATATTTGGTGATATCAAAAGGAAAGGGAGGAAGGACCTCCAGTGATGTGGCTTAAGAACATTTGGCGGAAAGTTTTGTTTCGGAGGAATAGTGAGTAGGTGATGAATGAAGTTCACTAGATCCAATTGAGGCAGAAGTACAACTGTCTGTTGGATAAAAGAAAACGAGTTTGTCAATGATTAATAGTAAGGGAAACATATGAAAATCTGTTAACTAAATTGTTACCAAAAAATTTCTTCACCAATATGTTTGTAAAGGTGTGTAATAACATGTGGTAAAATGTTGAAGGTAAACTCCCGTGGGAAACCCAGAAAAAAAGCTGTTGAATTCGGGTACCGAAATTTTTTTTTCGAGAATTTCTTTTTTTTAATCGGCCCTTAAGTAACTTATGAGGGGTCAAATAAGGGTTTTTCATGATTCTGAGTTGATTGTTAACATTTATATTTCACCACAGACACTCCTTTGTGGAAAAATAATTTCTAAATATATCTCATTTTCTACTTTGCAGGACATGGAGTCTAGCAATATGGATGAAGACGTTACTCCACCTGTGCTCAATTGCTTCATCTGTGCACGCTCGGATACACCAGCTGAAAGGCTCATACAGGCAACTCCAAAGGGATACTCAACTTTATTGAAACAAGCAGAAACTGTCGAAAATGTTACTGTTGTGGAACGTATGAAGGAGGCTCAAAAGGAAGGAAAACTGAGGTACCACCAGAAGTGTAAAAATGATCTGTACAACAACTTTGTTGCAACCACCAAGAAGTGTCAGCTCAAGCATCAAAGGCAGAGAAAGAGTCATCAAAGTTGAAGAGAAGACGCACTACTTGTGAGTTCAGTTCATCAACTGGCTGCAGTTCTAGAAGATCACAGTCAGTTGACCTCCTGTATAAGGATGTATGCATTCTTTGCAACCAACCAGCCCAGCTCTACAAAAATAATCCAGCACAAGCTAGAAAGAAATACAGAGTGCCAGATAATTTGACTGCAGATACACTGAAGGCAAGCTTGCTGAAGACAGCACGGAGTCGCGGGGATGACTGGGGCACTGAAGTTACTGGACGCCTGGAAGGGATCAACGACTTGGTAGCAGAAGAAACACTGTACCATTTGCGATGCAAACTTATGTTTGCGAGAGGTGACAGTTTGTCCAAGACTGATGAGGAAGGAAAAAGGAAGAGAGGACAGAGGAGTATTGATGAGGAGCGAGAGGCAGTTTTTATTGAATTCTGCGAATGGTTAGACTCAGAATTAGAGCATGGGGTAATGAACATGGACCAAGTCCATGAAAAGCTGCAGGAGTTTGATCAGTCACCAGAGAAGAGCCTTTCTTATTCAAAGCATTGGCTAAAGATAAAACTTCTAGAGAAATACGAAGACACCTTGTATTTCACAACACAGGAAAGAAGGGCAGATGTACTCTGTCTCAAAGATGGCACCGACAATATTCTGCGAGGGCATCATGCTAATCTTGACCATGGAGATGAGAAGACTCAGATCATAAAGACGGCACTCAAGTTCATATCCAATGATATTGCCTTGATTGATTTAGGTCCAAAGTCATACCCCACCACACACAGTATGACTGACATCGATAGTCAGCTGACACTTTTTCCTGCAAGCCTTCAGATGTTCTTGAGACCGATTGTCAAGACAGACGAAAGAGTTGCCGTTTGGGGGCAGAATTTTATTAAGGCCTCTCGACCTCGGTCTGGAGTATTGCCACACCAAATGGGGCTTGCCATACAACTTGATCATAGATTTGGGTCAAAATGGATGCTCAACAAGTTCCACCGGATATGTCCAACTGGACCCCAAGAGCAAAGTTTCTGGACAACACTCATAACAAGAGTGAGCTCATCCACCTTCTCTCTTCTACCTTCCGAAAACATCACATCACTGTGGAGCAGTGTGACAATGATGCTGACACTTCAATTGTGAGAGAGGCATTGGCTGCTGCCTCAGATGGCTCTGTTGAGGTCAGTACCATTTGTGTCTTCAGTTAGTATAACTATTGGATGGAGCCCGGGGGGAGATGGGGTAATTTAAAAATAAGAGAATTCACACTGTTGAAAAGTTAAATCTGTTCTTGAACGGTTCATTATGCTTTGTACATGTTGTTATATTTTCAGGTGCGGGCAGAAGATGCAGACGTGCTGGTAATGCTGGTGCACCATAGCTCAGACAGCCACCATCCACTCTTCTTAACCACATCAAACGGCTCTTATGACGTCCGAAAGATCAAAGAATCTCTCTCCGAAACACAGAAGAGCTACCTGCTCTTCTGTCACGCCTTCACGGGGTGTGATACGGTTTCTGCAATCGCTGGTCACGGGAAAACAACTCTATTTGCCAGGTAATAATGATAATACTACTATTACGTCGGCAAATAATACTAATACTAATAATAATAATAATTATAATCATTGTCATCATAGTATAAATGTTAAAAATAATAATAATTTTATTTCTGTTTTACATTATACTTTACTTGACATAGACCTGGTGCTTTTTTTTAGGTTTTGCGAAGGGGACGCGGCTGAGTACATCGACATCTTCCTTGACACAGAAGCCACCAAGGAAACAGTGATTCAGGCTGGTACTGCGATTTTCAAGTACATTTACCATGGACGAGATACTACATTGGGTGAAATTCGGTACAACATGTTCTCAAGGAAGGCAGCGGCAGGAGTGATCAAACCAGAGACTCTACCTCCAACAGAGGGTGCAGCTGCACAACATTCACTCCGTGCCTACCTGCAGACCCGGGACTGGATACTTCTACAGAGCATGTCTCTGAACCCCAGTGACTATGGATGGACAATAGGTGTGCATGGGTATGAGCCAGTTCCAACACTGGACCCCACGGCTCCTGAGGAGCTATTGCAGTTCACGAGCTGTAATTGTCATGGAGATTGCAGCAACCGGCGATGCAGCTGCAAGAAGAATGGGGTCACGTGCATCTCGGCCTGTGGAGTCTGTAATGGCATCGCATGCAGAAACTGCAGTCATGATGTTGTTGAGTCTGAAGAAGACATAGACAATGACTGTTGAAACTTCTGACATTGTGAATGAGAAATAACTCTTGAGTATTATATATGTATGTGAAATAAAAGCTACTTTGTGTGTAAATGTAAAAGTGAAAATATAAATGTTAACAATCAACTCAGAATCATGAAAAACCCTTATTTGACCCCTCATAAGTTACTTAAGGGCCGATTTAAAAAAATAAAAATTCTCGAAAATAATTTTTCGGTACCCGAATTCAACAGCTTTTTTCCTAGGTTTCCCACGGGAGTTGAACTTCAACATTTTAACACATGTTATTACACACCTTTACAAACATATTGGTGAAGAGATTTTTTGGTAACAATTTAGTTAACAGATTTGTGAAATATCTCATAAAATGCCCTTACTATAAATGAGGCAGACATAAACGTTACACAGCACTTCAAGATCCCCCTCATCTACCACCCACGTTTATGGAATGTAACATTTATAACTCTACAAAATATCGATATTATTTACTATATGAATGACAAAGTCATCAGCGAAAGGTATAGTCCAAAAACATGATGGATGTTCCAACGCTGCTTACTGCACTAGGTATTGGCGAAAAAGCAACAACTGCATCCATCTGATTCTGATTGTTTAAGTTACTCCGCACATTACATAATGAATGCCTTTTGACTTCAACAAATTTTTTTTTTTTTAGAATTGGGCAAAACCTTGCATCTCAATTGCCGCAGTGTCCCTCCCCCACGGAATTATCTGTGTTACCACTTCCTGGAGATCCTTCCAGCTGTGATCCTCTTTCAAGAGGCTTCATGCTCCCATGGTCGCAGACTCATTATTCTGTGGTAGAGCCAGGGAGTCCAGTAAACCTCCAAGCTGCACAAACTGCACAACTGCACATGCACAGGGAGGGTTATCAGCAGTACAACAAGAAAAAGTGAAACTTTGCTTGAAGCTTCATGTTGTATCCAATCAGTGAAAATTTTAGGATGAATAACTTTGCCTGATACTTGCCATATATTTTTACCATAAACTCCACGAACCTTCATAATTGGAAAGAGAGAGGAATATATAATCAACTGGTGCGCTCACCGGTTGATCATTTTGAAGTTTTTCCAGCTTTCTAAAAACCCAGAGGATAAAAGAGAGTGCACAGCTTTGATGACTGCTGGTTCGCTTCCTAGAAAGTCTAAAAACTATTCGGTGTTATAAGCACTATCCTTCTGGAGAAGTACAGATGGTTCGGGCTGTTGAGACATCCTTTGATTCAAATGTTTGTCTGACATCCGAAGCCATTGCAACAAATGCTGTACAGCTTCCATGCGAAATGCCTATGCACACACACACACACACACACACACACACACACACACGCACACACACACACACACACGGGGGGGGGGGGGAGTGGGGTCACACACACACACACACACACACACACACGGGGGGGGGGGGAGTGGGGTCACACACACACACACACACACACACACGGGGGAGTGGGTCACACACACGGGGGGGGGGGGGAGGGGGGAGTGGGGTCACACACACACACACACACACACACACACACACACACACACACACACACACACACACACACACACGCACGACACAATATTCAGTCTAAACAGGGCAAATGTCCATCAGGTGTAGAAGCATGACATTCTCATCTGAACATAACGGTCAAGATTTTGGATCACGAGGTTCAAATCTCATACAGAGGGGACTATCGGTTTGCTCTCTGTCTGTCTGTCCAGCCGTCCATCTGTCCATCCCACCTGTGGTTTTCTGCACTTTTCCCATACCCTTTAACATATTCAACTGAAACTTGGTACATCGCTTTATTATGACAAGTTGCAGAAGAAGTTTGAGTTTTGGGATGTTTCACCAATTTTTCACAGAGTTATGGTCTTTTTGGACTTGGAAAAAATCACACATTATACAAGTTTTTTTTTTTTTTTTTTGTATACAAGATCGAGGCTCGTGGAAGAGCTAACATTAATCACACAAAAAGTCAAACCGACACATAAAACATGAAATAAGGGGAGCGGTAGACAAGATGGGGAGAGAGGGGGAAGGACACAACCACAACATTTGAGAGCAGAGACATCAAGAGAACTGTGGGAGGGAGAGGGCTTGGGGGGAGGTGGGAGAGGTACAAAACATATGGACACTGCAAGGACTTCCAGGAAAGAAGTTGGAATTTCAAAAAAGTGTATCTCGGGTGAATTAGCGGGGGTAGAAAAAATCAAGCTTTTGGATGGGGGAAGATAAGAGATGGTGGTGAACAGCTATTTTAAAGACCTGGAGGGAGGGGTGGGATTGAAGGGAGTGGGGGAGTTTGTTCCAGAGGCAGGAAAAAAGGGGAATAAAAGAGTGAAGGTGAGCAGAGAGCCTAGATGTTGGCAGTTTAACCATAAGAGGGTTGCTGGCAGATCTTGTGCTACCTGTAGGAATATTTGGGGGACAGAGCACAGAGAGAGCTGGGGGAGTAAGGCCGGAGAGGAGTCGGTAGAAGACAGAAAGACCACCAACCCGCCTGCGGTGAGTGAGTGAAAGGCCCTCGGAGTTAGCTTCATCGCAGGAGATTCCAATGATTCTGAAAGCTTTGGTTTCAACAGCGTGAAGCCGAGCTCGGTGTGAGGCAGGAGCACCGGCCCAGAGTGGGGAACAGTATTCCATTGACCTGCGGAGTTTTCCAGACTTTTCCCCCATACCCTTTAACATATTGAACTGAAACTTCGTAGGGACACAGGATGTGTCCATGTACTGCAAAGCAATTCCCCCTCTTGTTAGCCTTGGTTCACTTTAAAAAAAGAAGACATTGCACAAGTTCTAACATAAATGTTGTATTTTGCCTAACACAGTTCGCTCTCCGATTGAAAGTTAATATGAAAAAAGTTCTGATAAGAGAAATATTAGTTATTAGGGGCTGGCACGATAGCCTAAATGTATGCACACTCACCCCTGAGTTATCAAGCTTGGGTTGGAATCCCGACCGAGTTATAAGCTGTCGTCCTGATGTTTCAGTGGCAAGGTGATACATCAATGTCCCTCGGATGGACGTTAAACTGGGTGTACCATCTGCTGGCATTAGTTGGTGGACGTTAAAGATCCCACTGTGTCCTTCCTGAAGAGTAGGCAAGTTATCACTGGCACCATGGTCAAATTCCAAATTCCTGCCTTGACTGATTTCTGGGAAGGCAATAGCAAACCACACAACTTAACCTTTGTCCAGGACAGGAGCACCGATACACCTCCATCTAGTACGGTCCAAAAATGTTAACGATTATTTCGCAAATTATGTTGAACCTCACTTTATGAAGGTCACCTCAGCAACATTGCAGACATACCATCATTGACAAACGTTATTCATATCACATTATGATCTATCTATAATATATACAGACTTGGCATTTAATATGGAATATTTTTTTTGTGGGGGTGAACTTACTTTTCAAGATGACTTAGAACCAAAAGTTCATTGGAATTATGTTGAAATTATTCTAGATTTTGTTAATGTGACCTTTAAAAGAAACAAAAACCACATTTGACATTTCGAAACAAATAAATTCATCCTTGAAAGTGATGGAAACTGATATCGAACTCAATTCACGGACAGTACTGTGGTAAACTTCTGTGCGTTTTCCAGAAGTATCTCTATATTTTGCATATTAGCCAAAAATTTTTTAAACAAAAACAAAAGTTAAATTACGACTGGGATTACGGACAGTAAAATTACAGTTCAGTACTTCGTGTAACCCCCACGAACATTCAGGAGAGCACATAGACGTTGAGGCATGCTGTTCACGAGATTTGCCAAGGTTTGGACAGGAATCGCTTGCCATGCAGTTACAATAGCCTGCTGCAATTCACGCACAGAGGCAGGCTGCTGGTCCAAGTTGTCGATTTGACGCGTTAATTCTGCCCACAAGTTCTCTATCGGATTCATATCTGGGGACATGGCAGGCCACTCCCACACCACGGTCAGCAAGAAAGTGTTGGATCATGCGAGCACGATGAGGCCGTGCATTGTCATCTTGGAAGACAAAGTTTCCTCGAAAGGCTGCACGAGCAAATGGAAGCAATGTTTCTTCCAGAATGGCCCTGTACTTGAACTGGTTCACGTTTCCATTCAGAACAACCAGGTCAGTTTTGCCCCCTGCATGAAAAGCAGTCCAAACGGTCACCCCACCACCTCCAGCTTGGACTCTTGGCACTATACAATCTTTGTTGGAGGCTTCATGCACTTGTCTGCGCACTCGGACGTGGCCATCTTGACGATAGACCAGAAATCTAGACTCGTCACTGAAGTTCACGTGATTCCAGTGTCCTGGCTGCCATTGGCGGTGCTGTCTGGCCCACTGCAATCAGCGCTGGCGGTGTTGTCTGGTCAGGCATGGCTTTCTCAGGGGACGCCTGGCACGATAGCCTGCTTGAACCAGTCGTTGGTTGACTAGCCTTCTGGATACAGGCACATTTGTCAGTTGCTGCCACTCAGCCCTAAGCCGATTAGCTGACTTGGTACGGCCATTGCGGACTAACCGGTGCAGCTGGCGATCATCCCTCCTTGTGGTTCTGTGGGGATGTCCTGGCCTCGGTATTGGAGTAGGGACACCCCTCTGAGCATTTCGTTTTCAGGATCTTTGACACCTGACCTTGAGGGATGCCATACTGCCGATCAATAACACACTGTTTCATGCCATAATTTCGTAAAGCCACCACTCCATGACAAACAGCATTGTCGAGTTGACGGACCATCTCCAGAGGAAGCGGCAATAACTTTTGGAGACGTGCAGCTGTTGTTTTCCACTAATACAGAACGCAACAACCCTTGTATACCCGACTGTGAAGCCAATCGTCAAATGCACCTGTCCATACATTTTGCGACGCCACCTGTGATATAATCCTGTTGTTGACTTCTTGCTGCGACAGACAATCAGTGACATGGTTCTTTTAACAAATAAATCACCAAAGTGTAAAAGAAACTCACCAGATTGATATACTGAGTTAAGAAAGTAAACCCAGTCAAGAAAAAATATATATTCCATATTAAATGCCAAATCTGTATATATATATATATATATATATATATATATATATATATATATATATATATATATATATATATATATATATATATATATATATATATATATTCAGCTCTGCTCTGATTTCAGCTCTGACCCATAATCTTAATTTGGTCAATTTTGGGACTTTTATACCCCACATTAAAAACAAAATTAATCAAAATTGTTACTCTTTTCCTCTTGATGAAAAGCGATGTTTTGATCGAGGTCGCGCACCATTGGCAAATTTTCATGTGGATTTTTTTATTAATAATCTCCTTGCTCCTCATTCGATATTTTATCGATTTTTAGCTCACCTGGAACGCAGTTCCGGGGAGCTCATGTGGTGGTGCATCGTCTGTCCGTCAGTCCGTAAACACTTGCAAATTCTTCTCCGAAACCACTGATGGGATTGTGACCAAACTTGGCACAAATGGTATTTGGTATGTTGCAACTCAAATTTGTTCACAGCATTAAAAGAATCGTGGCCTAAGGGGGTCAAATGGATCCCGGGTTGTACCCCAAAATAGGTATTTGCTCTTTTCTTTGAAACTACATACACTTCCGATGAAACCTGACCACAACCTTCAACAACCATGATGTACCAAAGTTTGGTCATGGAATTTAAAAAAATCGGGGTCAAAGGGGTCTACTGGGGGGGGGGGGGGGAGGGGGGGTTGCTCCCCCAAAATAGGTAATTGCTTTCTTCTCTGAAACTACACACGGAACACGGAATTCTGATGAAACTTGAGCACAACCTTCATCACGCATGTTGTACCAAAGTTTGTTCACTGCATTAAAAAAACAAGCGTTACGCCTAGGTCCCCCGTCGGTGAAGTGATGTGAATTGATAAAGTGGAAGACGCAAGGCGGCCATCTTGGATTTTGACGTGGCGACCCAATTTGCAATAGCGTTCTCCCTTATGCGTAGATACACCCACACACCAGATTAGAAGTTAGTAGTTCGTTGTGTTTTCAAGATATTTCGCTCTCAAGGTTCAGACATACATGGCGGCGGCCTTCTTGGATTTTGACGTGGCGACCCAATTTTCAATAGCGTTCTTCCTTATGCGTAGATACACCCACACACCAGATTAGAAGTTGGTACTTCGCTTATTTTTCAAGATATTCCGCTCACAAGGTTCAGACATACATGGCGGCGGCCTTCTTGGATTTTGACGTGGCGACCCAATTTTCAATAGCGTTCTTCCTTATGCGTAGATACACCCACACACCAGATTAGAAGTTGGTACTTCGCTTATTTTTCAAGATATTCCGCTCACAATGTTCAGACATTCATGGCGTCAGACATACATGGCGGCGGCCATCTTAGATTTTGACGTGGGTTGCACCCACACACCAAATTAGAATTCGGTCCTTCGCTTACGCACGCACGCACGTATGCACGCACGCCCGCACGCACGCAAGTACGCAAGCACGCATGCACGGACGGACGGACGGACGGACACACGGACGGAGGGGAAAACCATAGTCCCTCTTTCGCTCCGCGGTGTGACGGGGGACAATAATCGGGGTCTAAGGGGGTTTACCGGGGTCAAAGTGGATCCAGGTTTAACATCCCCCAAAATAGATATTTGCTTTTTCCTCAGAAACTACACAAACTATTTCGATGAAGCATCACCACAACCTTCATCCCCCATGATGTACCAACGTTTGTTCATGGCATTAAAAAAAATCTGCCCCTTTAGGGGTCTACGGGGAGGGGGTTTGCCCCACAAAAAAGGTATTTGCTTTTTTTCTCAGAAGCTAAACATGCAATTTCGATTAATCTTCGCCACAACGTTAATCACCCATGATGTACCAATGTTTGTTCAAGGCATTAGAAAAATTGGGGTCTTTGGAGGTATACGGGGTTGGGGGAGGGGAGGGAGTTGCCCCCGAAATAGGTATTTTTTGTTTGTTTGTTTAAAGTCTTATGATTATGTTCGTATGATTCTACATGCTGCCGTGTTTTCTAGCAACCATTGAAATTGGTTTAACATACCTTTAGTCAGTGCACTATACTGTTTACCCTACCAGGTGAGCATCAGGGGTATCGCCCCTATGTTGATTTTTGCATCGATGTTTTATAGATTTTTATTTTTGTATCGACATTTTGTCGATAAAATCCCCTCCCCCTTCATTAATGTGACATCGTTAATTTGAAAAGGAAAGTTCTACCAATTCGTGGTTCTTGAAGGTTTAATGTCAAAAAGAGCAATCAGTTGTTGGCCAATGTGAAATTCATTTGTAATAATTTCATTACCTCTTCAATTCAATCCGAAGGGGACATGTACTTGTGATATGACGTCAGAGATGTGGTGGAGGTTCGCAACGACAACGTGCTCCCTCAGTGTATATATATGTCATATAGCTCTCCCTCCCGTCGTCCCTCAAATGGCCATTTTGTCCTCTGAAACGCATCACCATGACGGTGGTTTCGCTTCAAGTTTTAAATTTACGTTTCATATTCTCATATTCTAACCATTCCTCAGAGGAAGAAAAACCGATCAGGATATCGATCCGATGTGCAATATCATCTGATAAAGACTTACAGAGCATCCATGCCGCCGACATGTTGCAGTTTCTTGGTGGGGGTCGTGTTGAACTCGCCTACTCTTCATGAAGCACACAGTGGGATCTTTAACGTTCACCTACTTATTGAAACACTGAGATGGCAGTTTATATCTGAGTCGGGATTCGAACCCAGGTGAGACAGATTCGAGGCGAGTGTGTATGGATCTATGAGATCTTATTTGGATATTACAGTATATGGATAAAACAAGAATGACCGCACTGTGGTCACAATCTGCGACACAAAAGATCACCACCCTGTCACATGGGAAGTGCAGGTGCTTTAGTCTGCACAGGAGCGGCAGGAAGGGTCATGGTAATATTTTCTCTGGGTGCTGTATATAGATTACAGTAGATCTAGCCTTGGGCAGCAAGAACGTCAGGTGTGTGTTCAGTTACCATGTGTCTTGTAGAGAGCTCGCCAAGTGGTTTAACAATTGAAGCAAGCACTTCATTTGAAGCTGTTGATAAGGAACGGCTGGCTTAGCAAGCACTCACTCTCTGCTTGTTACCTGAGGCTGAATACACGCCCGGAGTTCTTGCCTTTCAGGTTAGTGTTATTTAAGGCAATGAAAAAGAAATAAAAAATTACCTCACAGCTCAGCTTACATCCTCTAATCTGTCTCATTCACCTTGTGCGTGCCATGTCTGTCCCGTGTTGCCATGTGAATGAATAAGATTAGATAGAGCCATGTCTGTCCCGTGTTGCCATGTGAATGAATAAGATTAGATGGAGCCATGTCTGTCCGTGTTTCCATGTGAATGAATAATATTAGATAGAGCCATGTCTGTCCCGTGTTCACATGTGAATGAATAAGATTAGATAGAGCCATGTCTGTCCCATGTTCCCATGTGAATGAATAAGGTTGGATAGAGCTGTGTCTGTCCTGTATTTCCATGTGAATGAATAATATTAGATATGTGAATGAATAAGATTAGATAGAGCCGTGTCTGTTCCGTGTTTCAATGTGAATGAATGAGATTAGATAGAGCCGTGTCTGTCCCGTGTTCACATGTGAATGAATAAGATTAGATAGAGCAATGTCTGTCCCATGTTCCCATGTGAATGAATAATATTAGATAGAGCCATGTCTGTCCCGTGTTCACATGTGAATGAATAAGATTAGATAGAGCAATGTCTGTCCCATGTTCCCATGTGAATGAATAAGATTAGATAGAGCCGTGTCTGTCCCATGTTCCCATGTGAATGAATAATATTAGATAGAGCCATGTCAATTCCGTGTTTCAATGTGAATGAATAAGATTAGATAGAGCCGTGTCTGTCCCATGTTCCCATGTGAATGAATAAGGTTGGATAGAGCCGTGTCTGTTCCGTGTTTCCATGTGAATGAATAAGATTATATAGAGCCGTGTCTGTCCCGTGTTCCCATGTGAATGAATAATATTAGATAGAGCCATGTCAATTCCGTGTTTCAATGTGAATGAATAAGATTAGATAGAGCCGTGTCTGTCCCATGTTCCCATGTGAATGAATAAGGTTGGATAGAGCCGTGTCTGTTCCGTGTTTCCATGTGAATGAATAAGATTATATAGAGCCGTGTCTGTTCCGTGTTTGAATGTGAATGAATAAGATTGAATAGAGCCGTGTCTGTTCCGTGTTTGAATGTGAATGAATAAGATTGGATAGAGCCATGTCTGTCCAGTGTTGCGATGTGAATGAATAAGATTAGATAGAGCCGTGCCTGTCCCGTGTTCACATGTGAATGAATAATATTAGATAGAGCCATGTCTGTCCCGTGTTCACATGTGAATGAATAAGATCAGATAGAGCTGTGTCAGTCCCGTGTTGCCATGTGAATGAATAAGATTAGATAGAGCCGTGTCTGTCCCGTGTTCACATGTGAATGAATAATATTAGATAGAGCCGTGTCTGTCCCGTGTTCACATGTGAATGAATAAGATTAGATAGAGTCGTGTCTGTTTCGTGTTTCAATGTGAATGAATAAGATTAGATAGAGCCATGCCTGTCCTGTGTTGCCATGTGAATGAATAAGATTAGATAGAGCCGTGTCTGTCCCGTGTTCACATGTGAATGAATAATATTAGATAGAGCCATGTCTGTCCCGTGTTCACATGTGAATGAATAAGATTAGATAGAGTCGTGTCTGTTTCGTGTTTCAATGTGAATGAATAAGATTAGATAGAGCCATGCCTGTCCTGTGTTGCCATGTGAATGAATAAGATTAGATAGAGCCGTGTCTGTGCCATGTTCCCATGTGAATTAGCCATGCCTGTCCTGTTGCCATGTGAATGAATAAGATTAGATAGAGCCGTGTCTGTCCCGTGTTCCCATGTGAATTAATAGCATTAGATAGATAAGATTAATTGTGATTACGAACAGGGAATTTATTTTACATCTGTTACCTCAGATTTGTGTGTGTGTGTGTGTGTGTGTGTGTGTGTGTGTGTGTGTGTGTGTGTGTGTGTGTGTGTGTGTGTGTGTGTGTGTGTTTGTTTGTTACTTGCAAAATCGAAGATTTTTCAAGTATATTGGTCGGTTGTGTTTGTGACTCTGTTAGTTTGTCACCGGCCTACAGGTCACAATTTTCAACCGATCTTCACCAAACTTCACCAAGCGGTAGAGTTGGTCAAATGCCAGAAGCCTATTGTTTTTGGGGTCAATAGGTCAAAAGGTCAACATAGGCCAAAGGTCACCAACTTTGCTCAATTTCTAAAATCCTCCATTTTCATCCGATTGACTTGAAATTTGAAGACCACTTGCATATCTGGTCATTGAATTCAACCACCAAGAATTTTTGAAGTCAACATCGGCCAAATGGTCAACATAGGCCAAATTTCTAAAATCCTCAATTTTTATCCAATTGACTTGAAATTTGAAGAGGACTTGCACATCTGGTCACTGAATTCAACCACCAAGTATTCTTGAAGTCAACTTAGGCCAAAAGGTCAACATAGGCCAAATTTCTAAAATCCTCTATTTTCATTGAATTCACTTGAAAATTGAACAGCATTTGCACATTGAGTCACTAAATAGGGAAACTAACTATTTTTGAGGTCAAAAGGTCAAAGGTCAACTCAAGGTCAACCTTCCAAAATCATCATTTTTCATCTGAAAAATCGTCACTTTTCATCCTGTTGACCCGAGCTTTGATCAAGATTGTAAATTTAAATCTTCATGAAATGGACAATTTGCTGTATCAATGGTAAACTTTTGGGGGACGGCGTATTTTGCAAGTATCGTGCTACGCATGACGGTTTCTTGTTTGTTTGTTTGTGTGTGTGTGTGTGTGTGTGTGTGTGTGTGTGTGTGTGTGTGTGTGTGTGTGTGTGTGTGTGCGTGCCTTCTGCCCTTCCACTCTCTTTGTGGTAATAAACCTTTTGTTCATAAAAACCTGTACGTGGTCATTCAACCATTAAGAGCGAGTGTAAGTAAATGGTTGATTAGGAAACGTGCATTTAACGCGCATATGTGGCCGTTTAAAAATGAGGTCACGCCATCTTTTTACGGAGGTGTGTACAGGCTTGATTAAACCTTACTAATAACTTAACACTCGAATCAAACAAAGCCAATGGAAATCTGACGCAACAAGGCTGGACAATGTAGCAGAAGCCTGCAGGCCTAATGTGTTCGGCCCACCAGAAAATCAAGATGGCGGCCATATCATTTTGTCTCGTGCCATGGTGGGTGGAGTCAAGGGATAGATATGGGTGTGGTCTGGCAGCTGTCGACCAATGGATGGACATTTCAAAAATTGCAACACGAAGCCCTTGTAGACCTGCGGCATGTCGCATGTAAAACAGTGAATAAGAGGCATACTGTTTCTAAATCACACAGATACATGAGTCGTGGTTTCTTTATGCATGTACAAAAACGCAAAAGACAAAAAGTCTTTGTCAAAGGTTTTGTGTATGTAATTCTGAAATTTATTGAGTGTAAAGTAAATGAACCAATACAAACTTACACAGCCCCCACCCCATCCCAATCTACAAACATTGACCTCTGCATAAAGCACAAGGTTATACTCCACATGGTGCTTCAAAGTCGTTTCTTGTTTTTGCAGTGACAAGTTGCCTTGAGTTCACAATTTCAGGGAATATTGGCAAATAAAATGTTATTATATATTCACAATTGTAATTTGAACGTACTCAACCCCCAAAACTCTCTTCCACACCTGTACGCAAATAATAAATAGATGGACCCCAAATTTATAACTATACTCATGTTTTTTCTATGGTAGACAAATGTTCATATCTCTGACAAAGTCTAAGGGACGATACGAATTAACAGTCTGGTAGTCAGTAAAAATTTGGGCATAATAAGTAAGGAAATGAACAAACAGTAAAAGAGGAGAGAGATGGGGTGGGTACAGTAACCGACAAGAAGAAGGTTGCGTTAGATTAGATATGGTTCATAGGGGTCGAAAAGATGGCGGGGATGATATGAGATTGTTATACCTCTCCTGCTTGAGGAAAGAGACTGAGTCCCCCTCCCTCCTCCCTCCCCCCTCCTCCCCCTCCTCCTCCCTCTCCTCCTCCCCCTCCTCCTCCCCCTCCTCCCGCCCTCCCCCCCCCCCCCGTTAAACCTACATCACTAAATCCTTTTGCAGATTAATCTTCTTTTTCATTCATTCATATTCATATTCATTCATTCATTCATTCTCTCTCTCTCTCTCTCTCTCTCTCTCTCCCTCTCTCCCTCTCTCCCTCTCTCCCTCTCTCCCTCTCTCCCTCTCTCCCCCTCTCCCCCTCTCCCCCTCTTCCCCTCTCCCCCTCTCCCTCTCCCTCCTTCCTTTTTCTATCTCTCATACTCACACTGCTTTACTGTCAGGACATATGCATGTTTATCCCCTATATCATTACTCTTCCATCAGCCTAGGTCATTTAATTAAAAAATACCAAAAAAAGTCATCAAATGATCATTGTCTTTTTTCTTTCTTTTTTGGTTTACCTATGGAACTGGAATGGTTCCAATTTTAGCCACTGCTCCTTTAATTAACAAAATGGTATTAGGGCCAACAAGCAACGGTACCCGCCCTGCGGGCAGGGCTTCAGTTGGGGGACCCAAAAGAAAAGGCAAAATATCAGAAATTGAAGGCTTTTTTATTTTTGTATTTTATAAAATAAACGATTACATAAAATACACGTTTGTATAAACGATTTATATAAACATCCGTTAAATCATATCACATGCAAATCATCAAAATCTAAACAGTATTTGTAGAATTTCAATAAAAGCCACATCACTGTTCATATCGGTAAATATTATTCTATCATTATTTGGAAAAACTGAAAAATTGGAAAAATTTTCCTAATTGGAAAAACAATATAGCGTATTTTACTCCAGGGGGTCCCAGGATTACCCACCCAAAATTTCGTTGCGATCGGTTCAGCCGTTTTTGCGGTACCTGGGAACAGACGGATGGACAGACGGACACACATTTGGTGAATTATAGTAATATGCTATGAAATGCAGTGGTGATCCGTGATGTAACTGTTTGTGACCTTTTATAATGAGAAAATTTAAAGATATACGGAAGGTAGCGCAGGACTAAGTGTCCCCTGCTTAAAATGCACTAATAAGGTTTAAGTATTATTCATGGAGCACCAGTGTCACCATCATTACTTGTAAATATAATTGAGGGAAAAATTTGGCTAACGACAACCACATGTAGTTGCAACTAAGTTGTGGTAGTGTCGTAGAACCACGGCATCACTTGATGTACGCCTTGTTTCAGAAGAATCAACATTCTGACTTTCCAACACAATTACTTGGATGGGACTAAAAGTCACAGGAACACAGCATGGTCTATGCTCCTGCTCTGAAAGGAGGGCCACATACTGTGTGTGAGGAAGGAACTGATCGGGCCTACCCAGCACAACACAATCCCCACCACAGTCTTGGATGTTCACAGTCTCAGGTTCAGTTAGAATGTCATCAAATAAGTTATCCTTTGACAGGTTGACAGATAGAGGCCGCAACAGACATTCAAGGGACGGTCTCTCCACGGCAGTATCCCGGCGTTGCAGCCTGCTCACCCGATGCTGGAACCACCATGCTCGAGCTGTGTGTAAGGCTTTTAATAGCAGAAAACTCGCCAACGGGTCACTTGCTGCCTCTCTGCCACATATGCCCACAGGGTAGCAGGTAAAGAAAGATTAAAAAAAAAAAATTAATGAAACGTGCATCATACACTTACTATTCAGACCTTTCCTTCAATTGTGATGCTTTACTTTGTCATGATCAAAACAACATTGTTTTTTGCATCTGTATGTTTACATTCTTCACCATTTGTATGAATAAGCATTATTGAAAGAACAAAAAATTTGTCACATTATACTTTCTGACGTTTCCTATTGTTTTGCTTAATAATATGAAAGTGAACTAGAACGGCACTCCTCCGCCAGGCTGAACAGTTTGTTTTGTATCCCACTGATAGGCCGGATCTGTATTCGGACCTGAACCAAAATCTAATCGGCTTGATCTTGTCACCTAACCAACTCGTCTACCAAGTTTAGTCATAAGGCATCCATAACTTTTTTTAAATATCATGTTATATATCAGTTTTAGCCAGATCACCAAATTATGACGAATCACTTAAAAAATTAAATAATTCTCGTATCTGAATCCATATTCAGATCTTCACCAACATCAAATTGATTAGTTCTTGTCACACACCCAACCTGTCCACCAAGTTTCGTCCAAATCTGTCCATACCGTTTTGGGATATCCTGCTATGTATCGTTTTTTGCCCCGTCTCTCAATGGTGAAGAATCACTGAAAACATTATACTAGCCGGATCCGAATCCGGATCTTCCCCAAAATCGAATCATTTCGTCCTTGTCACATACACTACATCTCTGCCAAATTTCGTTTGAATCCGTCCACAACTTTTTGAGATATCTTGTTCACAGGCAAACAAACAGACAGGGGTGAAAACATGACCTCCATCCACCTTCAGTGGCGGAGGTGATGAGCTTTTCACCTTTTACGTTGCTTGTGATGCCCACTAGACAGATGTCCCAGGTATTGGATTTTCTATCAGAGGTTGTTTGCTTTGCATCACTTCACAGTCCTTCATGCAGGATTTAATATGTTTAAAAAAAACCTAAGACAATATTCAAACCCATTATCTTTGACATATAAGGCATGTGGACATGACACTACAAGAATGGATGTTACAATCGTAATGTTGGTGAACCAGGATTTTTCAGCAAGAGATTATGTTAAGCCAACTTTCAGATAACAATTGATGCAATGTGGTTTCGTTTTCCTCCCCTTCTCCCACCCCCATTTTCCCATTCATTCATTGACTTGATTGTTGTCCCACTGCCAGTTCTACCTTGCTCTTCCATGAGCCTCACTCCTGTAAAGAAAGAAAAGTGAAAGAACCTTACCCAGAAATTGTTTCTTTGGCTGCTGTTGCATTATTCTCTTGTTCCTCACCAGACCAAATCCTCAGTATGTGCTTGAAGGCCAAGAAGATCTGTGGGTCCTGCATTGGAGGCAGTGCCATCACGTCCTTTATTACTTGCTCAAGGAGTCGGTTGATGAGGAAGGCTACTGGTGTTGTACCACGTCTTGCCCGTAACCAACGAACCATTCGTCGTGCCTGCCTTTTTAAACTGGAGGCTTTCAGATGTTCAGTGTCTCTAGTTTGGAAACTGGTCTTATTCTCTCCACTTTCCGTCCAGTCTGACGCATCGCCGTGCATCTCCTTCTGATCATTTGGGATTAATGGAGTGCTTCCACTTGCCCCTCGATTGTGCTCGGTGTCCGATGGCCATTTGGGTTGAATCAAAGTCTTTGACGAGTTTCTTTGAGAGGCAAGGGAATATTTTTCAAACTCTGGTGAAAATATGCCATCGAGACCAGGTTGTGTCAAGTTTTCCCATGGGTTGTCTCTTTTTGTCTCTTGTTCTTTGCTTCTTAACATGAAAAATGTCCGACAAGGTATTGCAAATAATGTGACCTTTCCAGTCTGTTGACTCACCTCAATCAAGGATCGATCACTAAGATTTTGACTGCTGTATAATGGAGACTTTTTCAGAATAGGTGGTCCGTCTCTATTTCCATTATCAGAACAACTCGGCCAGTGACCACCGTTTGTCAGAGCAGCGAGCAAAATCACAATGTTGGAGAAGAGTTTATGGCATGTTGCACCACAGGGTCTTCCTGTGACTGTAGCAAAGGCTTGGTGCTCTCCAGTCTCTTCCTCTTCCACTGATCTTTCTTTCCACTGACTCCGCAAAATGGTGTCCAGTTCAGAGTTCAATGGCTTTGCCCTCTCCAAATTTTCTTTTGCATGTATTGCAGTTGTTGGATTCTTCTCTTCGTCATGAGAGTTGATGAACTGCCTGCAGCATCAAAGAAAAATGAGGTCGGTAAAGGCCTAGTTAGTATACCACACAATTAATTCAACCATCATAACCATTATAACCACCCACAGCAGTGTTTGCATGCCCGATGTGATCCCATTTCACTAAAACTGTTCTGCCTTGTTTGTCTTTAGTGATGAAGGCCCATGCATTACTGAATACATTTACTTTCTCAACCTATGACAGAACAAACTGCTTGATTTTTAATTCGGTTTTTATTAATTTTATCAATTAAAAGTAGGCGAGCATATATGATCGTCATGGGAAATGATAAGTGGCCAATGGCCATAAAATCCATGGTTTGTATTGCCTACAGATGCAGACTAACACCGGTCTTCACAGAGATTAGTATTCCTTTTTAACTAAGAGCTATATTGTTTTTCTTCCCCTTGGGTAATTAAACTAACACCTTCCTCATGGTAATTAAACTAACACCTCTCTCTCTCTAATCTAAACGACTACAAAAAATATTATATAATGGGTGATGACAAGAAGACGGTACTCATACAATTTAAGAAACCTTTTTTTTTTATTACCTCTGGTGCCGAAGGTGAGCGGAGGTTATGTTTTCACCCCTGTCTGTTTATCTGTCTGTCTGTGAACAGGATATGTCAAAAAGTTGTACATGGATTCGGACGAAACTTGGTGGACCGGTTGGGTGTGTGACAAGGTCGAATTAATTCGATTTTGGTGAAGATCAAATATGGATCTGGATACGACAATTGAGCCTGGTGTTGGCTTAGCGGTTAGGGCGCCGGCTTGGGATCCCAGGATCCTGGGTTCGAATCCCGGGTCGATCGCTGAATTAACGCCAGGGGTGTTGACTCTGCCTGTCATCCTTCCGAGGTCGGCAAATTGAGTACCAGTTCACTGGTAATTCCCTGTGTGTCACAAGAGGCGACTAACAGGGTTGGCGGCAGGAAGGGCATCCGGCCATAAAACATTGCTTCAAAAAAGGGGACTACGGTGCCCAAAAAAGGCCAACCCCTGCTCTGTGGGGAAAAATGGCATCTAAAGGTGGTTCCTATACGACAATTTAAAAAAAATATTTCAGTGAGTCGTCTGATTAAACGGATTTTTTTTTAAATGAGTTATTAATGTTTTGTGATCATCTATGAATTGTGGTCTTCCTCGGTAGACATTGTCTTTAAGCATCTAACCTGATCTCAGTTTGAGTCTTCTTGAATGATTTTGTTCTCAGATAAATTTTGACTGAAAACGATTTTTCTTTAGTTGTCCACAGCATGTTGAAAAAATGGGACTGCCATGACGAAATCAAAATCTGCTGAATATACACAAACTCCACTTTGTGCACCTTCAAAAGGTAAGAAGATATCATTAATATCGAGGAAGTTATTGCAGGTAAGGTATAGGTACCGTGTTGTGGTCACCCTTATAAAGGCACTTGAATTGCATTTCCGTGAAAAGGTCAGGTAAAACAAAAAGTCCCACAGAGGCATGCAGCCCCCAAATGAAAAAGAAGAAAAAGACATAAAATGTCATAACCCTCACCGTGCTTTTAGTAATTTTTCTGAACGGAGTTAAAGGCTGTCAGTCGGCCATCTTTGGTCGGGTGACAAAACAAAATCTTCTGCATATGTAACCCATCATTCATTATCTGTCTGCCAAATTTGAAGATCGGTAAATGCATGTCCGAGAAAAGGTTGCGGACGTGTTCAACATCGGGTTTTTTACAACTAAAATGGCCGCCAGTCAGCCATCTTTGATCGAATCGTGAAACAAAATGATGTGCATGTGTACACCGTCATGTATTGTCTTTGTGCCAAGTATGAACAATATCAGTCCATACATCTCCAAGTTATGGTTGTGGACGTACAGACGGATGGACGAGACCAAATCCATTAGCCCCCGTTTCGGACTAAATAATGCCGCCACTGGTCATCTCGTTTGGGTTCCCTCTCGGTTTGTACCCCTGTCTTCCATTTTAGCATATCAGACATTTATTGAATACTAGTGAAGACAGGATAATTCCCCCAGGATTGGCGATTTTAGTGTGACTTGATATGACTCGCCCCGGGAGAGCGCGATGTTGTACATATTTTCATAAAGAGAATTGGGGGCCTAGTCCAAGCTTGAACCCCTGGGACTATGATTTTGTTTAACCACATCAACCTTCCTATGTATACCCTGAGTATAACCACAAAATTTCAACACATTTTGTCCAGAGGTTTAGGAGTGCATTGAAGTAAAAAAAAACAACAATAACGAAACAAAAATAAACAGAGGCTTCTCAAATTATATGAGTAGTAGCAATACTATGTGTGTTTAACATCGTTCTTGACTTCTTGCCATCATTTTATTGTAATTAAACAGTTGTGATTGCTTGTGTGGGGATGTCCTTCCTTACTTCCATCGACCTGCTAGGAAAGCGGAAGGCATTACATTAGCTTGGGAATTGCCACATCATAAGGCTGATAGAGGATTTCTTCAAAATACAATGGATGACTTTTGTGCTTTGTGGGTGTGGGCACTTGCAACTGACCAATTGATTTATGAATTTATTGCATACAAAATCTAGACTCATGGAATAGGGTGGTGACAGAAGAGAAAAAGACAATTACTGACAGTGGGGAAATGGGCCAAGACTTGGACATAATAAGCCAGGGAACGAATGATCAGGAAGAGAAGAGAGAGGAGGCAAGGAAACACATTAACATGGAAGCAAGAGGATTCGGTTATGTCGGATTAATGGGGTAAAATAAAGATCGTGGAGGGATGGGAATGACATGACATGGTAGTTCGCTGCTTGCTTCAAGTTCAGGAGGGAAGATGGGATTGAACAGCCTCAGGAAGGTGATCTCACATGTGTGAGAAAAGGAAAGCAAAATAATGGAGGCATGCAGTATGCCTGGATTTTGGAAGTTTACCCAAGAGAGGGTTATTGGAAGAATGAGTGCATCCTGGAGGAGTTGGGGAATGTTGGAGGGATGAGAGAGCAGATAGAGAGCTGGACCAGAGGAGAGGTGATTTTAAAAAAACAACAGAGGTGCCACCTACCTGTCTTTGAGAGCATTTCGGACCCATTGAGGGGAATTTTTAATAATACCGAGAGCTTTATGTTCAAGGAGAGACAGAGGTGATGCCATATGGGAGAGTACTCCATTGAGTCAAGGAGAAGACCTTGTAGGCCTGCCAGTAGTTCTGATTTATCAAGGGATGATGAGGATGCCCAGTTTGCAGCTAGATAGGAGGCCAGCTTTGCTATGAGGTTGGCCCCAGAGAGGTCATGGCTGAAGATGACACCTAATTTAAAAGTTCAAAAGACTGAACTTCTTCCAGTAGCCAACCATGATGTGGAGTCATCCGAACAAGGAAGCGAGGGCTTTCCAGATCACCCAAGAGGTCTCGAGCAGCAAACATTACTCATTTATATTTATTTATGTATTTTCTTGTGGAATGTATAATTTTCCTGTCACGGAAATATTAAATCGAAATAACCGTTTAAGTGTCTGTTACTATAAGCTCCACAATCAAGTGTTGACATTGGTACCTTGTTAGCGGTGATTCCCACTCCTTGGGATCTCTCTGCTGTGTTTCTGCAAACAGGCCAAGCTCTACCTTAGTCGGCCTTTCTCTGGTCTTGTTAATAGCCTCGGCCAGGCCTCCCATCAGCCCACAAAATGCAAAAGCAATCAGTATAAGCATGACTGAATTGTTTGAGCACATCACTGGGAAAGAATTCTGCAATGGTCAGACAGGTCAAAACAATCACAGAGATAAATTCACAAAGGATAAGCACAAGACACATAAAAAACACATTCTGAATCCAGTAAAGCATTTTATCCACTGAGAAGTAAACTGGGCTATCCAAGTTCTAAGAAAACGGGTATTAAATTTCAGATTCCTTGTAGAATTCCGATCCACTCATATTGAGCAAAGATCAGTAACAGCATCAAACATTTTGTTGAAAATTGTCGTTGACACTCGAATGTGTCATGATGATCACCTCTCAAATTTCCTCCCAATCCGTCTATAATCAGGAGGACATCATGTAGCTCAGCAGGTTTACTCCCAATCCATCTATAATCAGGAGGACATCATGTAGCTCACCAAGGTTACTCCCAATCCGTCCATAATCAGGAGGACATCATGTAGCTCACCAAGTTTATCCCCAATCCGTCCATAATCAGGAGAACATCATGTAGCTCACCAAGTTTACTCCCAATCCATCTATAATCAGGAGGACATCATGTAGCTCACAAAGTTTACTCCCAATCCATCCATAATCAGGAGGACATCATGTAGCTCACCAGGTTTACTCCCAATCCGTCTATAATCAGGAGGACATCATGTAGCTCACCAAGGTTACTCCCAATCCGTCCATAATCAGGAGGACATCATGTAGCTCACCAAGGTTACTCCCAATCTGTCCATAATCAGGAGGACATCATGTAGCTCACAAAGTTTACTCCCAATCCATCTATAATCAGGAGGACATCATGTAGCTCACCAAGTTTACTCCCAATCCGTCCATAATCAGGAGGACATCATGTAGCTCACCAAGTTTACTCCCAATCCGTCCATAATCAGGAGGACATCATGTAGCTCACCAAGTTTACTCCCAATCCGTCCATAATCAGGAGGACATCATGTAGCTCACCAAGTTTACTCCCAATCCATCCATAATCAGGAGGACATCATGTAGCTCACAAAGTTTACTCCCAATCCATCCATAATCAGGAGGACATCATCTAGCTCACAAAGTTTACTCCCAATCCGTCTATAATCAGGAGGACATCATGTAGCTCACCTAGTTTACTCCCAATCCGTCCATAATTAGGAGGACATCATGTAGCTCACAAAGTTTACTCCCAATCCGTCCATAATCAGGAGGACATCATGTAGCTCACAAAGTTTACTCCCAATCCGTCTATAATCAGGAGGACATCATGTCGCTCACCTAGTTTACTCCCAATCCATCCATAATCAGGAGGACATCATGTAGCTCACCAAGTTTACTCCCAATCCATCCATAATCAGGAGGACATCATGTAGCTCACCAAATTTCTTCCTAATTCGTCCACGATCGTTTCACGCTTCATTCTCACCCCATTAACTTGATCAATTTACTTATCTTCAACATACAAACCCAAATATCCCAATAACTTTCCAATTATTATAACATATCTATATCTCTTTATAATCAAGATGCACATCCCATTAATCTCTTTGCAAAGAATTGGCCTACTGTTTAGATACATATAGTATACATATACCATATAGATATACCATATACCCTCAATGTATGTGGGGTAACAGACTTTACATCTCCTTCTGAAGGAGAGTGTGCTCCAACATATACCTTTCCTTTCAGGCACTGCACCACAACTTCAGTTTTCGTCTGGTTCGATTCCACAGAGAAACAAGACCACAGCCATGCAGCTCAAAGATGAATACACTAGCAAATGGGTTCTTCTGTTATCACTCAACCAACAACACCATGGAGACCTTCCACCCAAGTACCAACTGTACTAAGCTCTTCATAGCCTCTGAAATCTGATCTCATCACTCATTTCAACCAAGACGTAGGCATATTTGGTTTAAATGTCGTAAAAGCCAAGATATCATTAAGAAATGCGATTTTTATGGAACAGGCAAACAAATTAGGTTTTGAACGCTATGCCTGACATCATAACATTGAGATACAGAGCAGACAATACAATTTCGTTTCATTCGGAGTCACCAAAAATTTACAAACACAAGGCAATCCTGAAGTTCTTGAGTCAAAGGGTGAAACTCGAGTCAGACTTAAATCGCATTTCTTGCAACTCGACTCGAGATTTGGGAGGTTGGACACTCAACAAGACATGGGATTGGAAAGTTTCAACTTGAGACATTGTCGCTCAATCAAACAATTTGAAATTTCTCAGGAAATGTTAATTGCACATATTAATTAACATCTACCGGTAAGGTTAATAAAAGAGAATCCAAAGAGAAAACCAAATTGACATTAGAAAACCTTTAAAGATGGACGACGCATCATCAGCTTGGGGGTGTGAGAGTAGACTCGACTCAAGACACTCGACTCGAACTTGTTGACTCGAGATTCAACGCCAGGTTTTGACAAAAAGTAAACAATGTCCCTCAAAGTCAGAGTCGACTAATAATACTAATTTAACAGCCACAATTATAGGCCCACCTTCTTGTTGTTAATGTTGCATATTGTCCGAATATCCGAATCCGAATCCGAATCCATATTCAGATCCATATTCTTATATCCATATATTCAGATCAGATCATATTCAGATCAGATCATCATTCAGATCATATTCAGATCCATATCCATATCCATATTCTTATCCGAATCCATATTCAGATCTCCACCAAAATCGAATCGATTAGTCCATGTCACACACACAACCTGTCCAAGAGGTTTCGTCCAAATCCGTCCTCAACTTTTTGAGATATCATGTTATGTATCGTTTTTGGCCCTATCTCCCAATGGTGAAGAATCACTGAAAAAATTCTACTAGCCGAATCCGAATCCGGATCTTCACCAAAATATAATCATTTCGTCCTTGTCAAATATGCTACCTCCGTGCCAAATTTCCTCCGAATCCGTCAACAACTGTTTGAGATATCTTGTTCACAGACAGACAGACAAATAGACAGGGGTGAAAACATAACCTCCTTCCACCTTCCGTGGCGGAGGTAATATATAGTCCCATCTTGTAAAGAATAAACACGAGAAAACTAGAATGAGCACTCAGTAGAGCACGTACCTCCACCAGGCTGAACAGTTTACGTCTTGTATCCCATTGATACGCTGGATCCGGATCCGGAACTTCACCAAAGTCGAATCGATTCGTCCTTGTCACACACACAACCTGTACACCAAGTTTTGTCCAAAGCCGTCCATAACTTTTTGAGATGTCCTGCTATGTATCGTTTGTGGCCCCATCTCTCAGTGGTGAAGAACCACTTAAAAACTCTTAAAATTCTCGTATATGGATCCGGATCTTCACCCAAATCGAATCATTTTGTCCTTGTCGCACACGCAACCTCTCTACCCAATTTCTTCCAAATCCGTCCATAACTTTTTGGGATATCGTGCCCACAAACAGACAGGGTTGGAAACATAACCTCCGTCCACGTTTGGTGGTGGAGGTAAAAATGGTGAAAGGTGTTTGCTCCAAATTAGAACACAAAGCGCTGACATTTTGGGTCTTTCTCTTTGCTCCAATGAAGGGCAAGGCTCAAAAAGTCAGTGCCTTGTATTATTTTATGGAACAACTTTCAACTTTTGCCAGAGGTCTTTGCCAGAATCAGCAGCAATTCATGAGGGGGGGGGGGTGAGCCAAGGAAACTTTGCGACCCAGGTCTTTCAAAAACTGGCCGGACAGACCTGGCGTTGGACCGAAGGTGGGAGAAATTGAGAATTTGTTCAGCGTGCCGGTGATAACTAGCCAAATCTTCGCGAGACACCATGGATGGGACCTTCAACGTCCACCAATTATAATGGTAACAGGTGGGACACCCAGATTAATGGTACGTGCACTTTTGTGAAACAATTCCTTTCCGCGCGCAAAGCACCAATCCGACAGTACATAGTCGGGATTCAAACCCAGGTTTTTCAGCTCAAAAATAAATAAGTGACACGTCTGGAGCATCCTGTCAAATCGAAAAAGTCAGTTTGAACATCTCACATTAAAATCTATAGAAATAAATAAATAAATAAATAAATAAATAAATAAAAGAAACATTCTCACCTTTCACACTTTTCCGAACTAGCTCCTTCAAAAACTCACGAAGCCTTTATGTTCTGTCTTTAATTACTTCAAGGCCAGGTTTCTAGTGGTGGCAGCCTGGTGAAGAGGAAGGCCCAAACAGAATCCAGCTTTTTGCCCAACCAAGCAAAATTCTTCAAGGACGCGTGCGGTCAATGCGTTTGGGTGGGATCTGCGAATAGCTCACGCAACATAAGGGCACCTCTAAAGAAAGCTTTCATGTCGTGCTTATACAGCACACATGAAAGGAAACCCAAGGACAATGGAAGTCTGACAAAACACATGTGCCCTCTTTATCACAAGGCTTTTCCATGGGAATGTTTTCAAGCTTTGATTCCTTTCTGTTGATGGCACTGAAACCGAATCCTAGGAAGTTGTGGAAACACATTTCACCAGATGAGCAATGTCAATGCTGCAGTGATCTGGTTGGAACTAATCCTTCCCATATTTTATTGAATAGGTACGAGAATACAAGGCCCGTCGACGGACGCACGCACGCACGCACACCGGCGACTGAGCCCTTTTTTAAATGGGTGAATGAGTTTATTTAAATGGAATGGGTGAATGAGCGAATGAGTTTATTTAGAACGGTAAATGGGAAACTTTTCAGCAATACATTAAATAAATATTGTATTCGAAGAAAATTAATATTTTCAGCAATAAATTCAGACATGTCAAACTTGTGCAAGTTTCCAGTTTCTTGCCTCAAAATGTTCACATGTCGATTCTTTTTGCGAATACCATTCTAATACTATTTTGGTTTGTTTTATTATTTTGTTTTATATATTCTTTTGGTTTTCTAGGTCAGTGTGCAGGCCTACATATTGCTTTTGTCTTTCCAACATTATCAATGCGTTTATGTATCCAAATTTAGAATTTATCTCCTTTTTGCCTCGATCCCCACTCACCAACAATGCGCTCTTTTCTTCTTGTTCCAAAACGCTTCCATTGACATTCTTTTTCCCTCCGTCTCTCCTCTCCTCCTCATTTCCTCTTTCCTATTTTCAATTTACTCCTATTTCCTTTCCCCATGGTACGGAATGTACATCTAATATAGAGATAACTATTCGATTGGGAATTGTCCAAACTAAAAATTAACTAAATATATGTTTAGGCAACTACAAGTGATGTCAGGGTATGGGGCAATTTTGTTGGGTTTTGGGTGGTAATTGATAGATCTGGGTAGATTAATTTATGGGTATCGCAGACATCATTGTACAGTAAAAGTTGGATAAATATGCTATATCTAAGTTTTGTGCAAATGCACTGATTGATACACAACGGACTGGGCCATAAAAAAGGTAAAAATCGATAAATAAATCGGAACTCGACACCAGTGACAGATAATATATTTTCTTATATGAAGCAACAGGTTACGCATCACTTTTGGAAGATTGTCTTGCTTAACTACCAAGATAACCTGAATAACTACATCTTTTAAGTCAGCAATTGTGGTTGGTTTCACATGAAGAATCCAGAAGGGCATGTGGTAAGGGAAGAGTATTGATTATGGGAGATTTTAACTTGCCAGGTATAGATTGAGTTCAGGAACAGGGAAAGGGCAGAGCAGATGAGGATTTCCTAGATCTAGTCCAGGATTGCTTTTTAACCCAGTTTGTAGATAAGCGCATTAGGGGGAGTGTGGTGTTCGACTTCCTCTTAAGTTAGTAAGTTATTCGGTTAAGGAGGCTACACAGGTGCAACGACTGCTGCTCCCTGTCCTGACATCTGTTCCATAATGATGATCTTGAGCCAATGTTTGTGCCTCCACCAGTGACGTTATTTGTCTGGCACTGAAATCTGCCTTGATGCAGTGCATCCACCTTTTTGGTGGTCTTCCTCTTGGTCTGGTGCCATTTACCTTTCCTTATATGATAATTTTTTGGAAATCTATTCTCGGGTATCCTTACTATAATGTACGGACCAGTGTTTGTTTGTTTATATTTGCCGATGGTCTTGGGGGTGGGGAAGGGGGCGAAGGGGGAATGCCAATTCTCTATGTGAATGTGTATTGTGTAGCGCCTCCTTCAGGTGGGAGGGGGTATTACAAGTTTCCATCCTTTTATAGCACAGTTTTTTTGTTTTGTTTGTATACAAGATCGAGGTTCGTGTAAGAGCTAACATCAATCACAAAATGACAAAATGCCACATAAAACATAAGATAAAGGGAGCAGGAGACAAGATGGGGATAGAGAGGGAAGCACACAAGTACAACATTTGAGAGCAGGGACATCGGGAGATCTGTGGGAGGGAGAGGGCTTGGGGGGGGTGGAGGCACGGGGAGGGGAGGGGGGTGGGAGAGGTATAAAACACATGGACACTGCTAGGACTTCTAGGAAAGAAGTCGGAATTTCAAAAAAGTAGATCTGGGGTGAATTAACGACCCACGTTTTAAGTGTTCCTGGCCCACGTTTACTAGGGCAGTGGGGTGTTTTGAATTATAAGTTGTAGGCATGTTTTTGCTTCATGCACGTAACCAGGGTTTTTTAATTTTTTATTTTCGGGAGTGATTGAGGGATCTGTCAGTTTTCGGGATACACTGCCCAAATAAATATGTGCGTCAGAAGAACGCGTTGCATGGTTAGAACAAGGTTGCCTGTAGGGTGGGTACTCTGCTTGTCCTTTAAATGTGGCCAATGAATCTAAGCCTTCTTCGTGTTATACTCTACGTTATTGCGTGTTTTACTCCAATTGTTTCCCTTATTAAAGTATTCCTTATTTTTTCCAGCCAAGTTACTCCCATTATTTTTATGAGGCATACCATTTCAAAAACAAAAGTGAAAATTGCTTTGCAATACATGTCCCCTAGCATTGCCGATGAATGTTTTTTATTTTTTGAACAAATTTTAAAGATTGATCAAATGCCCTGAAACTCAAACTTGTTCTATAACTTATCATAATAAAGCCATGTACCAAGTTTCAGTTGAATATGTTAAAGGGTATGGAAAAAGTAAAGAAAACAAACCCATGTATATGTGATATTTTAATATGTGATATTTACTAATCTACCCAGATACAGTCATGTGAAAAAGTAAGTACACCCCATGTAAAGTTTTGACTTTTTCAACATATTTCAACATACAGCTATTTGATCTTCATTTCAACAATATTGAAAGATAAAGGTGATATTGTGGCGGTTACCTTATGTGCAGGTAACCGCATGTGGCGGTTACCTTATGTGATTACCTTATTTGGGCATAATACACGTGCACGGGCCTGTTGGACTTGTGGTTGTGCGGACGTGACGCACGCGAGGTTGCCGGAGCCACGCCCTCCGAAGAGGGCTTTTGGCTTTATATAAGCATGCTGACTTCCGTTCGAGTTTAGTGTGCTGGATCTTGCTGTTTGAATAAACCAACTTCGAACCCTACGAATGGCCTCGTTCTCTCGCCTTCCGCGACTCTTAAACTGGTGACCCCCGGCTGCCCCCGAACGGATTCGGGGGCTGCAAACGAACACGGCAAGCGCGCCCTAGCCAGGGAAGCCACCTAAGCTGGTGACGCCGGCTTCTCCTGCACGGCTTCGGGCGCAGTTTCGAACGCGGTTTCGAAATGCCGGAGTTTCGGTAACGACGACGGCCATGACTATGAGGTTCGCGCACCGCGCTTGGCTCCTCCTCTACGACCGGAGGGGCGAGCCTACTCCAAGACCCTCCGAAGGCACGGCTGCTTCATCACCTTCGCGCGCACTGACGTTGGCGGCACGGCCGCTTCGTCACCCTCGCGCAACTACAACTACAACCGCAACTACTTCTCCGACCCTGCATCCTCGGGAGGCCCGCGAGGAACCTCGGCAGCCTCCTCCGAGGCCGTGACCAGCCCCTCGGTCGCCTCGGCCTACGCATAGGCCCGTGGAGTGCATTCTGGGGGGACGTATGTGGCGGTTACCTTATGTGCAGGTAACCGCATGTGGCGGTTACCTTATGTTATTACCTTATTTGGGCATAATACACGTGCACGGGCCTGTTGGACTTGTGGTTGTGCGGGCGTGACGCACGCGAGGTTGCCGGAGCCACGCCCTCCGAAGAGGGCTTTTGGCTTTATATAAGCATGCTGACTTCCGTTCGAGTTTAGTGTGCTGGATCTTGCTGTTTGAATAAACCAACTTCGAACCCTACGAATGGCCTCGTTCTCTCACCTTCCGCGACTCCTAAAATATAATATAACAAATATCATGAAACATTTACATTTTGTAGTCCATTGTATAATTTAAATAAACATAAATGTAAATTTCGCATGTGGAAAAAGTAAGTACACCCTTGGCTCTAATAGGTGGTATTGCCCCCTTTGGCAAAAACAACCTCAAGTAGGCATTTCTTATAACTGTCTACCAGTCTCTGACATCGACTGGGAGAAATTTTTGCCCACTGCTCCATGCAGAATTCTTTCAGCTGTGCGATGTTTGAGGAGTTTCTTGCATGCACAGCTCGTTTCAAATCCCCCCATAACATCTCGAGGGGATTTAGATCCAGGCTTTGACTTGGCATTCCAGAACCCTCCATTTCTTTCTTTTCAGCCATTCCTTGGTGGATTTACTGGTATGTTTAGGGTCATTGTCATGTTGCAAGGTCCACCTTCGGTTGAGCTTCAACTTTCTGACAGATGGCCTCACATTATCCTCAAGCACCCTCTGGTACAATGAAGAATTCATAGTGGATTCTATGACGGTGAGCTGCCCAGGCCCTGATGCAGCAAAGCTGCCCCAAACCATAATATTTCCACCACCATGCTTTACAGTTGGTATCAGGTTCTTGTGGTCAAATGCTGTCTTTGGTTTTCGCCAAACATGTCTTCTGGTACTGTGGCCAAATAGCTCTACCTTTGACTCATCTGTCCAGAGCACATTGTTCCAGAAGTGCTGGTCTTTCCCAAGGTGTTCATTGGCAAACTTTAGTCTTGCCCTGATGTTCTTTCTGGACAGCCAAGGTTTCCTCCTGGCACCCCTCCCATGTAGATCAAATTTGTGCAGCCTCTTTCTAATGGTAGACTCATGCACTTTGACATCAACAGTGGCAAGAGCTACCTTTTGGTCCCGTGATGACATTCTGGTGTTCTTCGAGACTTCTTTCAGCATCTTGCGGTCTGCTCTTGGGCTGAACTTGCTGGGGCGGCCTGGCCTGAACAAGTTGGCAGTTGTTTGGAATCTTCTCCACTTGCAGATGATCTTCCGGACAGTCGAATGATTGATTTCAAATTGTTTGGAGATCTTTTAAAATCCCTTCCCAGACTCGTAGGCATCTATAACCTTCTTTCTGAATGCCTCAGAGAGCTCTTTTGACCTAGGCATGGTGATGCCGCACACTTCAACAACAAAGAGCAAACCAAACTAAATGTCTGAGGTTTAAATAAGACAGGTTCCTCCAAGATCCTCTCTAACGATGTTCTAATCATTTGCACCTGAGCTGGTGCACCTGATTATAATTTTAGGTATTTGAAGTAGTGATAAATGTAGGGGTGTACTTACTTTTTCCACATGCAAAATTTGCATTTATCTTTATTTAAATTATACAATGGACTACAAAATGTAAATGTTTCATGATATTTGTTATATTATATCACCTTTATCTATCGATATTGTTGAAATGAAGATCAAATAGCTGTATGTTGAAATATGTTGAAAAAGTCAAAACTTTACATGGGGTGTACTTACTTTTTCACGTGACAGTATATGTGATATTCTCTAAATCCAAAAGGGCTTCTGATATCAAATCCTTCCTCTGCTCCAATGGCTTGATCTCTGATTATCAATTTTGATTCAGACCAGGTCATTCTACTCTGGACATGCTGCTTCTGCTGTCTCAACAATGGATGGAGGTCCTTAACGCCAAAGAGGAAATCAGGGCCGTCTCCCTTGACATATCTTGTGCCTTTGATACGGTCTGGCACCCCGCCCTGCTCACCAAACTCTCCTGTTGTGGTATCCATGGTAATCTCTGTGCATGGCTCACAGACTTCCTCTTAGTAAGGGAAAGATATGAAAATCTGTTAACTAAATTGTTACCAAAAAATTTCTTCACCAATATGTTTATAAAGGTGTGTAATAACATGTGTTAAAATGTTGAAGGTCAACTCCCGTGGGAAACCCAGAAAAAAAGCTGTTGAATTCGGGTACCGAAAAATTATTTTCGAGAATTTTTATTTTTTTTAATCGGCCCTTAAGTAACTTATGAGGGGTCAAATAAGGGTTTTTCATGATTCTGAGTTGATTGTTAACATTTATATTTCACCACAGACACTCCTTTGTGGAAAAATAATTTCTAAATATATCTCATTTTCTACTTTGCAGGACATGGAGTCTAGCAATATGGATGAAGACGTTACTCCACCTGTGCTCAATTGCTTCATCTGTGCACGCTCGGATACACCAGCTGAAAGGCTCATACAGGCAACTCCAAAGGGATACTCACTTTATTGAAACAAGCAGAAACTGTCGAAAATGTTACTGTTGTGGAACGTATGAAGGAGGCTCAAAAGGAAGGAAAACTGAGGTACCACCAGAAGTGTAAAAATGATCTGTACAACAACTTTGTTGCAACCACCAAGAAGTCAGCTCAAGCATCAAAGGCAGAGAAAGAGTCATCAAAGTTGAAGAGAAGACACACTACTTGTGAGTTCAGTTCATCAACTGGCTGCAGTTCTAGAAGATCACAGTCAGTTGACCTCCTGTATAAGGATGTATGCATTCTTTGCAACCAACCAGCCCAGCTCTACAAAAATAATCCAGCACAAGCTAGAAAGAAATACAGAGTGCCAGATAATTTGACTGCAGATACACTGAAGGCAAGCTTGCTGAAGACAGCACGGAGTCGCGGGGATGACTGGGGCACTGAAGTCACTGGACGCCTGGAAGGGATCAACGACTTGGTAGCAGAAGAAACACTGTACCATTTGCGATGCAAACTTATGTTTGCGAGAGGTGACAGTTTGTCCAAGACTGATGAGGAAGGAAAAAGGAAGAGAGGACAGAGGAGTATTGATGAGGAGCGAGAGGCAGTTTTTATTGAATTCTGCGAATGGTTAGACTCAGAATTAGAGCATGGGGTAATGAACATGGACCAAGTCCATGAAAAGCTGCAGGAGTTTGATCAGTCACCAGAGAAGAGCCTTTCTTATTCAAAGCATTGGCTAAAGATAAAACTTCTAGAGAAATACGAAGACACCTTGTATTTCACAACACAGGAAAGAAGGGCAGATGTACTCTGTCTCAAAGATGGCACCGACAATATTCTGCGAGGGCATCATGCTAATCTTGACCATGGAGATGAGAAGACTCAGATCATAAAGACGGCACTCAAGTTCATATCCAATGATATTGCCTTGATTGATTTAGGGCCAAAGTCATACCCCACCACACACAGTATGACTGACATCGATAGTCAGCTGACACTTGTTCCTGCAAGCCTTCAGATGTTCTTGAGACTGATTGTCAAGACAGACGAAAGAGTTGCCGTTTGGGGGCAGAATTTTATTAAGGCCTGTCGACCTCGGTCTGGAGTATTGCCACACCAAATGGGGCTTGCCATACAACTTGATCATAGATTTGGGTCAAAATGGATGCTCAACAAGTTCCACCGGCTGGGATACACTGAGTCTTACATGGAGACACAAAACTACAAATACTGCTTCCTTAATAGTAGGAGTGGAGATGATGTTCCAGATACTTCTGGCACTCTTGACACCATTGTGGAGGAAACCGATGAACAGATCAATGATGAGGTTGCGGTTGATGCTGCGCTTGAGGATCAATCAGTGATGACAGCCAAAGTGCCAGCCAGTGAAAGTGAATTGTCAAGTAATGATCAGGTGGTCTTTATGGAGGTTGGGGAAACAAACAATGCAGTCACTCAGTTTGTTGGAGACAATATAGATTTAAACATTGTCTCTATTCACGGAAACACTCCCTTTCACTCAATGGGTTAGATCGAAATCACCTCTCCGGCACCACCTTTGCCAGATCCACAGACAACAGCAGCTTTCCCCCGGGTGAAGTTGAAGGCACTCGACAAAGCTAAGATCCTGAGAGGAACTGAAGTAAAGATTATTCCATTTACGAACAGGAAACAGATAGGAACGAACGCGATCATGTTTCTCCCCCTCGCTGAGCTTTCCTCCTCCCTGGCTCATGATCAGCCACTCCTCACTCCAGGTGACACACTCTGGGCAGCGGGGTGGGTGATCAAAGCCAACGATCCTGAGTTCCCACACTCCAACTGGAATGGCTGGATGAAGAGAATCCATGCTAATGACATTGGGTGAAATTCGGTACAACATGTTCTCAAGGAAGGCAGCGGCAGGAGTGATCAAACCAGAGACTCTACCTCCAACAGAGGGTGCAGCTGCACAACATTCACTCCGTGCCTACCTGCAGACCCGGGACTGGATCCTTCTACAGAGCATGTCTCTGAACCCCAGTGACTATGGATGGACAATAGGTGTGCATGGGTATGAGCCAGTTCCAACACTGGACCCCACGGCTCCTGAGGAGCTATTGCAGTTCACGAGCTGTAATTGTCATGGAGATTGCAGCAACCGGCGATGCAGCTGCAAGAAGAATGGGGTCACGTGCATCTCGGCCTGTGGAGTCTGTAATGGCATTACATGCAGAAACTGCAGTCATGATGTTGTTGAGTCTGAAGAAGACATAGACAATGACTGTTGAAACTTCTGACATTGTGAATGAGAAACAAGTCAAGTGAATCCACTTGGATTCCGCCCAGGTTGGCACATGGAAATTATGATGTAGCATAATTATCATCTCGGGTCAAGATTTGAAATTATGCCATGGTTTTTGTAAAATTGCTACTAGTATTCACATTATGTACTTTCACCAAAACATACATCATCATAGAAACATACATAGAATTTGGGTCCTCTGGGTCATTTGGGTCCTCTGGGTCATTTGGGTCCTCTGGGTCATTTGGGTCCTCTGGGTCATTTGGGTCCTCTGGGTCATTTGGGTCCTCTGGGTCATTTGGGTCCTCTGGGTCATTTGGGTCATTTGGGTCATTTGGGTCCTCTGGGTCATTTGGGTCCTCTGGGTCATTTGGGTCCTCTGGGTCATTTGGGTCCTCTGGGTCATTTGGGTCCTCTGGGTCATTTGGGTCATTTGGGTCCTCTGGGTCATTTGGGTCCTCTGGGTCCTCTGGGTCATTTGGGTCCTCTGGGTCCTCTGGGTCATTTGGGTCCTCTGGGTCATTTGGGTCCTCTGGGTCCTCTGGGTCCTCTGGGTCCTCTGGGTCATTTGGGTCCTCTGGGTCCTCTGGGTCCTCTGGGTCCTCTGGGTCCTCTGGGTCATTTGGGTCCTCTGGGTCCTCTGGGTCATTTGGGTCCTCTGGGTCATTTGGGTCCTCTGGGTCATCTGGGTCATTTGGGTCATTTGGGTCCTCTGGGTCATTTGGGTCCTCTGGGTCATTTGGGTCCTCTGGGTCATTTGGGTCCTCTGGGTCATTTGGGTCCTCTGGGTCATTTGGGTCCTCTGGGTCATTTGGGTCCTCTGGGTCATTTGGGTCATTTGGGTCATTTGGGTCCTCTGGGTCATTTGGGTCCTCTGGGTCATTTGGGTCCTCTGGGTCATTTGGGTCCTCTGGGTCATTTGGGTCCTCTGGGTCATTTGGGTCATTTGGGTCCTCTGGGTCATTTGGGTCCTCTGGGTCCTCTGGGTCATTTGGGTCCTCTGGGTCCTCTGGGTCATTTGGGTCCTCTGGGTCATTTGGGTCCTCTGGGTCCTCTGGGTCCTCTGGGTCCTCTGGGTCATTTGGGTCCTCTGGGTCCTCTGGGTCCTCTGGGTCCTCTGGGTCCTCTGGGTCATTTGGGTCCTCTGGGTCCTCTGGGTCATTTGGGTCCTCTGGGTCATTTGGGTCCTCTGGGTCCTCTGGGTCATTTGGGTCATTTGGGTCCTCTGGGTCATTTGGGTCCTCTGGGTCATTTGGGTCCTCTGGGTCATTTGGGTCCTCTGGGTCATTTGGGTCCTCTGGGTCATTTGGGTCCTCTGGGTCATTTGGGTCCTCTGGGTCATTTGGGTCCTCTGGGTCATTTGGGTCCTCTGGGTCATTTGGGTCCTCTGGGTCATTTGGGTCCTCTGGGTCATTTGGGTCATTTGGGTCCTCTGGGTCATTTGGGTCCTCTGGGTCATTTGGGTCCTCTGGGTCATTTGGGTCCTCTGGGTCATTTGGGTCCTCTGGGTCATTTGGGTCCTCTGGGTCATTTGGGTCCTCTGGGTCATTTGGGTCCTCTGGGTCATTTGGGTCCTCTGGGTCCTCTGGGTCCTCTGGGTCATTTGGGTCCTCTGGGTCCTCTGGGTCCTCTGGGTCATTTGGGTCCTCTGGGTCCTCTGGGTCATTTGGGTCCTCTGGGTCATTTGGGTCCTCTGGGTCATTTGGGTCCTCTGGGTCATTTGGGTCCTCTGGGTCCTCTGGGTCCTCTGGGTCATTTGGGTCCTCTGGGTCCTCTGGGTCATTTGGGTCCTCTGGGTCATTTGGGTCATTTGGGTCCTCTGGGTCATTTGGGTCCTCTGGGTCATTTGGGTCCTCTGGGTCATTTGGGTCCTCTGGGTCATTTGGGTCCTCTGGGTCATTTGGGTCCTCTGGGTCATTTGGGTCATTTGGGTCCTCTGGGTCCTCTGGGTCATTTGGGTCCTCTGGGTCATTTGGGTCCTCTGGGTCATTTGGGTCCTCTGGGTCATTTGGGTCCTCTGGGTCATTTGGGTCCTCTGGGTCATTTGGGTCCTCTGGGTCATTTGGGTCCTCTGGGTCATTTGGGTCCTCTGGGTCATTTGGGTCCTCTGGGTCATTTGGGTCCTCTGGGTCCTCTGGGTCCTCTGGGTCATTTGGGTCCTCTGGGTCATTTGGGTCCTCTGGGTCCTCTGGGTCCTCTGGGTCCTCTGGGTCATTTGGGTCCTCTGGGTCCTCTGGGTCCTCTGGGTCATTTGGGTCCTCTGGGTCATTTGGGTCCTTTGGGTCCTCTGGGTCATTTGGGTCCTCTGGGTCATTTGGGTCCTCTGGGTCATTTGGGTCCTCTGGGTCATTTGGGTCCTCTGGGTCATTTGGGTCCTCTGGGTCATTTGGGTCCTCTGGGTCATTTGGGTCCTCTGGGTCATTTGGGTCCTCTGGGTCATTTGGGTCCTCTGGGTCATTTGGGTCCTCTGGGTCATTTGGGTCCTCTGGGTCATTTGGGTCCTCTGGGTCATTTGGGTCCTCTGGGTCCTCTGGGTCATTTGGGTCCTCTGGGTCATTTGGGTCCTCTGGGTCATTTGGGTCCTCTGGGTCATTTGGGTCCTCTGGGTCATTTGGGTCCTCTGGGTCATTTGGGTCCTCTGGGTCATTTGGGTCCTCTGGGTCATTTGGGTCCTCTGGGTCATTTGGGTCCTCTGGGTCATTTGGGTCCTCTGGGTCATTTGGGTCATTTGGGTCCTCTGGGTCATTTGGGTCCTCTGGGTCATTTGGGTCCTCTGGGTCATTTGGGTCCTCTGGGTCATTTGGGTCCTCTGGGTCATTTGGGTCCTCTGGGTCATTTGGGTCCTCTGGGTCATTTGGGTCCTCTGGGTCATTTGGGTCCTCTGGGTCATTTGGGTCCTCTGGGTCATTTGGGTCCTCTGGGTCATTTGGGTCCTCTGGGTCATTTGGGTCCTCTGGGTCATTTTGGTCCTCTGGGTCATTTGGGTCCTCTGGGTCATTTGGGTCCTCTGGGTCATTTGGGTCCTCTGGGTCATTTGGGTCCTCTGGGTCATTTGGGTCCTATATTCCTATCCTATAACATATATATCTCCTATAACCTATCCTATAAATATAGATTTGATGACGTCATGTTTACACATCTGAGCGACAGAAATGAGCGACAGAAACTAGCTTCACTTTTGAGCGCCCGAAATTCCCAGGCAAACGCTATAACGCACAGGTTTACAACCTGTGCGTTAATAACTCGAGTATTATATATGTATGTGAAATAAAAGCTACTTTGTGTGTAAATGTAAAAGTGAAAATATAAATGTTAACAATCAACTCAGAATCATGAAAAACCCTTATTTGACCCCTCATAAGTAAGTTACTTAAGGGCCGATTAAAAAAAATAAAAATTCTCGAAAATAATTTTTCGGTACCCGAATTCAACAGCTTTTTTTCTGGGTTTCCCACGGGAGTTGACCTTCAACATTTTAACACATGTTATTACACACCTTTCCAAACATATTGGTGAAGAAATTTTTTGGTAACAATTTAGTTTACAGATTTGTGAAATATCTCATAAAATGCCCTTACTATCTCCTGCCATAGTCAACGTGTGGCTCTAAATAGAATTCTCTCATCCCCTCTTCCTGTCCAGGCTGGAGTTCCTCAAGGGCCCTGTGCTTTTTCTAATCTTCATCAATGAAATGTTTGACTCTCTGGAAAATCCTCTCTACTTTTTTGCTGATGACTCCACCCTCTGTGGCTCCAGATCTCATCCCTCAAATCGACAGGCAGCGGCTCGCTTTACAGTACAGGTGGGATGGGGAGCGAGGAGGGGTGGTGGCGAGAGAAAGAGAGAGAGGAGGGGAGTGAGGAAGGGGTAAGAGAGAGGAGTGGGAGAGAGGGGTGAGAGAAAGAGGTGGGGTAGAGGCAGGTGGGGGGAGAGAGAGATGGGGGGGAGGAGAGAGATGGTGGAGCGTGAGAGAGAAATAGAGAGGGGGGGAGAGAGAGATGGGGGAGCGTGAGAGAGAAATAGAGAGGGGGGGGGGGGAGAGAGAGAGACGGGGAGTGTGAGAGAGAAGTGGAGAGAGGGGAGGAGGAGAGAGAGAGGGGGAGAAAGAGAGGAAGGAGGGGGAGGGGTGGGATTGACAACAAAAACAATTTGGATAAAAAGAATGCGAAGTACGTCCGTTTTAATTCACATTTAAAACGTTGACAACTCCGTTCTGACAAATTGGCAATTTCACCATGTGAGAGCTACTATATATTTTTTCCTCACGACTCTTAAATCGACTTCCAAATGCTAACAAATGATGTACTATGCTGTTGAAATTTTAGTAGTGCTATATGTGCAGCCACTGCTGATGTGCTATATGTGCAGCCCCGAGATGTGTCAGATCGTGTTCCATGTAGTCATTAGAAGGCAGGACACAAGTCATGCTCCATGTGGAAGATGTTTTGAAGCAAGGGTACACCAAGGTGCCAATGGGTGGGGTTGGGGTTTGGAGTGGGTGGGGATGGGTGTATGGAGTGGGTGGGATTGTGGTTTGGAGTGGGTGGGGATGGGTGTATGAAGTGGGTGGGGTTGGGGTTTGGAGTGGGTGGGGATGGGTGTATGGAGTGTGTGGGATTGGGGTTTGGAGTGGGTGGGGTTGGGTGTATGGAGTGTGTGGGATTGGGGTTTGGAGTGGGTGGGGATGGGTGTATGGAGTGTGTGGGATTGGGGTTTGGAGTGGGTGGGGTTGGGTGTATGGAGTGGGTAGGATTGGGGTTTGGAGTGGGTGGGGTTGGGTGTATGGTGTGTGTGGGATTGGGGATTGGGGTTTGGAGTGGGTGGGGTTGGGTGTATGGAGTGTGTGGGATTGGGGTTTGGAGTGAGTGGGGATGGGTGTATGGAGTGTGTGGGATTGGGGTTTGGAGTGGGTGGGGATGGGTGTATGGAGTGTGTGGGATTGGGGTTTGGAGTGGGTGGGGTTGGGTGTATGGAGTGGGTGGGATTGGGGCTTGGAGTGGGTGGGGATGGGTGTATGGAGTGGGTGGGTGGGGTTGGGGGTTTGGAGTGGGTGGGTGGGTGGGGTTGGGGGTTTGGAGTGCGTGGGTGGGTGGGGATGGGTGTATGTCCAAACGTTATGGAGTGTTAGAGCCTAGAAGGGGCTACATAACAACCTTTTTCTTTACATATTAAAATGAGCTAAAGGACTTTTTGGACATTTCTGGGTGAGCTTTTCCGTAACCTTATATGAGGTTCTGATAGAGCTTTTCTCTATCAAGTATCAGCCATAGCTTTGCGGAGATATCTCACTGTAAGTGTAAGCTGGTCGATGGAAGAAAAAAGTGACACCACCTCCCTGATAAGAGGAAGAAGAGGATGCAGAGGGGAAGTTAGGTTGGCTATCCCAGATAATCCCTGGCACCAGAATTACTTATCGTCGTCAAGCCGCCATCCCTCAGGACTGTAATGTGAGGGGGGGGGGGGGGCAGACTTCAAGCATCAGGTAACATCTTAGGCGGTGTCTGTTGAAGCGTTACCGAGTGTTAGGGGGTGGGGGAGGGGTGTCACATTTGAGCGTTACCTAATTTTTGAACACCCCAAACTGTTTATTGTCCATTACGATGTGGATATTCTAACGACAACGAAACAAATTATTTAATTCGTTTGAAAATGATATAATTAGTTCGATGGTGAGTTCCTATCATCAAATATGTTATCATATGTGAGAAACAACTCTTAATTAAGACGTTACCATGATCGGTAAGTTCGGCAAAGAAGGAGTCACGTGACATCTCAAATGTGCTAATTATTCAAAAACAAAAAATAGTACAAACACACCCTATACATCGTTTTAAAGGTAATTTTACTGCTCATCTAACAACATCACTCAAGTGTGAAACATAGTTTGAAGAAAAAAGTACCCACATGACGCCAAGTACAAACCACCACATGACAACGGGTGAACCTCCAATGATTACCTCATCCTCACAACAAGGTGAGTTGTTGTTTTGCTCTTTGTTTGGGATCATACTGCTTTGAGTTCCCAAGGTTAATCACAACAAAACTTTCTACTGTCTGGTCTTTAACCACGATATACCTGCAAATGGGTTTTATACCGTGACTGTGATGAGGAGGTCATTTGGCCCGTTAGTGTCGTTTTTTTGTTTTTTTTTGTATACAGAGTCGAGGCTCGTGAAAGAGCTAACATTTATCAAAGAAACAAATCAAAGAAACAAGCAAACAAAGTATATAAAAAGGGGAGCAGTCGACAAGATGGGGAGAGAAGGGGAGGAAGCACACAAACACAACATTTGAGAGCAGGGACATCGGGAGATGTGTGGGAGGGAGAGGGCCTGGGGGGAGGCAGGATAGGTATAAAACGCAAGGACACCAAGGACTTCCAGGAAAGAAGACAAAAGTCACCTCAAAAAGTAATTTTGGGGTGAAATTAGCGGGGGTAGAAAAGATCAAGGTTTTGGATTGGGGAAGATAAGAGATGGTGGTGAACAGCCGTTTTAAAGACCTGGAGGGAGGAGTGGGATTAAAGAGAGTGAGTGAGTTTGTTCCAGAGGCGGGAGGAAAGAGGAATGAAGGAGTGAAGGTCAGCAGAGAGTCTTGATTTTGGCAGTTTAACCATAAGATGGTTGCAGGCAGATCTTGTGCGACCTGTAGGAATATTTGGGGGACAGAGCCCAGAGAGAGCTGGGGGAGCAAGGCCGGAGAGGAGTTGATAGAAGACGGAAAGACCACCAACCTGCCTGCGGTGAGTAAGTGAAAGGCCCTCGGAGATAGCGTCATCGTGGGAGATTCCAATGATTCTGAACGCTTTGGTTTCAACAGCGTGAAGACGAGTGAGGTGTGAGGCAGGAGCACCAGCCCAGAGGGGAGAGCAGTATTCCATTGAGCTGCGGATGAAAGCCTTGTATGTGGTGAGGAGCTCAGGTATGCCAGGGAAGGACTTCGCACGACGGAGGATGCCCAGTCGGCGACTGGCTTTGGAGGCCAGCTTGGAAATGTGGTTTTCCCAGGAAAGATCATGGCAGATAGTGAGACCCAAACGCTTGAGTGACAGAACTTCTTGGAGAGGATTATTCAGAAAGTAGATGGGAGGGTTGTCCAGTCGGTCTTTTCGGAGAGACATCGTAAGAGTGTGAGATTTGTCAGGATTGAAAGACATGTTCCACTTGTTTGCCCAGTCTGTGATTTTGTCCAGGTCTGCAGAGAGTGAGGAGGCTGCAGACTGCTGATCTGAAGGATGAGGAATGGAGCGGCAGAGAGTGGAGTCATCAGCAAAGAGATAGAGAGGATTTTCAAGAGAGTCAGAGAGATCAATGATGAAGACCAGAAAAAGCACAGGGCCCAGAACACTGCCTTGGGAACTCCAGCCTGAACAGGAAGAGGAGATGAGAGAAACCCATTCAGGGCCACACGTTGACTACGACAAGAGAGGAAGTCCGCCAGCCATGCATCGAGATTTCCATGGATACCAAAGGAGGAAAGTTTGGTGAGCAGAGCGGGGTGCCAGACCGTATCGAAGGCACGTGATATGTTGAGGGAGACAGCTCTAATTTCCTGTTTGGCATTGAGGACCTACATCCATTGTTGAGACAGCAGAAGCAGCATGTCCAGAGTAGAGTGACCTGGTCTGAAACCAAATTGATGATCAGAGATCAAGCCATTGGAGAAGAGGTAAGATTTCATATCCGAAGCAATGATGGATTCCATGACTTTGCTGATAATTGGGAGAAGGCTGATTGGTCTGTAGTTGCTAGGATCTGTTTTTGCACCTTTTTTGTGCAAAGCGGTGATGTTGGCTGATTTCCAAGCAGATGGCAGTAGACCTTGAGCAAAAGAGAGGGTGAAGAGAACAGAGAGAGGGAGTGAAAGAGCGGATGAACAGGATTTTAGGACCCGTGGGCTGATGCCGTCAGGTCCATTTGCAGAATCAGAGTCAAGGGTTGATAGAAACTTTTCCACCTTGTCAGGAGGAAAGGACACGGAGTCCAGGAGCAGCTGGGTACGACTGGGTACGGTGGGTACAGAGAGGGATGGGTTTGGGACACAATATTTGGAGGCAAACACAGAGTTGAGGCATTCAGCTTTTTCATGTGCAGAGTCAGCTGTGTCGCCATTTGAGGTAAGGGAGGGGATGGAGGGAGAACAAACACCAGAAACAGATTTGACCAGACGCCACCAGGATTTGGAAGAGGGAGACAAATAAGAGAGTTCGGTCTTGAGAATGGAGAGATATTGTTTCCTGGCTCTCCTGAGGGTGGACACACACTTGTTTCGGGCTTTGTGAAAGGAAATGAGATTTCCTTCCGTTGGATTTGCTTTCCAGGAGACAAAGGCAAGTTGTTTCTGGGTAACAGCCTCACCACAAGATTCCATGTACCATGGATGGGAGGAAGGGTATGACAACTGGAGACGAGATGGGATAAATCTGTGCATGAGAGAGAGCAATTTACTTTGGAAGAATTCCCAGGATGAGTTGATGTCAGAGGTGGTAGAGATGGGAGACCAGTCCAGATGATTGATGGCTGCTTGAAGACCGTGCCAGTTGGCCTGAGTGAAATGCCAGATTCGTCGACGCTGAGCAGGCTCCCTGAGAATGGTCAGAGAGATGTCCACTTTAACAATCACATGATCAGATGAGCCGATTGGAGCAGAAGAAGAGCAGCAGACATTTTCAGGGAAGTTAGTCATAACCAAGTCCAGAAGAGAAGATGCTCCGTTGACTGAGATCCGGGTCGGGAAATTGACAGATTGTGTCAGTCCCAGTGAGTCGCAGAAGTCCTTTGCTGAGAAACCATGGCTGGTGAGAGAGGTACCCACACCCAGCCAACTGGCATGTTGACAATTTAAATCACCACATATGAGGAAGGTTACACTCCCAAGTTAATTTATTTATGAACCCGAGGTAATTTCTTTACTACACCTTCACTCCTTTACACACTTTAGATCCTTTACACTCCTTAGACCCTTTCCACCCCTTAGACCCTTTTAGACCCTTTCCACCCCTTAGAGCCCTATAGACCCTTTACACCCCTTATATCCATTTAAACCCTTTCCACCCTTTGGAGCCCTATAGACCCTTTACACCCCTTATACACATTTACACCCCTTTGACCCCTTACACCCCTTTTGACCCTTAACACCCCTTTAACCCCCTTAGACCTTTTACACCCATTAGACATTTACACCCTTTAGACCCTTTCATACCCATTTCGACCCTTTTGAGACATATACACCTTTTGACACTTTCAAGACCTATTGTCTTTTTAAGACACTTTGGCCAATTGAAGACCATTTGGACACTTTTGACCCCTTTTGCTCTTTTGTCATTAGACACCTTTAGACCCCATTTGGCCCTTTTAAGATCATTGATTCTTTAAACACTTTAGACCCATTTATATCCCTAAAAAAACTTTAGACCCTTAGATAATTCGAATATATTTCCTCCCAAAATCGGTTTTGACGACCTTTTTTGTGCACTGTTCACGTCGCATCACAAGTTGCGATGATGAATCTAAACTGATATCTCAAAGTGAAACTGATGTAGAAACGTGAAACTGAAACTACTGATCTATGGATCATCGAATAGGAAACCAGAATGAAATGCTGTGGGAAATTGCTGAAAGCAAAGCTATGGTGAATATAGAGAGAGGGAATATAGAGAGAGGGAGAGGGAATATAGAGAGAGGGAGGGAGCAGTCGGAGCTGAAGAAACGATGTGGAGAGGGATAGGTGCCTATAGGTGGTCGGTTGGTATGGAAAGAACTTTGGTGATCTTCCGTCAGGTTGTAGGCCCAAAACATGCCTAAACCCATTTCCCAGCTGAGCTTTTATAATATCACCCTTACTCCTGAGCAGTACTTCGGAGGTAGAACAAGTATGGATTGGAAATATTAGCTGATAGAATGGAACGAGGTTGTCAAGGTTACCAGCTTCACACATTGCGACATTTGGTCACTCAATTTTACACTGAATTCCCGTTTCTATCAATACACACTCCAAAGGAAATTGCTCATTTCAGGTGAGACATCAACCAACCCCCGTCATTGACGGGTACCTTTGCTAGTGTTAATAATAAAAGTGGAAAATACAACTGAATCGAGTTTTGATGCCTTAATTCCTGGTAATCTATCTATAATTCCAGTAATCTCTGTGTGTTTGTTTGTACGTTTGTACGTTTGTACGTTTGTACGTTTGTACGTTTGTTTGTCTGTGACCGCTGTTTCTCGACAACCACGGGTCCGATATACTTTAAACTTGCCAGGTATATTGCTGGGGACCCGAGGATGTGCCTTTTCAAGGTTTCATATTAATCGGACAATTACTTACCGAGCTATGTCCAAAAAACGATTCAACCAATCAGAGAGCAGCGAGCTATCGCGTGTGCCGAACGTGGCGGACACACTCTGCCTCGGATGGCACATTTGAGAGCGTATTCATTTATTTCACGTTTGCAAACTATGTTGGCGCTATGTTGGCGTTAAACTATGTTTTAAAACTAATAAAAACCATTTCATGTAAATAGAGGGGGGGGGGGAATGGGATTGTCACTGTACTCGCACGAGCAGATGGCGGAAGTGCCTGACCGCCAAGTGAAGTCCGAGCAACTCGCGGTCGAAGGTACTGTAACGGCGTTCGGGCGGGCGAAGCTGCCGGCTAAAGAACGCCAGCGGTTGCCAAGCTCCGTTTTAAAACTAATTAAAACCCCGGGGGGATTGTCACTGTACTCGCAAGCCGTTCGCCGTTCGCTTTGGCGTTGCGAATGAACCAAAACATTTCATGGACGAAACCATTTCATGTAAAGCGTTCGCCGTTCGCTTTGGCGTTGCGAATGGACCAAAACATTTCATGGACCAAACCATTTCATGTAAATAGAGGGGGGGATATAATTTTAGATATAGATATAGTACGGGCATGCCCTAGTATACTAAATTACGGCAACATAAGAATGGAATTGTGGCCATTTTGGAAGATTTCAGCCATTTCTCTCCTGGAAAAAAAAAATCTGTGATGGCCCTAAAGCTCAAAAAATTGTGCGGACACGCCCTAGGTGTGTGCCAAATTTGATGCTTATATCACCAAAGTCACAATGCTTTCATATATCCAATGGGCCACAAGCGGGCCATGCACCACCATCTTTTGTCACCCCCCCCCCCCCCGCATCGCTACTCGTAATATTTTCCACCCCCATTATCCCTAACTCAACCCTAATGTTTGCAGGTTACTGTATTTCCCCCGCTCCAGCTCTCATCTTTTCTTATTGGTTCATTTTCTTACTTGTTGTATCAGACTGTGACCCCCATTGCCCCACTGTCATTGTGTTGCCTTTGTACATTCACTCTTCCAAGAGCCTCAATTTTATATACAAATAAATAAACAAATGGTTTGTTGTTAAAGTTCACGAAAGTGTATCCTCTTTAGTCACCATAATTTTATTTTCTGACAGTTGCCTCTCTATTTGTGATATTTATTTGGATTGGAGAAGTGCTCCTCTTCGTACTTAGACATTTTATTAAAGAGAGGCACAAATCTGGGTTTCAATTGTTTTAGGGGAGTGTTCATTACTTCCGCCACCAAAGGTGGATGGAGGTTATGTTTTTACCCCTGTCTGTTTGTCTGTCTCTTTGTTACTTGCGATTTTTCAAGTATATTGGTTGGTCTTGTGCACTATTCTCTGTTTGTCTGTCTGTATGTCAGTTGCCTACAGGTCACAAATTTCAACCAATCTTCAGGAAACCTTCACCAAATGGTAGAGTTGGTCATAAGCAAGAAGCCTATTATTTTTGGGGTCAAAAGGTCAACATAGGCCAAAGGTCACCAACTTTGTCGAAATTCTAAAATCATAAATTTTCATCCGATTGACTTGAAATTGAAAGAGGATTTAAATATATGGTCACTGAATTCAACCACAAATTATATTTTAGGTCAACATCGGCCAAATTGCTAAAATCCTCAATGTTCATCCGATTGACTTGAAATTTTAAGAGAATTTGCAGAGATGGTCACTGAATTCAACCCACAAATATTTTTGAGGTCAACATAGGCCAAAAGGTCACTAAAGGCAAAATTTCTAAAATCTTCCATTTTCATCCAATTAACTTGAAATTTAAAGAGGACTTGCATATCTCGTCAATAAATTCAACCCCCAACTATTTTTGAAGTCAACATAGGCCATGTTTCTAAAATGTTCAATTTTCATCCAATTAACTTGAATGTGTTGGTTTGACGAATGTGTTGGTTTGGCACATGTTAGTTTGGCGAATGTGTTGGTTTGGCGCATGTGTTGGTTTGGCACATGTTAGTTTGGCGAATGTGTTGGTTTGGCGCACATGTCAGTTTGGCGAATGTGTTGGTTTGGCGAATGTGTTGGTTTGGCACATGTTAGTTTGGCGAATGTGTTGGTTTGGCGCATGTGTTAGTTTGGCGAATGTGTTGGTTTGGCGCATGTGTTAGTTTGGCGAATGTGTTAGTTTGGCGAATGTTTTGGTTTGGCAAATGTGTTGGTTTGGCGCATGTGTTAGTTTGGCGAATGTTTTGGTTTGGCGAATGTGTTGGTTTGGCGCATGTGTTAGTTTGGCGAATGTGTTGGTTTGGCGCATGTGTTAGTTTGGCGAATGTGTTGGTTTGGCGAATGTGTTGGTTTGGCGAATGTGTTGGTTTGGCGCATGTGTTAGTTTGGCGAATGTGTTGGTTTGGTGCATGTGTTAGTTTGTCGCATGTGTTAGTTTGACGAATGTGTTGGTTTGGCGCACATGTCAGTTTGGCGAATGTGTTGGTTTGGCGAATGTGTTGGTTTGGCGCACATGTCAGTTTGGCGAATGTGTTGGTTTGGCGCACATGTCAGTTTGGCGAATGTGTTGGTTTGGCGAATGTGTTGGTTTGGCACATGTTAGTTTGGCGAATGTGTTGGTTTGGCGCATGTGTTGGTTTGGCACATGTTAGTTTGGCGAATGTGTTGGTTTGGCGCACATGTCAGTTTGGCGAATGTGTTGGTTTGGCGAATGTGTTGGTTTGGCACATGTTAGTTTGGCGAATGTGTTGGTTTGGCGCATGTGTTAGTTTGGCGAATGTGTTGGTTTGGCGCATGTGTTAGTTTGGCGAATGTGTTAGTTTGGCGAATGTTTTGGTTTGGCAAATGTGTTGGTTTGGCGCATGTGTTAGTTTGGCGAATGTTTTGGTTTGGCGAATGTGTTGGTTTGGCGCATGTGTTAGTTTGGCGAATGTGTTGGTTTGGCGCATGTGTTAGTTTGGCGAATGTGTTGGTTTGGCGAATGTGTTGGTTTCGCGAATGTGTTGGTTTGGCGCATGTGTTAGTTTGGCGAATGTGTTGGTTTGGTGCATGTGTTAGTTTGTCGCATGTGTTAGTTTGACGAATGTTTTGGTTTGACACATGTGTTAGTTTGGCGAATGTGTTGGTTTGGCGAATGTGTTGCTTTGGCACTTGTGTTAGTTTGGCGCATGTGTTGGTTTGGCACATGTGTTAGTTTGGTGAATGTGTTGGTTTGGCACATGTGTTAGTTTGGTGAATGTGTTGGTTTGGCACTTGTGTCAGTTTGACGAATGTGTTGGTTTGGCGCATGTGTTGGTTTGGCGCATGTGTTAGTTTGGCGAATGTGTTGGTTTGGCACATGTATTCGTTTGGCGAATGTGTTGGTTTGGCGAATGTGTTGGTTTGGCACGTGTTAGTTTGGCGAATGTGTTGGTTTGGGGAATGTGTTGGTTTGGCGAATGTGTTGGTTTGGCGAATGTGTTGGTTTGGGGAATGTGTTGGTTTGGGGAATGTGTTGGTTTTTTTTTTTTTTTTTTTTTTTTTTTTTTGTATACAAGATCGAGGCTCGTGAAAGAGCGAACATTAATCACACAGAAAGACAAACAGACACACAAAACAAATAACATCGGGAGCGGTAGACAAGATGGGGAGAGAGGGGGAAGGACACAAACACAACATTTGAGAGCAGGGACCGAGAGACATGGAGACATCGAGAGAACTGTGGGAGGGAGAGGGCTTTGGGGGGGAGGCATGGGAAGGGGGGGGGGGGGGTGGGAGAGGTATAAAACATATGGACACTGCCAAGACTTCCAGGAAAGAAGTTGGAATTTCAAACAAGGTGGATCTGGGGTGAATTAGTGGGGGTAGAAAAGATCAAGGTTTTGGATGGGGGAAGATAAGAGATGGTGGTGAACAGCTGTTTTGAAGACCTGGAGGGAGGAGTGTGATTGAAGTGAGTGTGGGAGGTTGTTCCAGAGGCGGGAGAAAAGAGGAATGAAAGAGTGAAGGTGAGCAGAGAGCCGAGATTTAGGCAGTTTAACCATCAGAGGGTGGCTGGCAGATCTTGTGCGACCTGTAGGAATATTTGGGGGACAGAGCACAGAGAGAGCTGGGGGAGCAAGGCCGGAGAGGAGTCGGTAGAAGACAGAAAGCCCACCTACCTGCCTGCGGTGAGTGAGTGAAAGGCCCTCAGAGATAGCTTCATCGCGGGAGATTCCAATGATTGTGAAAGCTTTGGATTCAACAGCGTGAAGCCGAGCCAGGTGTGAGGCAGGAGCACCAGCCCATAGGGGAGAACAGTATTCCATTGAGCTGCGGATGAAAGCCTTGTATGTGGTGAGGAGCTCAGGTGTGCCTAGGAAGGACTTCGCACGACGGAGGATGCCCAGTCGGCGACTGGCTTTGGAGGCCAGCTTGGAAATGTGGTTTTCCCAAGAAAGATCATGGCAGATGGTGAGACCCAAAAGCTTGAGCGACAGAACTTCTTGGAGAGGATTGTTGAGAAAGTAGATGGGAGGGTTGTCCAGTCGATCTTTTCGGAGAGACATAGTAAGAGTGTGAGATTTGTCAGGATTGAAAGACATGTTCCACATGTTTGACCAGTCTGTGATTTTGTCCAGGTCTTCAGAGAGTGAGGAGGCTGCAGACTGCCGATCTGAGGGAAGAGGAATGGAGCGGCAGAGAGTGGAGTCATCAGCAAAGAGATACAGAGGATTTTCCAGAGAGTCGGAGAGATCATTGATAAAGACCAGAAAAAGCACAGGGCCCAGCACACTGCCTTGGGGAACTCCAGCCTGAACGGGAAGGGGAGATGAGAGAAATCCATTCAGGGCCACACGTTGACTACGACCAGAGAGGAAGTCCGCAAGCCATGCATGGAGATTTCCATGGATACCATAGGAGGAGAGTTTGGTGAGCAGAGCTGGGTGCCAGACCGTATCGAAGGCACGTGATATGTCAAGGGAGACAGCTCTGATTTCCTGTTTGGCATTGAGGACCTCCATCCATTGTTGAGACAGCAGAAGCAGCATGTCTGGCGAATGTATTGGTTTGGCACATGTGTTAGTTTGGCAAATGTGTTGATTTGGCGCATGTGTTGGTTTGGTGAATGTATTGGTTTGACGCATGTGTTAGTTTTGCGAATTTGTTGGTTTGGCGAATGTGTTGGTTTGGTGAATGTGTTGGTTTGGCACAAGTGTTAGTTTGGCAAATGTGTTTGTTTGGTGAATGTGTTGGTTTGGCGAATGTGTTGGTTTGGCACATGTGTTAGTTTGGCGAATGTGTTGGTTTGGCGAATGTGTTGGTTTGATGCCTGTGTTGGTTTGGCGAATGTGTTGGTTTGGCGAATGTGTTAGTTTGGCACATGTGTTAGTTTGGTGAATGTGTTGGTTTGGTGAATGTGTTGGTTTGGTGAATGTGTTGGTTTGGCGAATGTGTTGGTTTGGCACATGTGTTAGTTTGGCGAATGTGTTGGTTTGGTGAATATTTTGGTTTCGCACATGTGTTAGTTTGGCAAATGTGTTGGTTTGGCAAATGTGTTGGTTTGATGCCTGTGTTGGTTTGGCGAATGTGTTGGTTTGGCACATGTGTTAGTTTGGAGAATGTGTTGGTTTGGCACCTGTGTTAGTTTGGCGAATGTGTTGGTTTGGCGCAAGTGTTAATTTGGTGAATGTTGTAGCGGTTACCGGTAGCATGACACAATTACCCTGCACCGGCCGATGACGCAACCGGCGAGCGGTCACGTGTCCGGACTCGCCCGGGCGTGTTGAGACTTGCCTTTACCGGGCGAACGCTTGCCTTGCATACCACACCCCGTTGAGAGGCGTGGCTTATCTATTTGCATACCACGCCCCGCCTTTTGTGTGTTGAGTTTCTGATATATATTGCCGCCTGTTCGATGGGCTGATTCAGTGCTTTGGAGTTCGTTTGAGTGAGCTGGGAATAAATAGCTCAGAGAAACCTAATTCCTGGCGTCGTCCATTTTGTCCGATTTTATCGTGCGAGCACAGCTCCCACAATTGGTGACCCCTTTCTACGAACACGGCGATGGAGTCAGCTGTAGCTTTGAAGCTCCCGGGCTTTTGGGAATCTCACGCGGCCGTTTGGTTTGCTCAAGCGGATTCTCAATTCGCCCTGCGGAACATTACGGAGGACACGACGCGCTACCACCCCGTGGTCTCCGCGCTCAACACCTCCTCCACTTCCCGGGTTCTGAGCTTCCTACAGCACCCGCCAGACGCCGACAAATACGGCGCGCTCAAAGACCTACTCCTCGGTGCGTTTGGACTCACGGAGACCGAACGCGCACGACAACTACTATACCACCCGGAGCTGGGTGAGGCCCGTCCATCCGAAAGCATGGACCACATGCTTGCTCTTCTCGGTGACCACAGTCCGGACTTCCTCTTCCGCGAGCTGTTCCTCCAGCGGCTACCCGGGCAGGTACGGTTAGCTTTGGCTAATTCGCCCATCACGGACCCTCGCGCCCTGGCCAAGGAGGCCGATAAATTTTGCTCGGCCAGGCGACACGTCGGAGCGGCCGCCTGGGACCCTGGGCCGACCGAGGCAATGCCCGCGCCACGACAGGCGCCTCCACCGGCCGAGTCAGCGCCACTGGCGGCAGCGGCCGCCGCGACGCCCCGTCGACCGAACCCGACGCGACCGCCGGAGCCTCCACCAGAGCGGACCATGTGCTATTACCACGCCAGGTTCGGGCAGAAGGCCAGAACGTGCCGCCCACCGTGCACTTTCGGCGGGTCGGGAAACGACCAGGCCGGCGCTCGCTGCCTGCCATGAGCGTCGGCCATTCAGGCAGCCTTCTGTTTATCATGGACACGGAGTCCGGGTGGCGTTTTTTGTTTGACACCGGCGCTCAGCTGAGTGTGATACCCGCCTCGGTGGAGGTCAAAAAGGCCGCGCTTTGCGGCCCCGCTTTGGTCGCCGCAAACGGTTCCTCCATCCGCACCTTCGGTTCGCGCAGCGTCGCATTCTGCTTCGGGGGCCAGCGCTTCAGGTGGGACTTCATCACGGCGAACGTGCCCATGGCCTTGCTGTGTGCAGATTTTCTTTGCGCGCATGGGCTTTTGGTCGACGTCAAACGGCGTCGGCTCATCAACGCAGAGACCTTCAGCTCGCTCGCTTGCTCATTGAGCTGCTCCGCTCCGACCAAGCTAGCCTGCGCGCTCCCGGCCGTGGACGATTTCACCCGCCTACTCGCCGAGTTTCCCGCCCTCACGCAGCCGACGTTTTCGGCCGTCGCCGTCAAGCACGGCGTCGAACACCACATCCCGACCACAGGTCCACCGGTCTACGCCAGGGCTCGCCGCCTCGACCCGGCCAAACTCGTCGTAGCGAAGGTGGAATTCGATGCGCTGGAGCGATTGGGAATTGTGCGGCGCTCGAAAAGCTTGTGGGCCTCGCCCCTGCACATCGTGCCCAAACCGGGTGGCGGATGGCGACCATGCGGCGATTGCCGCCGACTCAACGACGCCACCACCCACGACCGGTACCCGATACCACACATACAGGACTTTACCACCCGTTTGGCGGGGCGGGTGATCTTCTCCAAGGTCGACCTCATTCGGGGCTACCACCAGGTACCTGTCCGGCCGGCCGACGTTCCGAAGATGGCTGTAATTACACCTTTTGGCCTCTTCGAGTTCCTCTGAATGCCTCTGAATGCCGACCACAGAGATGGACGCGGCATTCACGGGCGCTAAGCTGGCCCTCGCCAACGCGACCATGCTGGCGCACCCAGCGCTCGACGCACCCATCGCCCTCACCACGGACGCTTCCGACTACGCGGTGGGCGCCGTGCATGAACAGTGGGTGAACGGAGCTTGGCAACCGCTGGCCTTCTTCAGCCGGCAGCTTCGCCCTAACGAGCGCAAGTATAGCGCTTTCGACCGCGAGCTCCTCGGCCTTTACCTGGCTGTTCGCCACTTCCGCCATCTTTTGGAGGGCCGCCCGTTCACGGCGTTTGTGGACCACAAGCCTCTGGTCTTCGCCATGGCCAAGGTTTCGGAGCCGTGGTCGGCCCGCCAGCAGCGCCACCTCTCCGCCGTGTCTGAATTTACGACGGACATCCGGCACGTCGCGGGCAAGGACAACGCTGTGGCCGATTGCCTCTCCTGGTCCGGCACGAACGCCGTCCACCTGGGTGTGGACTTCGCCTGCATGGCGGCCGACCAGACCGCCGACTCCACGGTGCAAGCCCTCCGTACAGCGGACACAGGCCTGCGGTTGGCCGACGTCCCCTTCGAGGACACAGGCACAGTTCTCCTGTGCGACGTCTCCCTGGGCCAACCTTGCCCCATCGTGCCCACCGGATGGCGGCGGCACATTTTTGACGCCCTCCACGGCCTTTCCCACCCGGGCCGGAAAGCATCACAGAAGCTCGTGGCAGCGAAATTCGTCTGGCACGGCTCCGTAAAGACGTCCGTGACTGGGCCAATGCCTGTGTCGCCTGCCAGCACGCGAAGGTCCACCGGCACACCCAGGCCCCGTTGGCACCATTCGACATGCCCACGCGGTGCTTCGACCACATCAATGTGGACCTGGTGGGTCCCCTTCCCTCCTCGCGGGGCTTCACCCACCTCCTCACAATGGTGGACAGGACCACCAGGTGGCCGGAGGCCATCCCGCTGGCATCAACAACATCCGCCGACGTGGCACAGGCCTTCATTGGCACCTGGATTGCCCGTTTCGGCGCCCCCTCGGACATCTCGTCCGACCGTGGCCCACAGTTCACGTCCGAACTTTGGGGCGCGGTCGCCCGCTCGTTGGGGGTCACGCTGCACCGCACCACGGCCTACCACCCCCAAGCCAACGGGTTCTGCGAGCGGTTTCACCGCTCCATGAAGGCCGCTCTCATGGCCGGCCTTCAGGATGACGGTTGGATCGACCGGCTGCCGTGGGTCCTTTTGGGCCTCCGCACGGCCCCCAAGGAGGACCTCCGGGCGTCCGCCGCCGAACTCGTCTACGGCCAGCCGCTCCGCGTCCCGGGCGAGTTCGTGCCCGACGCTACCAGTCCCTGGTCCGCCGCACACCAGCGCTCGGACCTCCAGGAGGCCGCCCGACGATTTGCCCCCGTGCCAACGTCCCGCCACGGTGGCCCCCAGTCCTACGTCCCCCCGGCGCTTCGCACAGCGGAGTACGTCTTTGTGCGTCATGATGTGCACCGGGGGCCACTCCGGCCGCCGTACGACGGGCCCTTCCGGGTCCTGCGACGGGGCGACAAGTCCTTCGTCGTCGACGTCGGCGGCCGGTCGGACCGGATCTCTGTTGGACCGCCTCAAACCGGCGCATGTGGACGTCGACCAACCACCACGGTTGGCCCTTCCTCCGCGGTGAGGCCGCCCCCCGTCCACAGTTCCCCCCGCTCGACCACCCACCACCGGATTGGACCCACCCCCCCCCCCCCACGACCCTCCAGGGGTCGCTTCGGCCGGGTCATCCGGACCCCCCTTAAATTGACCCTGCCGGTGCAGGTCGATTCTGGAGGGGCGTGTGTAGCGGTTCCCGCTGAATGTACACAATCGCCTTGCACCTGCCAGGACGCGGCCAGGGCGCGATCGCCATGCCGGGCTCGTCCGGACGGGCCCAGACGCGCCTCTCCCGGGCATGCCCGCTCTCGCCTTTCCAGGGCTCGCCCAGAGCGCCCGGGCACGCCCAGCCTCGACTTGCCAGGCCGCGTCCAGGACGCCCGGGCATGTCCAGACTCGCCTTTCCAGGGCTCGCCCAGAGCGTCCGGGCATGCCCGCTCTCGCCTTTCCAGGGCTCGCCCAGAGCGCTCGGGCACGCCCAGACTCGCCTTTCCAGGACTCGCCCTTGACACCCGGGCATGCCCGGTCTCGGTTTTCCCGGGCAAACGCCCCGGCATAAATGTGTATATATATTGCTGCCCGATAAACGGGCTTTTCAGAATACCTGAGCTGTTTTGTTTCAATAAAGCAACTCGGACGAATTCCGTCTTTGGTCGCGTCAATTCTTTCGACTCGCGTTGGAGCGCAGCTCCTTCACCGTCATCCTTTCCACATATGATACAGTTTGCCCAGTCCATGTTGTCTATTAGTCTTCAAATATCTCCCTTGTTTGTCGATCGCTGCCTCACTGTTATTGTAGCTCAGTCACGCTGTTATCTTCCTCCTGAAATAAAAAAAACGAACATTAATATTGAGCCACCACCAACAAAATAAATCAAACGTATCAGCAGTTCTATGCACAGAACCTCCAGTCACCCCTACTGAAAGCCAAAGAAAACATTGATTTTTGTAGGTCGGCCATCTTCTAATCCTATATCAAATTTTTGTGAATGAATATGGATTAATTCCACAGATTTTAGCGATTTTAGCCCTCTCGTCGGGGATGTTAGCCGCCCCCCCCCCCCCCCGGTCGGGGACAGCCTGGCGCCGCCACTGCCTATATGGCCGTCACCTGGTGGAACTTCCCATAATAGTAATGGATTCATTGACTAAATATGTTGGTTATGTGACTAAGACCAAGGTTTTTAGGTTATATATAAGCTGGATATTGCAAAAACATGACAGACACATAATTTGACCTTTGACCTTGACCTGACCTTGACCTGGGCCTCTAAAATCGGGCAGCCCCCTCTCAAAAGTTTTGTATGGTCCGAAAGTAGAACTGTGCCAAATTTGGTCCTTTGGGCCAGTGTGTCACGATATCACTTAAATTTAGACTTTAGCCACCCCACTATATGGGGAATGTCGGTCATTTGGGAGGTGTGTTGCATAGGGGTCAGTTCGGTTGTGGTTCCCCAAAATATGACCTTATCGTGTTTATTTTTCCTTTTTCTTAAAGTTTACCCAATACCGACTCCCTTTACGCCACGTGATTTTGACTGTTGGTGGTGTTGCAAAAAAACAGCTTTGCGAAGGATTCAACTCTTTTTCTGACAAGCAAAAAAATGGGCAGGATTGTGAGAGGAAGAAGAAACATGGCCGGCGTCCAGAGGGTTGAATTCACGGAGGTATACAGTATATAGAACCTGTAGAGCCAATGAGATGCGGCGCAGCATTGCTCCATTAGCACTGCAGCTGTGAAGCCGAGCGGCGGCCATATTTGCGGGCCGAATGTTTTATCAACAAACCATTGGCATTGCGTCCATTGCATTGGTGACTAATAGTAATACTAATACTACTACTAGTACTAGTACTAGTAATACACTCGACAGAAGAAGTAAAATTTAAAATTGTACGTAACAATGTAAGTAATACTAATAATGTACGTAATAATGTGAGTGAGGGGTGAGCCGTGTCGGTGGTGAATGACTATGAGTATGACTGAGTATGAGTGAGCCGTGTCGGTGGTGAGGGGTGAGTGAGTACACATATGTACACAAAAAATACTGTGACACTGCCAACTAGCCTAGCCAAAGCCAGTGCCGGATTAACAATGATACCAATGGTACACGTTCGTACAGGGCCGCCCACAAACACCTAATATTTTGTTTTAATGTTGGTGCATACGACAATAGAAGAATCTCGAGGTTTTCCAAAATGTGTCTGACGTTGATGATAAGTAACTGTAGAGAGGAGAGTTCATGCTCAAAGCGATCAGAGAGGACCATGTATATATCGCTCTACAATGTACGTATAGTAAGGGAAACATATGAAAATCTGTTAACTAAATTGTTACCAAAAAATTTCTTCACCAATATGTTTGTAAAGGTGTGTAATAACATGTGTTAAAATGTTGAAGGTCAACTCCCGTGGGAAACCCAGAAAAAAAGCTGTTGAATTCGGGTACCGAAAAATTATTTTCGAGAATTTTTATTTTTTTTAATCGGCCCTTAAGTAACTTATGAGGGGTCAAATAAGGGTTTTTCATGATTCTGAGTTGATTGTTAACATTTATATTTCACCACAGACACTCCTTTGTGGAAAAATAATTTCTAAATACATCTCATTTTCTACTTTGCAGGACATGGAGTTAAGTCTAGCAATATGGATGAAGACGTTACTCCACCTGTGCTCAATTGCTTCATCTGTGCACGCTCGGATACACCAGCTGAAAGGCTCATACAGGCAACTCCAAAGGGATACTCAACTTTATTGAAACAAGCAGAAACTGTCGAAAATGTTACTGTTGTGGAACGTATGAAGGAGGCTCAAAAGGAAGGAAAACTGAGGTACCACCAGAAGTGTAAAAATGATCTGTACAACAACTTTGTTGCAACCACCAAGAAGTCAGCTCAAGCATCAAAGGCAGAGAAAGAGTCATCAAAGTTGAAGAGAAGACGCACTACTTGTGAGTTCAGTTCATCAACTGGCTGCAGTTCTAGAAGATCACAGTCAGTTGACCTCCTGTATAAGGATGTATGCATTCTTTGCAACCAACCAGTCCAGCTCTACAAAAATAATCCAGCACAAGCTAGAAAGAAATACAGAGTGCCAGATAATTTGACTGCAGATACACTGAAGGCAAGCTTGCTGAAGACAGCACGGAGTCGCGGGGATGACTGGGGCACTGAAGTCACTGGACGCCTGGAAGGGATCAACGACTTGGTAGCAGAAGAAACACTGTACCATTTGCGATGCAAACTTATGTTTGCGAGAGGTGACAGTTTGTCCAAGACTGATGAGGAAGGAAAAAGGAAGAGAGGACAGAGGAGTATTGATGAGGAGCGAGAGGCAGTTTTTATTGAATTCTGCGAATGGTGAGACTCAGAATTAGAGCATGGGGTAATGAACATGGACCAAGTCCATGAAAAGCTGCAGGAGTTTGATCAGTCACCAGAGAAGAGCCTTTCTTATTCAAAGCATTGGCTAAAGATAAAACTTCTAGAGAAATACGAAGACACCTTGTATTTCACAACACAGGAAAGAAGGGCAGATGTACTCTGTCTCAAAGATGGCACCGACAATATTCTGCGAGTGCATCATGCTAATCTTGACCATGGAGATGAGAAGACTCAGATCATAAAGACGGCACTCAAGTTCATATCCAATGATATTGCCTTGATTGATTTAGGTCCAAAGTCATACCCCACCACACACAGTATGACTGACATCGATAGTCAGCTGACACTTGTTCCTGCAAGCCTTCAGATGTTCTTGAGACCGATTGTCAAGACAGACGAAAGAGTTGCCGTTTGGGGGCAGAGTTTTATTAAGGCCTGTCGACCTCGGTCTGGAGTATTGCCACACCAAATGGGGCTTGCCATACAACTTGATCATAGATTTGGGTCAAAATGGATGCTCAACAAGTTCCACCGGCTGGGATACACCGAGTCTTACACGGAGACACAAAACTACAAATACTGCTTCCTTAATAGTAGGAGTGGAGATGATGTTCCAGATACTTCTGGCACTCTTGACACCATTGTGGAGGAAACCGATGAACAGATCAATGATGAGGTTGCGGTTGATGCTGCGCTTGAGGATCAATCAGTGATGACAGCCAAAGTGCCAGCCAGTGAAAGTGAATTGTCAAGTAATGATCAGGTGGTCTTTATGGAGGTTGGGGAAACAAACAATGCAGTCACTCAGTTTGTTGGAGACAATATAGATTTAAACATTGTCTCTATTCACGGAAACACTCCCTTTCACTCAATGGGTTGGATCGAAGTCACCTCTCCGGCACCACCTTTGGCAGATCCACAGACAACAGCAGCTTTCCCCCGGGTGAAGTTGAAGGCACTCGACAAAGCTAAGATCCTGAGAGGAACTGAAGTAAAGATTATTCCATTTACGAACAGGAAACAGATAGGAACGAACGCGATCATGTTTCTCCCCCTCGCTGAGCTTTCCTCCTCCCTGGCTCATGATCAGCCACTCCTCACTCCAGGTGACACACTCTGGGCAACGGGTGGGTGATCAAAGCCAACGATCCTGAGTTCCCACACTCCAACTGGAATGGCTGGATGAAGAGAATCCATGCTAATGATGCAAAGCAGAGCACACAGATCGAGTTCCTCCCAGTTATTGAAGGAGACCCTAATGACCTCAACACCATCTTCACCACTCTGAAAGAGTGCATACCGCGCGCTGGGGTCGCTATAGTGACCTTTGATCTTCCGATTTGGCTGAAGGCTGTGAATATAATAAAGCAGGCAAATCTACCCGTCATTCCAAGGTTGGGTGGTTTTCACCTGCTGAAGTCTTATCTTGGATCAATGGGTAACATCATGGAAGATTCTGGACTACTAGATGTGATCCAGTTGATCTGTCCTGGAAGTACGACAGCCAACCACATCATGGATGGAGGATGTTTTGACAAGGCAATCCGTGTTCACCTCCTCATCGATGCAGCCATCTATCAACACATCATGAAACTTGCCTTCACTGACGAGGAGCGTGGTGACATGAAGACCTTCATGGAGAAGGTGGCTGATGGGAAGATGGGAGCCAGACACTCAGACCCAGTAGTGCCAGTGTTTGAGCAAAGGTTTGAAGAAACCTTCAAACGACTCGCAAAAGGAGGAAGAACACCTGCACTCTGGGTGGAGTACCACCACATGGTAGATGTGATCAAGGTCTTTATCAGAACCGAGTGACTTGCAGACCACAATGGGCATCTGTCCTGCATTGTTACCAAGATGCTTCACATCTTTGCCGCTGCAGGCCATCATCAGTATGCCAAGGGCGCACGGCTGTACTGTCAACTCATGAAGGAACTAGAAACTTTGCCTGCTTACAAAGGCCTGCCTTCTACAGAGCATGTCTCTGAACCCCAGTGACTATGGATGGACAATAGGTGTGCATGGGTATGAGCCAGTTCCAACACTGGACCCCACGGCTCCTGAGGAGCTATTGCAGTTCACGAGCTGTAATTGTCATGGAGATTGCAGCAACCGGCGATGCAGCTGCAAGAAGAATGGGGTCACGTGCATCTCGGCCTGTGGCGTCTGTAATGGCATTGCATGCAGAAACTGCAGTCATGATGTTGTTGAGTCTGAAGAAGACATAGACAATGACTGTTGAAACTTCTGACATTGTGAATGAGAAATAACTCTTGAGTATTATATATGTATGTGAAATAAAAGCTACTTTGTGTGTAAATGTAAAAGTGAAAATATAAATGTTAACAATCAACTCAGAATCATGAAAAACCCTTATTTGACCCCTCATAAGTTACTTAAGGGCCGATTAAAAAAAATAAAAATTCTCGAAAATAATTTTTTGGTACCCGAATTCAACAGCTTTTTTTCTGGGTTTCCCACGGGAGTTGAACTTCAACATTTTAACACATGTTATTACACACCTTTACAAACATGTTGGTGAAGAATTTTTTTGGTAACAATTTAGTTAACAGATTTGTGAAATATCTCATAAAATGCCCTTACTAGTAACAGCAACATTTCACTGTGCTAAGTTCTCCGATTTCAGTGCTGCTAAAACGAGAAGGGAGTGTTATGGATTCGTCACTTCCGTTGTTGTGGTTTTCATCCACTGTAAACATTTTTGGTTCCATGTACTATTATTGTTATCCTTTAAGTGAAATGGAGATAACTGTTTTCAAAAGGTAAAAAAAATTAATGTTTTAAAAGAAACCGGAAACGAGATCGAGAGAAAACTGGATGAAGAAGAAAAGGAAAAAAGAGGCGGAGCAAGTGAGATCGAGAAGAAGCTGAGCTGCTTTGAGGTCTTGAGCAAACGCTGGCGAACGGGGGTCACGAGTGAACTTTGGGTTTCCTGGGAAAGGGATTCCTGTGACAGAGTGGTTATCGCTGTGACAGATAAACCTGCGTGACAGGTTTTGCGGTTGATTCTGAAGAGAATCGTTGGAGTGCAGTTACGCCTCGAGTACAGGCTCGTCGGCTATTTTGCCTTGCTCCCGATTTCGCATCGCTCCAGGCTTTTCACCTCGCTTCAACCATTTCACCGCATCCAGACGTTAACTTGGTTTGCGTGTGTGACGTGGATTTTGAGTGGGAATTTGCGGTTCGCCATTTGGGAGCCGTTGAACGTCCATACCCGAAGGTGTGTTTCCCAGTCGTCTCTTTAGGGCACCTTTGACCAATCTTTGGCAGTGTGACTGTCAACCGAACGGGATTCTGGTATCAATACGACATTGTTCTGACGATCACCAGAGAGTGGATCGACTTTGGCTTGAAGCCGGGACAGAGACATTGGGAATGTTCTTTTCGCTCACTTGGAGCACAGTGAGTTATATTGCACGAAACTGATGGTACCATCATACAGACTTGGCATTTAATTTGGAATATTTTTTTTGTGGGGGTGAACTTACTTTTCAAGATGTCTTAGAACCAAAAGTTCATTGGAATTATGTTGAAATTATTCTAGATTTTGTTAATGTGACCTTTAAAAGAAACAAAAACCACATTTGACATTTCGAAACAAATGAATTGATCCTTGAAAGTGATGTAAACTGATATCGAACTCAATTCATGGACAGTACTGTGTTAAACATCTTTACGTTTTCCAGAAGTATCTCTTTATTTTGCACATTAGCCAAAAAATTTTTTAACAAAAAGAAAAGTTAAATTACGACTGGGATTACGGACAGTAAAATTACAGTTCAGTACTTCGTGTAACCCCCACGAGCATTCAGGAGAGCACGTACACATTGAGGCATGCTGTTCACGAGATTTGCCAAGGTTTGGACAGGAATCGCTTGCCATGCAGTGACAATAGCCTGCTGCAATTCACGCACAGAGGTCGGCTGCTGGTCCAAGTTGTCGATTTGACGCGTTATTTCTGCCCACAAGTTCTCTATCGGGTTCATATCCGGGGACATTGCAGGCCACTCCTTATGCTCTACACCACGGTCAGCAAGAAAGTGTTGGATCATGCGAGCACGATGAGGCCGTGCATTGTCATCTTGGAAGACAAAGTTTCCTCGAAAGGCTGCACGAGCAAATGGAAGCAATGTTTCTTCCAGATGGCCCTGTACTTGAACTGGTTCAGGTTTCCATTCAGAACAACCAGGTCAGTTTTTCCCCCTGCATGAAAGCAGCCCAAACAGTCACCCCACCGCCTCCAGCTTGGACTCTTGGCACTACACAATCTTTGTTGTAGGCTTCATGCACTTGTCTGCGCACTCGGACGTGGCCATCTTGACGATAGACCAGAAATCTAGACTCGTCACTGAAGATCACGTGATTCCAGCGTCCTGGCTGCCATTGACGGTGCTCTCTGGCCCACTGCAATCGCGCTGGCGGTGTTGTCTGGTCAGGCGTGGCTTTCTCAGGGGACGCCTGGCATGATAGCCTGTTTGAACCAGTCGTTGGTTGACTATCCTTCTGGATACAGGCACATTTGTCAGTTGCTGCCACTCAGCCCTAAGCCGATTAGCTGACTTGGTACGGCCATTGCGGACTAACCGGTGCAGCTGGCGATCATCTCTCCTTGTGGTTCTGCGGGGACGTCCTGGCCTCGGTATTGGAGTAGGGACACCCCTCTGAGCATTTCGTTTCAGGATCTTTGACACCTGACCTTGAGTGATGCCATACTGCCAAGCAATAGCACGCTGTTTCATGCTGTAATTTCGTAAAGCCACCACTCCATGACAAACAGCATTGTCGAGTTGACGGACCATCTCCAGAGGAAGCGGCAATAACTTTTGGAGACGTGCAGCATTTGTTTTCCACTAATACAGAACGCAACAACCCTTGTATACTCGACTGTGAAGCCAATCATCAAATGCTCCTGTCCGTACATTTTGCCACGCCAACTGTGATATAATCCTGTTATTCACTTCTTGCTGCAACAGACAAACAGTGACATGGTTCTTTTAACAAATAAATCACCAAAGTGTAAAAGAAACTCACCAGATTGATATACTGAGTTAAGAAAGTAAACCCAAGTCAAGAAAAAAAAAAATTCCATATTAAATGCCAAGTCTGTAGGAATGATATATTGGTTGTACAATTGATTAATATTGTTCTTGTGCTATTATTCTTGTGTGACCTTAATACAATACTTGTTTGTTGGTAACAATTGGTGTGGTTTCACCATTGATCTTTGACACACAGAATAACACACCTTTCTGCCATGACTCCTTTCGGGGCTCGGAGGTACACCGTGACCGGGGTTTGGGGAGGAGCACGTAACAGAAATTGGGGGCTCGTCCGGGATAGAATTCCCTAACATTCCCAAAATTCCCAAATTTGGAATTTCCTAACATTCCCAATTTTTTTCAAAAATTGGAATTTTTTTTGGTGTGAAGGTTAGCAGGTGCTAACTGATAGTCACCATGGTGTTTGACGCAGAAAAGTTTGCGGTGTCCCATAATGAGGCACAGCTCCATGCGTTAACAAGATCGGAACTCATGATATTGGCAAAATATTTTAACTTGGAGTTCCGAGTTAGTATGAAGAAAGCAGAGATGCAGACATTGGTGGTGGAGTCTCTAGTGGGACAAGGAACATGGAAAGAGGTAGCCTTGGATTGGTTACCAGAGGAAAAAGGAAATGTGGAGCTCCGGAAAATGGAAATGCAACTGCAGAGCCAGGAAAGGTTAGAAGAGAGAAGAGCCGAGGAAAGGAGAGCTGAAAAGGAAAGAGCAGAACAGGAACGAGAACTCCAGGAGAGAAGAGCAGAGGAAATGAGAGCTGAAGAAGAAAGGAGAGCAGAGGAAAGGAGAGCCGAAAGGGAGTTAAAGGAACGTGACATGGAGTATCAGAAGGAACTTAAACTCAAGGAGCTGGAATTACTGGGGGAACGGAGAGAAGTAGTATCCATGCCGGCTAGTTCGAGAAATAGTCAGAACTCTTGGGATGTTGGTAGGCATGTGAGGCTGGTTCCACCCTTCAATGAAAAGGAGGTAGCCAAGTTTTTTTTTTACACTTTGAGAAGGTGGCTCAAATGTTAAAATGGCCTGTGGGGTCCTGGACTATGTTAGTGCAAAGTGTTCTGGTGGGTAAAGCTCAAGATATCTATTCGGCTTTACCGATTGACCAATGTGCAGATTATGAGATAGTGAATCTGCCCAGATAGTGAATCTGTTGGTGCATACGACAATAGAAGAATCTCGAGGTTTTCCAAAATGTGTCTGACGTTGATGATAAGTAACTGTAGAGAGGAGAGTTCATGCTCAAAGCGATCAGAGAGGACCATGTATATATCGCTCTACAATGTACGTATAGTAAGGGAAACATATGAAAATCTGTTAACTAAATTGTTACCAAAAAATTTCTTCACCAATATGTTTGTAAAGGTGTGTAATAACATGTGTTAAAATGTTGAAGGTCAACTCCCGTGGGAAACCCAGAAAAAAAGCTGTTGAATTCGGGTACCGAAAAATTATTTTCGAGAATTTTTATTTTTTTTAATCGGCCCTTAAGTAACTTATGAGGGGTCAAATAAGGGTTTTTCATGATTCTGAGTTGATTGTTAACATTTATATTTCACCACAGACACTCCTTTGTGGAAAAATAATTTCTAAATACATCTCATTTTCTACTTTGCAGGACATGGAGTTAAGTCTAGCAATATGGATGAAGACGTTACTCCACCTGTGCTCAATTGCTTCATCTGTGCACGCTCGGATACACCAGCTGAAAGGCTCATACAGGCAACTCCAAAGGGATACTCAACTTTATTGAAACAAGCAGAAACTGTCGAAAATGTTACTGTTGTGGAACGTATGAAGGAGGCTCAAAAGGAAGGAAAACTGAGGTACCACCAGAAGTGTAAAAATGATCTGTACAACAACTTTGTTGCAACCACCAAGAAGTCAGCTCAAGCATCAAAGGCAGAGAAAGAGTCATCAAAGTTGAAGAGAAGACGCACTACTTGTGAGTTCAGTTCATCAACTGGCTGCAGTTCTAGAAGATCACAGTCAGTTGACCTCCTGTATAAGGATGTATGCATTCTTTGCAACCAACCAGTCCAGCTCTACAAAAATAATCCAGCACAAGCTAGAAAGAAATACAGAGTGCCAGATAATTTGACTGCAGATACACTGAAGGCAAGCTTGCTGAAGACAGCACGGAGTCGCGGGGATGACTGGGGCACTGAAGTCACTGGACGCCTGGAAGGGATCAACGACTTGGTAGCAGAAGAAACACTGTACCATTTGCGATGCAAACTTATGTTTGCGAGAGGTGACAGTTTGTCCAAGACTGATGAGGAAGGAAAAAGGAAGAGAGGACAGAGGAGTATTGATGAGGAGCGAGAGGCAGTTTTTATTGAATTCTGCGAATGGTGAGACTCAGAATTAGAGCATGGGGTAATGAACATGGACCAAGTCCATGAAAAGCTGCAGGAGTTTGATCAGTCACCAGAGAAGAGCCTTTCTTATTCAAAGCATTGGCTAAAGATAAAACTTCTAGAGAAATACGAAGACACCTTGTATTTCACAACACAGGAAAGAAGGGCAGATGTACTCTGTCTCAAAGATGGCACCGACAATATTCTGCGAGTGCATCATGCTAATCTTGACCATGGAGATGAGAAGACTCAGATCATAAAGACGGCACTCAAGTTCATATCCAATGATATTGCCTTGATTGATTTAGGTCCAAAGTCATACCCCACCACACACAGTATGACTGACATCGATAGTCAGCTGACACTTGTTCCTGCAAGCCTTCAGATGTTCTTGAGACCGATTGTCAAGACAGACGAAAGAGTTGCCGTTTGGGGGCAGAGTTTTATTAAGGCCTGTCGACCTCGGTCTGGAGTATTGCCACACCAAATGGGGCTTGCCATACAACTTGATCATAGATTTGGGTCAAAATGGATGCTCAACAAGTTCCACCGGCTGGGATACACCGAGTCTTACACGGAGACACAAAACTACAAATACTGCTTCCTTAATAGTAGGAGTGGAGATGATGTTCCAGATACTTCTGGCACTCTTGACACCATTGTGGAGGAAACCGATGAACAGATCAATGATGAGGTTGCGGTTGATGCTGCGCTTGAGGATCAATCAGTGATGACAGCCAAAGTGCCAGCCAGTGAAAGTGAATTGTCAAGTAATGATCAGGTGGTCTTTATGGAGGTTGGGGAAACAAACAATGCAGTCACTCAGTTTGTTGGAGACAATATAGATTTAAACATTGTCTCTATTCACGGAAACACTCCCTTTCACTCAATGGGTTGGATCGAAGTCACCTCTCCGGCACCACCTTTGGCAGATCCACAGACAACAGCAGCTTTCCCCCGGGTGAAGTTGAAGGCACTCGACAAAGCTAAGATCCTGAGAGGAACTGAAGTAAAGATTATTCCATTTACGAACAGGAAACAGATAGGAACGAACGCGATCATGTTTCTCCCCCTCGCTGAGCTTTCCTCCTCCCTGGCTCATGATCAGCCACTCCTCACTCCAGGTGACACACTCTGGGCAACGGGTGGGTGATCAAAGCCAACGATCCTGAGTTCCCACACTCCAACTGGAATGGCTGGATGAAGAGAATCCATGCTAATGATGCAAAGCAGAGCACACAGATCGAGTTCCTCCCAGTTATTGAAGGAGACCCTAATGACCTCAACACCATCTTCACCACTCTGAAAGAGTGCATACCGCGCGCTGGGGTCGCTATAGTGACCTTTGATCTTCCGATTTGGCTGAAGGCTGTGAATATAATAAAGCAGGCAAATCTACCCGTCATTCCAAGGTTGGGTGGTTTTCACCTGCTGAAGTCTTATCTTGGATCAATGGGTAACATCATGGAAGATTCTGGACTACTAGATGTGATCCAGTTGATCTGTCCTGGAAGTACGACAGCCAACCACATCATGGATGGAGGATGTTTTGACAAGGCAATCCGTGTTCACCTCCTCATCGATGCAGCCATCTATCAACACATCATGAAACTTGCCTTCACTGACGAGGAGCGTGGTGACATGAAGACCTTCATGGAGAAGGTGGCTGATGGGAAGATGGGAGCCAGACACTCAGACCCAGTAGTGCCAGTGTTTGAGCAAAGGTTTGAAGAAACCTTCAAACGACTCGCAAAAGGAGGAAGAACACCTGCACTCTGGGTGGAGTACCACCACATGGTAGATGTGATCAAGGTCTTTATCAGAACCGAGTGACTTGCAGACCACAATGGGCATCTGTCCTGCATTGTTACCAAGATGCTTCACATCTTTGCCGCTGCAGGCCATCATCAGTATGCCAAGGGCGCACGGCTGTACTGTCAACTCATGAAGGAACTAGAAACTTTGCCTGCTTACAAAGGCCTGCCTTCTACAGAGCATGTCTCTGAACCCCAGTGACTATGGATGGACAATAGGTGTGCATGGGTATGAGCCAGTTCCAACACTGGACCCCACGGCTCCTGAGGAGCTATTGCAGTTCACGAGCTGTAATTGTCATGGAGATTGCAGCAACCGGCGATGCAGCTGCAAGAAGAATGGGGTCACGTGCATCTCGGCCTGTGGCGTCTGTAATGGCATTGCATGCAGAAACTGCAGTCATGATGTTGTTGAGTCTGAAGAAGACATAGACAATGACTGTTGAAACTTCTGACATTGTGAATGAGAAATAACTCTTGAGTATTATATATGTATGTGAAATAAAAGCTACTTTGTGTGTAAATGTAAAAGTGAAAATATAAATGTTAACAATCAACTCAGAATCATGAAAAACCCTTATTTGACCCCTCATAAGTTACTTAAGGGCCGATTAAAAAAAATAAAAATTCTCGAAAATAATTTTTTGGTACCCGAATTCAACAGCTTTTTTTCTGGGTTTCCCACGGGAGTTGAACTTCAACATTTTAACACATGTTATTACACACCTTTACAAACATGTTGGTGAAGAATTTTTTTGGTAACAATTTAGTTAACAGATTTGTGAAATATCTCATAAAATGCCCTTACTAGTAACAGCAACATTTCACTGTGCTAAGTTCTCCGATTTCAGTGCTGCTAAAACGAGAAGGGAGTGTTATGGATTCGTCACTTCCGTTGTTGTGGTTTTCATCCACTGTAAACATTTTTGGTTCCATGTACTATTATTGTTATCCTTTAAGTGAAATGGAGATAACTGTTTTCAAAAGGTAAAAAAAATTAATGTTTTAAAAGAAACCGGAAACGAGATCGAGAGAAAACTGGATGAAGAAGAAAAGGAAAAAAGAGGCGGAGCAAGTGAGATCGAGAAGAAGCTGAGCTGCTTTGAGGTCTTGAGCAAACGCTGGCGAACGGGGGTCACGAGTGAACTTTGGGTTTCCTGGGAAAGGGATTCCTGTGACAGAGTGGTTATCGCTGTGACAGATAAACCTGCGTGACAGGTTTTGCGGTTGATTCTGAAGAGAATCGTTGGAGTGCAGTTACGCCTCGAGTACAGGCTCGTCGGCTATTTTGCCTTGCTCCCGATTTCGCATCGCTCCAGGCTTTTCACCTCGCTTCAACCATTTCACCGCATCCAGACGTTAACTTGGTTTGCGTGTGTGACGTGGATTTTGAGTGGGAATTTGCGGTTCGCCATTTGGGAGCCGTTGAACGTCCATACCCGAAGGTGTGATTTCCCAGTCGTCTCTTTAGGGCACCTTTGACCAATCTTTGGCAGTGTGACTGTCAACCGAACGGGATTCTGGTATCAATACGACATTGTTCTGACGATCACCAGAGAGTGGATCGACTTTGGCTTGAAGCCGGGACAGAGACATTGGGAATGTTCTTTTCGCTCACTTGGAGCACAGTGAGTTATATTGCACGAAACTGATGGTACCATCATACAGACTTGGCATTTAATTTGGAATATTTTTTTTGTGGGGGTGAACTTACTTTTCAAGATGTCTTAGAACCAAAAGTTCATTGGAATTATGTTGAAATTATTCTAGATTTTGTTAATGTGACCTTTAAAAGAAACAAAAACCACATTTGACATTTCGAAACAAATGAATTGATCCTTGAAAGTGATGTAAACTGATATCGAACTCAATTCATGGACAGTACTGTGTTAAACATCTTTACGTTTTCCAGAAGTATCTCTTTATTTTGCACATTAGCCAAAAAATTTTTTAACAAAAAGAAAAGTTAAATTACGACTGGGATTACGGACAGTAAAATTACAGTTCAGTACTTCGTGTAACCCCCACGAGCATTCAGGAGAGCACGTACACATTGAGGCATGCTGTTCACGAGATTTGCCAAGGTTTGGACAGGAATCGCTTGCCATGCAGTGACAATAGCCTGCTGCAATTCACGCACAGAGGTCGGCTGCTGGTCCAAGTTGTCGATTTGACGCGTTATTTCTGCCCACAAGTTCTCTATCGGGTTCATATCCGGGGACATTGCAGGCCACTCCTTATGCTCTACACCACGGTCAGCAAGAAAGTGTTGGATCATGCGAGCACGATGAGGCCGTGCATTGTCATCTTGGAAGACAAAGTTTCCTCGAAAGGCTGCACGAGCAAATGGAAGCAATGTTTCTTCCAGATGGCCCTGTACTTGAACTGGTTCAGGTTTCCATTCAGAACAACCAGGTCAGTTTTTCCCCCTGCATGAAAGCAGCCCAAACAGTCACCCCACCGCCTCCAGCTTGGACTCTTGGCACTACACAATCTTTGTTGTAGGCTTCATGCACTTGTCTGCGCACTCGGACGTGGCCATCTTGACGATAGACCAGAAATCTAGACTCGTCACTGAAGATCACGTGATTCCAGCGTCCTGGCTGCCATTGACGGTGCTCTCTGGCCCACTGCAATCGCGCTGGCGGTGTTGTCTGGTCAGGCGTGGCTTTCTCAGGGGACGCCTGGCATGATAGCCTGTTTGAACCAGTCGTTGGTTGACTATCCTTCTGGATACAGGCACATTTGTCAGTTGCTGCCACTCAGCCCTAAGCCGATTAGCTGACTTGGTACGGCCATTGCGGACTAACCGGTGCAGCTGGCGATCATCTCTCCTTGTGGTTCTGCGGGGACGTCCTGGCCTCGGTATTGGAGTAGGGACACCCCTCTGAGCATTTCGTTTCAGGATCTTTGACACCTGACCTTGAGTGATGCCATACTGCCAAGCAATAGCACGCTGTTTCATGCTGTAATTTCGTAAAGCCACCACTCCATGACAAACAGCATTGTCGAGTTGACGGACCATCTCCAGAGGAAGCGGCAATAACTTTTGGAGACGTGCAGCATTTGTTTTCCACTAATACAGAACGCAACAACCCTTGTATACTCGACTGTGAAGCCAATCATCAAATGCTCCTGTCCGTACATTTTGCCACGCCAACTGTGATATAATCCTGTTATTCACTTCTTGCTGCAACAGACAAACAGTGACATGGTTCTTTTAACAAATAAATCACCAAAGTGTAAAAGAAACTCACCAGATTGATATACTGAGTTAAGAAAGTAAACCCAAGTCAAGAAAAAAAAAAATTCCATATTAAATGCCAAGTCTGTAGGAATGATATATTGGTTGTACAATTGATTAATATTGTTCTTGTGCTATTATTCTTGTGTGACCTTAATACAATACTTGTTTGTTGGTAACAATTGGTGTGGTTTCACCATTGATCTTTGACACACAGAATAACACACCTTTCTGCCGTGACTCCTTTCGGGGCTCGGAGGTACACCGTGACCGGGGTTTGGGGAGGAGCACGTAACAGAAATTGGGGGCTCGTCCGGGATAGAATTCCCTAACATTCCCAAAATTCCCAAATTTGGAATTTCCTAACATTCCCAATTTTTTTCAAAAATTGGAATTTTTTTTGGTGTGAAGGTTAGCAGGTGCTAACTGATAGTCACCATGGTGTTTGACGCAGAAAAGTTTGCGGTGTCCCATAATGAGGCACAGCTCCATGCGTTAACAAGATCGGAACTCATGATATTGGCAAAATATTTTAACTTGGAGTTCCGAGTTAGTATGAAGAAAGCAGAGATGCAGACATTGGTGGTGGAGTCTCTAGTGGGACAAGGAACATGGAAAGAGGTAGCCTTGGATTGGTTACCAGAGGAAAAAGGAAATGTGGAGCTCCGGAAAATGGAAATGCAACTGCAGAGCCAGGAAAGGTTAGAAGAGAGAAGAGCCGAGGAAAGGAGAGCTGAAAAGGAAAGAGCAGAACAGGAACGAGAACTCCAGGAGAGAAGAGCAGAGGAAAGGAGAGCTGAAGAAGAAAGGAGAGCAGAGGAAAGGAGAGCCGAAAGGGAGTTAAAGGAACGTGACATGGAGTATCAGAAGGAACTTAAACTCAAGGAGCTGGAATTACTGGGGGAACGGAGAGAAGTAGTATCCATGCCGGCTAGTTCGAGAAATAGTCAGAACTCTTGGGATGTTGGTAGGCATGTGAGGCTGGTTCCACCCTTCAATGAAAAGGAGGTAGCCAAGTTTTTTTTTTACACTTTGAGAAGGTGGCTCAAATGTTAAAATGGCCTGTGGGGTCCTGGACTATGTTAGTGCAAAGTGTTCTGGTGGGTAAAGCTCAAGATATCTATTCGGCTTTACCGATTGACCAATGTGCAGATTATGAGATAGTGAAGAAAGCCATTCTCCAAGCCTATGAATTGGTCCCTGAAGCTTATCGGCAAAAATTCAGGAATGGCAGGAAGAGGGAGAGTGAGACCCATGTGGAGTTTGCCAGAATGAAGGAAACCATGTTTGATAGGTGGTGTGACTCGAAGGAGATTGGGAAAGACTTCAACCTTTTGCGACAATTGATCTTGGTGGAGGAATTCAAACAGTGTGTTCACGTGGACATTAAAGTACATTTGGATGAAAAAAAAGTACCGGAGTTGTATGAGGCAGCAACTGTGGCAGATGACTATGCCTTGACACACAGGATGGGGTTCCACAAACCTAACTTCCCACCTAGAGTTAGCCAGGGGACTTACGGCAAATCAGGTTTGGAGAACAAATTTTCATGGAGGCGGCCTAGAGAGGACTGTGGGGACAAATCTGATACCACAACTTTTAGGGATCAGAAGACTGCAGTTCCAAGACATACCTATCTTCCGGGGGGCCCGAGGCACACGAAGAGTTTTTCCTCCGGGCCTACTTGCACTTTTTGCAAGAAACCTGGGCATTGATGTCCCAATGTTACCCCCTGAAAAGGAAAAATCAGGAGCGGAGTCAAACTAGTGCAACTCCGAATGCATTGGCCAATGCGAGAAATCGTTCTTGGAGGACAGTGCCTTGTGAAGGTTCCCGTGCCAAAGTTACTGCATCACAGAACGACCTTGTCCAAGAGGGTTACAAACCTTTTATTTCCGAGGGGTTTGTGTCACTGGATGGGGACTTAACTAACCAGAGACCTGTTAGGGTATTGAGGGACACAGGAGCACATCAATCTTTGATGCTTGAGGGCATTTTGCCATTGTCAAAGAAGATGGCAACTGGTGTTAGTGTTCTTTTACAGGGGGTTGGTGGCTATGTTAAAGCTCCTCTTCATGTCATCCATTTAGAGTCTGAGTTTTTGTCAGGACCGGTCACCGTAGGTTTACAAGCCACTCTTCCTGTAGAGGGAATCTCTTTTATTATCGGGAATGATTTGGCCGGTGGTCGAGTTTCTGGTAAGCCAATGTTGGTTGAAAAGCCCAGTATGGAAAATAACACCGCAAAGTTAGAGCAGGAGATTCCAGGTATCTTTACATCCTGTGCAGTGACTCATGCTATGGGTAGGAAGCGCTCTGAAGAGAAGGAGAAGGAAGGCAATGTGGATTTGGGTTCCTTAGAGGTATTGGAGGAAAATTCTGAAATAGGTAATAGGAAAGGGAGTGACATCAAGGAACATAAGGAAAAGGTGTCATCTGGAACAAAAGAGGAAATGGAGTGTCCGTTGGAGACATCTGGGAACGAGGTTGAACAAATGGTGCTGGTCCGAAAAAGACTTGTTGAAGAACAACACAGAGATTCGGAGCTCCCGAGTTTGATTGATAAAGCCGTTACAGAGGAAGAGGCTATGAAGATACCTGTTGGTTACTTCATGAAAGGGGAAATACTCATGAGAAAATGGAGACCACCGGAGGTGCCAGCAAATGATGAGTGGAGAGTTAATTACCAAATTGTGGTGCCACCGCCGCTTGGAGTGAACAAGACGTGTGACAGAATATTGGTACATTTTTTCTGGCCAGGATTGCAACGTGATGTGGCGGAGTTCTGTAAATCTTGCCGCTCTTGCCAGCTGGTGGGAAAACCTAATCAGGAAGTCCCATCCGCACCTTTAAAACCAATTCCAGCTTTTGAAGAGCCATTCTGCCGAGTCATTATTGACTGTGTAGGCACTTTACCTAAAACTAAGGCTGGACATCAGTATTTGCTGGACCATCATGTGCGCTTCCACAAGGTTCCCAGAGGCAGTGCCTCTTAGAAAAATTACTGCGGCAGTTATTGCGAAGGCCTTGATTAAATTTTTCACTTTGGTTGGCCTAGCTAAGGTCATCCAGTCTGATCAGGGGTCAAATTTCATGTCAATGCTTTTTCAGCAAGTGGTACACCTGTTGGGAGTGGAGCAAGTAAGATCGAGTACTTACCATCCCGAGAGCCAAGGGGCCTTGGAAAGGTTTCACCAGACATTGAAGAATATGATCAGAACGTATTGTTTTGAATATGACAAGGATTGGGATGAAGGAATACCCTTATTGTTGTTTGCTATGAGGGAATCTGTTCACGAGCCATTGGGATTCAGTCCTTTTGAACTTGTGTTTGGACACGCAGTTCGAGGACCATTGAAATTGGTGAAAGAACAGTGGCTACAGGAGGAGTCACAGTCAACAGTGGCGGAGTATGTGTCAACGGTTAGGCCCAAATTGGCAAAGGCTGGTGAAGTTGCGAGAAGAAACTTGAAAGTGACACAGGATAAAATGAAAGTGAGACATGACAAGATATCTCAGATAAGAAATTTCAGTCTTGAGGACCGAGTGTTCATGTTGCTTCCTGTTCTAGGTCAGCCACTACAGGTTAGGTATTTTGGTCCCTATGCAATCGAAAGGAGGGTTAATGAAACAGATTACGTGGTGACAACTCCCGACCGATGGAAAAAGCGGCAGCTGTGTCATGTCAAACGACTGAAGAAATATTATGAGAGGAAGCCTGTGAAAAAAATGGTTCCTGTCTCACCTGTCGTACCTGTAGTCGGGGTGCAAGATAATCCAGAGTTAAAAGTCTTCACTGATCACATCCCCTTAACCTTCATTCAAAAAATGAAAAATAAAAATCAGAGGTTGATGAGATGGAGTTTGGCTTTGCAGGAGTTCAATTTGGAAATTGAGCATGTAAAGGGCAGGGACAATGTCGTTGCTGATGCTTTATCCAGAGTGAACTAACTTTCAAAATTCCTGTAGGTTGTTTGGAAGTTTTGTTGCTTTATTCTGGGGAATATTAATTCTTGTTGCTCACGTGAATTGATCCTTTGGGTGTGAGTTTTACTTTTGTTTGTTAAAAGGGTTTTTGTATGAAAAGAAAGTTTTCACTATGTTCAAACTTTCTTTCTTGAGGGGGGGAAGTGTTACGGATTCGTCACTTCCGTTGTTGTGGTTTTCATCCACTGTAAACATTTTTGGTTCCATGTACTATTATTGTTATCGTTTAAGTGAAATGGAGATAACTGTTTTCAAAAGGTAAAAAAAATTAATGTTTTAAAAGAAACCGGAAACGGGATCGAGAGAAAACCGGATGAAGAAGAAAAGGAAAAAAGAGGCGGAGCAAGTGAGGTCGAGAAGAAGCCGAGCTGCTTTGTGGTCTTGAGCAAACGCTGGCGAACGGGGGTCACGAGTGAACTTTGGGTTTCCTGGGAAAGGGATTCCTGCGACAGAGTGGTTATCGCTGTGACAGATAAACCTGCGTGACAGGTTTTGCGGTTGATTCCGAAGAGAATCGTTGGAGTGCAGTTACGCCTCGATTACAGGCCCATCGGCCATTTTGCCTCACTCCCGATTTCGCATCGCTCCAGGCTTTTCACCTCGCTTCAACCATTTCACCGCATCCAGACGTTAACCTGGTTTGCGTGTGTGACATGGATTTTGAGTGGGAATTTGCGGTTCGCTGTTTGGGAGCCGTTGAACGTCAATACCCGAAGGTGTGATTTCCCAGTCGCCTCTTGAGGGCACCTTTGCCCATCTTTGGCAGTGTGACTGTCAACCAAATGGGATTCTGGTCTCGATACGACATCGTTCTGACGATCACCGGAGCGTGGATCGACTTTGGCTTGAAGCCGGGACAGAGACATTGGGAATGTTCTTTTCGCTCACTTGGAGCACAGTGAGTTATATTGTACGAAACTGATGGTACCATCATAGGAATGATATATTGGTTGTACAATTGATTAATATTGTTCTTGTGCTGTTATTCTTGTGTGACCTTAACACAATATTTGTTTGTTGGTAACAATTGGTGTGGTTTCACCATTGATCTTTGACACACAGAATAACACACCTTTCTCCCGTGACTCCTTTCGGGGCAGTACACCGTGACCGGGGTTTGGGGAGGAGCACGTAACAGGAGTATTCATAAATATGTAGTGGGTTGGGCGGTGAATTGGAAGTAGGTCAGCGTAAAACTTTCGTGACCCCCCCCCCCCCCCACCCCAGGGGGGGTACCAGGGGCAAGCTTTTTCTCCCCCACCCATCAGCAAAACTTTATTGCCCAACCCGCTCACCTAACTTAGTCAAGAGTATCCCTCACCTTTTCCCCTGACGACTTGTCGTAAATAAGACACTGTTTTAGTAATCTAATTTATCAATTATAATACATAAATAATCATAAAATACGTGTCAGACGGAGGACACGGCAGGAAAAGTTCGATGCAAAACAATCACTAACTTCCCCAATGACAAAAAGACGAACACATGCTAACCTTTCTCGTGTATCTGTTGTACAATAATCTGTTGTGCACAACATTATTCCACTTCCCTATGAAATGATACATTGGAGCTCTTCCCTGTGGCATTTGTGCAACCAAATGCAGCACATTGAGGCATATTTTCAGCGTGAGACTTATGCAGAGCTGTCTGTGTCAAAAATTTCGAAACAGCTGACAATCGGCCCTCCAAGATGACCGTCTCATCACCTCCGGCTGCTTCAATAGAGAGGCTTCATTGGCTCTCCAGATTCTATTTATAACTCCGTGGGCAGCTCTAGCTGGGCAGAAATTGAAGCCTGGTGTTGGCTTAGCGGCTAGGGTGCCAGCTTAGGATCCGAGGATCCTGGGTTCGAATCCCGGTCGATCGCTGAATTAACGCCAGGGGGGTTGACTCAGCCTGTCATCCTTCAGAGGTCGGCAAATTGAATACCAGTTCACTGGTAAATCCCTGTTTGTCGTAAAAGGCGACCAACAGGGTTGGCGGCAGGAATGTGTCGTAAAAGGCGACCAACAGGGTTGGCGGCATGAATGTGTCGTAAAAGGCGACCAACAGGGTTGGCGGCATGAAGGGCATCCGGCCGTAAAACATTGCTTCAAAAAGGGGACCACGGTGCCCGAAAAAGGCCAACCCCCGCTTTGTGGGGGAAAATGGCCTCTAAAGGTGGTTAACTTGAAAATTGAAGAGGATTTGCATATCTGGTCACTAAATTCAACCCTCAACTATTTTTGAGGTCAACATAGGCCAAAAGGTCAACATAGGCAAGATTTCTAAAATCCTCAATTTTCATCCGATTGACTTGGAATTTTAAGAGGATTTGCATATTTGGACCCTGAATTCAACCACTAGGTATTTTTGAGGTGAAGATAGGCCAAAAGGTCAACATAGGCCAAATTCTAAAATCCTCAATTTTCATCCCATTAACTTGTAATTTGAAGAGGATTTGCTGACCTGGTCATTAAATTCAACCACCAAGTATTTTTGAGGTCAACATAGGCAACATCAAAAGGTACAACATCGGCCAAGTTTATAAAATCCTCTATTTTCATTTGATTGGCTTGAAATTTTAAGAGGATTTGCATACCAGGTTACTGAATTCAAACACCCAATATTTTTTAGGTGATCATCGGCCAACAACTTATTTTAGGGATTTCGCAAGCATCGTGCTATGCACGACATATTTCTTGTTTGTTTGTTTGTGAACAAGATATCTCAAAAAGTTGTAGACAGAGGCAGAGGGTTAGCGTGTGACAAGGACGAAATCATTAGATTTTGGTGAAGATCCGGATTCGAATCCGGCTAGTAGAATTTTTAAAGTGATTCTTCACCATTGGGAGATAGTGCCAAAAACGATACACAGCAGGATATCTCAAAAAGTTATGGACGGATTTGGACGAAACTTGGTGGACCGGTTGTGTGTGTGACAAGGACTAATCTATTCGATTTTAGTGAAGATCTGAATATGGATTCGGATACGAGAATTATTTAATTTTTAAGTGATTCTTCACCATTGGGAAATAGGGACACAAACGATACATAGCAGGATATCTCAAAAAGTTGTGGACGGATTTGGGCGAAACTTGGTGGATGAGGTGGTTAGATGACAAGAACAAGCCGATTCAATTTCGGTGACGTTCAGGATCCGGATCAGGTCTAGCATTGGGATACAAAACAAACTGTACAGGCTGGCGGATGTATGTGCTCCACCGAGTGCCAATGCCATTCTAATACACAATGTCGTACCTGCAAGAAAGCAGGTATCATCATCTTTCATCAGTCGCACCTCAGACACAAAAAGTGTTGAGAGGACCAGGTTAGACCTCACTATTTGTGTAAACCTTTGAGTCCACAGTTTCTACAGTTTGGAGACTGTTTTTGCCAGCCAGAAAAAGATGGATAAGTCTTTGTTCTTGTTCTTTTTCATCCTCGCTTGCTGTTTTGACATCAACTATGCCATCAAAGTTTGTTCATTTAGTGGGCTGAATCGCAAAAGAAATACAACGAGCTGTCCTGACGCTGAAACGACCCTGCTCGATGTAAGTAAAAACCTATCTAAGGGCTTTGGATGGAGGTTTTAAAAGGGAAGATGATTTTTTCGTTGCAAAATTAAAGACAGTTCCATTAAAACTGTCTTTATTTGCGGACGGATTTGGATTTGTCACGTGGTCAAATTCTATCATTATCCACACATTTTAGTCAAATTAGTGATATTATAAGGCTGTACATTTATTTTAATGGTTTCGAATGTAAAATCATATGAAGGAGTTTCTCTTAATGCGATTTCAACGAGTTAGTCTAGTAGGAAGACTAGGTCCCCCTGCACCCCCCGGAGATATACTTCTAATCAGTGTTTCTAGATTGGAAAAAATGTGTAGAAAATGACTAGCTATGGCCCCAAGCTGAAAAAATGTCCCACATACCATTTTTATGCAAATTACTGCTGCAAATTTTATGCAAAATTATGCAAATTTTATGCAAATTTTTGATGAGGAGTAGAGTTGAGGGGTCTTTGAGGGCTTCATCGAGGTGCTCTCGGTTGCAAGACTGGGTCATTCTGAGAAGCACAGCAGGGTCAGAGATCATGATGTTCTCCTCCTCAGTGAATCTCTCCATCAACAGCCTCTCCATTGCCTCACACACTGTTTTGAGGCAAAAGAGGGACTTTGCGTAGGCCTTTCCACTGAGAACACCTTTGAGAGATCCACTTGTTACTAGTTGTGCCTCAAAGAGAATCTCTGCATATCCAGAACCACGCATCTTGTGTCCAGTGAGCATCCCGATGTAGTTCATGGATGTGTGGAAGGGTCCAATCGTTACTACATGACTAGCAAATTCATTTGGCCAGCGCCAGATGATGGGAAGGGCTTTCATGCAGACACCCAGATCAAATGTATTCAGGACCCATCTCTGACCCACCTCAGCAGTTGCTGCCTCGGAACGCTTCAGTAGCTCACGAACAACTGCGTTGTCTGTGATCGGTCTGTGCCTGGTGCCTGCATGGCATGGCAATGGCCTGCAGCCTGTGCCTGGGCTAGGGGGTTTCACCTCTGCAACTGGTTCTCCCCCACCCAGCAAATCAACAGTCGACTACTGCACGCCTATCCACCAACCGATCACAGACAACGCAGTTGTTCGTGAGCTACTGAAGCGTTCCGAGGCAGCAACTGCTGAGGTGGGTCAGAGATGGGTCCTGAATACATTTGATCTGGGTGTCTGCATGAAAGCCCTTCCCATCATCTGGCGCTGGCCAAATGAATTTGCTAGTCATGTAGTAACGATTGGACCCTTCCACACATCCATGAACTACATCGGGATGCTCACTGGACACAAGATGCGTGGTTCTGGATATGCAGAGATTCTCTTTGAGGCACAACTAGTAACAAGTGGATCTCTCAAAGGTGTTCTCAGTGGAAAGGCCTACGCAAAGTCCCTCTTTTGCCTCAAAACAGTGTGTGAGGCAATGGAGAGGCTGTTGATGGAGAGATTCACTGAGGAGGAGAACATCATGATCTCTGACCCTGCTGTGCTTCTCAGAATGACCCAGTCTTGCAACCGAGAGCACCTCGATGAAGCCCTCAAAGACCCCTCAACTCTACTCCTCATCAAAAATTTGCATAAAATTTGCATAATTTTGCATAAAATTTGCAGCAGTAATTTGCATAAAAATGGTATGTGGGACATTTTTTCAGCTTGGGGCCATAGCTAGTCATTTTCTACACATTTTTTCCAATCTAGAAACACTGATTAGAAGTATATCTCCGGGGGGTGCAGGGGGACCTAGTCTTCCTACTAGACTAAGTGTTACATCACGATTTACCAAATGTGTGTCACCTCAAGAGGGTGCTCTGATCCCTCTGGAGGAGTAAAGACAACTTCTGAAGAGTTGCTTCACCAAAATTGAATCGATTCTTCCTTGTCACACACACAACCGGTCCACCAGGTTTCGTCCAAATCCGTCCATAACATTTTCAGATATCCTGCTATGTATCGTTTTTGGCCCGATCTCCCAAGGGTGAAGAATCACTTTAAAAATTCTATAACCAGAATAACCAGAATATCATATGATCCTGTGGTCTTAAAATATCACGTTTATTAATAATACTTGCAACTTCCTAGAGTACCAGGCGGATATTACAGAATATTAATTAATAATTATAATGGGCAATGAATGCAGCACAAGAAGGTGTGAATATATATTTGTGAATATAGTTTTACTTGGAATGTGGTACCTTGGATAGGACAAGGAGATTTATTACCACCCTGAATCCAATATGTTAACGCGACAGCAACCTCCGAAGGTCCCGGCTGAAATAGAAATCTCCAGCAACATCTAGTGCAGGAACCACATTGGAAAAAGTGCCTTATTTAGTGTTTCCGTTCACGCATCAGTGTATATACCTGAAACCTATATAGTTTGGTAGAGGGGTCCTATGGGCAGTAGCTCTGCCCGGTTTTAATTCTAGATAGGTGTGCATTACCGATTTATAAGCATTTTGCTGATTCATTTGTGTACACCATTTCCACCACTTACTGAATTTGGTATAACTTATCTACATGGACATATATACAGCATGGGTAGCTTTGTATGGTATCAAATTGACCGGAAAGACATACTGCACACATAGAGTACGACCATAAGGCCTTATCCTAGGTGTTCATTCTTCAAGCCACCAAAAACTTCAAAATTTTGTCAAAATTCCGTTTCAGTTTAGGTTCTAGTCCCCCATCATTTTGTTCATAACCCCAAAAGTATATGACCGATTTATATGTTTGATGCACCAAAATCATCCCCATTTATTACCCTTCAAAATAAGATCACATAATCAAGAAATGTATACCATTAATAAACTCTCAGTGAAGCAAAACTAAGGCTACCCCCTTATTTTTCATGAAAACGAAAATGTCCATATGGCATACATATATCATGTATATACATATGTTTTCAGATCTGGCGCCCGGTTCATTCCAGACTATCACATACTAACCTGTGTATTCATTTTACTTATTCTTTAGAATCTAATTACATTTTTTATCAGCGGCAAAAGGTGAATAAATTTTCTTTTAATTGTAAATCAATGACCTAGATATGTTTATTATTATACTTTTCGTTTGTATTGCAGTACGTTGAAACCGGTGTCCTGCTGCTCTGCTGCTGATGAATCCTACTCTCGAGTAACCATGGCGTCTAACACGGAACAGGAGGAGATTATTGAGCCTACAGCGGTGATGCCTGTTAAAAGGCGCAAGTTGCAGACGAATTGGTTAAAATGCCTATTCTGCCAAGGTACTGACGGTTTGTCTAACGCTAGTCATCAGGGCGTTGCGAAAGTATGTTCAGCCCTTCAAGATAGAATTCAGATTGAAACCACTGACATTACAGAACGACTGCAATCAGAAGCAACAGCAACAAATCTCAGTGGTAAACAGGCAAAATGGCACAAAAACTGTTATGCTTCATTCACAAACCAAACCAACATTGACCTTGTCAAGAAACGCTACGTGGAAGCCACTGCTGCAGTAGATGCGGGTGATGCGAGTTCAAGCACAAAACCACTGACACGCACAGTAATACGTAAGGTTGACTGGAAGCAGTGTATTTATTGCCAGAGTCGTAAGCGTGAAAAAGTACACCAAGTCCAGTCAGATGAAATAGCTGCAAGCATCCACAGTCAGGCAAAGAATGATCAAAACCTCAAATGCAAAATTGGGGAAAATGATTTGATAGCGTACGAAGCACATTACCATTCCTCTTGCAAACACAAAGCAGACAAAATCATCCGTTCTATTCACCCCAGTGAAATCACGAAAAATTGAACGAAAATTGTTCTGCATGCTGTTGATGCGAATGCACACAAGTTTCGTCGGGTTGTCATATGCACTAGAGATACGGACATCCTCCTTCTGATGATTCATCATGATGTTGCCCAAGACGTATGGGTAAGCAGTGGGACCGCCAAAGAAAAACATTACATTCCAGTGAGCCTTGTACGTGCAAGTCTGGAGCAGGAAGTAATCAGCAATATTCTGGGATTTCATGCTCTGACAGGATCAGACTCAACCAGTCAGTTCTGCGGCCATGGAAAACGCACTGCATTGGAAAACATACTTGAAGAATCCAAAACTACTCAAGAATCTTGGCCGCAACCCCAATGTTGACACGACAGGTATCGAGCTCTTTGTCATCAAGTTGTACAGTTCAACTACAACTGCGACTTCTATCAATGATCTTCGCGTCGAACTGTTCCATCGAATTAATGACCCAGAAAAGTTACCTCCCACTCATGATTCTCTGTTGCTGCACATTCAAAGATGCAATTACCAAGCCATGGTGTGGTACAGTGCAGTTGTGTCCAAACCTGATCTATTCCAACCAGAGGAATGCGGATGGGAATTAGACGAAACAGGATTATCACCAAAACTGATGACCCTGCCACCTGTTCCTTCAGCGTGCACAGAACTGTTGACATGTGGGTGCAAAACAAAATGTACATCCCTTCGTTGTACATGCCGGAAGTTCAACCTGTTATGTAGTGCTGCTTGCGGATGCCGACAAGAGTGCCTCAATAGTCATCACTTGTCAGACGAGGACAATTCCTATGAAGACTGAGTACAATTAAGTGGCTTTTATATCACGCATTATTTGACTACATTAGATAAATGTGTTTATTTTCTTGTTTTGGTTAATGATATAACGAGACTACTGGGAGTGAAATTTGGTTTTAATCTGACGTGTCATACCACATAATGAAAGCTAAGCAAATAACATGTCGATTTCATAATCGAGATTAAAATATACTAGTGTAAAGCTAAGTAAGTTCTATAATGGCAGTACTTTTGATTCATGTATTTATCTTCTTAGCTAAACATATAAAGTTTAAATGTGTGGGATTCAAGTTACTATGGTATTGTGTAATATTTAGTTACAATCACTGTCACAAATCAAGTACATGATCCTCAACCTTTGCATATCAGTTTATTAGAAAACTAGCCGAAACCCGTGGAACATCCACGGAAGGGAGGATGTGGTGTATGGATAGAGTGTACCAATATGGATGGCATAGGGGATTTGCTTGTCCGAGTAAGAGTTAGGAAGAAAGATGAGAATGAAGAGTGCGTATATGAACAACGTATTTATTGCAATCTACTTAAATGACAACGCTACAATATACTTTTGAAAATATCACGTACCGTCTCGAAGTCAATGGCATCCTTTTATCTCTTCTTATACAACTCTGATTTCTACCTTATCGTGAACAGGGTAAAGCCTACTTTGATAATCATGAACGGTGGCAGATGCAGGAGTTGGTGAAACGAAAGGGGGGGAGGGGGGGGGGCTGATCATGACCTACCCTACGCCAATATGACTCGGCCAGCTGATTCAGAGACAACGCAGGAATTGCAAAGTTACCATCATATTGAGTCAACTTACACACTGGTCTTTGAGGAACAATAAGCTGCGCTATTCACGGTGCTTAAGTTAATCCTTCAAATCATTTAAAAACAACCCAACGTTGACGAAGCATGGCATACGAGGCCCGTTCAAAAAGTTCACGGAACGACGTACTCTCAAAGGTCTGAGGCCAAAATGTTTGTTTTTTCCCCCCTTACAAAACGGAAACAACAACTGGATAGGTAGGGCCGAGGCCTACGCCGACGTTTCGTCACTCGGCGAAGTACACTTTGTTTTAAGCTTTCAGAAGTTGAAGCCTTGGTATTTATTGCTTTATATGATACTGATGGGCTGCTCCTCGGTTTCACTTCGTTGTAATCACAGTATATGGAAGAAATTATGGTAAACCCACCTGATGAGGTTAGTGTACACCGCGATCGACGACACCGGCACAAATGGCGGAATGCATGCTCAGGATTGTCCACTCAGTGGACGGCTTGGTATCGCCTTCGACTGTCCAATCAGCGGACGGCTTGCTGCACCTTCACCCAGCAGACGCCAATACGATGGAGTCGTAAGATGGCGTCGTATCGGCCGTTAATCGGATGCTTTTGGGCCCAAACGTCGGCTAATTCAGATTTTTCGAGTATGGCTGTAGGTGATAAACAAAGAGCACGGTTCGTAGATCGTAAATCCATTAGTGCCGTGGGCATCGGGTGACTGGGTGCAGCGTAAAAGGGATAACAAAGTCGAGTCCTTACGGTATTATTATATAGATTGTTTGTTACATAATCGAGATTAATATAATATTGTAAGGCTAGGTAAGCCTTATAGTTGCATTTATTTAATATTCTATTGTAAGGCTATGTAAGTCTTTTAGTTACATTATATTATATCAGTTTAGTATAGGAGTGTTAAATTTGCACCATAATATACTTTACAGTTACAAGATTAATAATTTTACTACTGTAAAGCCATGTAAGCCTTATAATTACATTATAACAGTTTATTATAACATAGTTGTTCCTTATGGTGGAGCGGAAGTATCTCACCTTCGAATCATACTTGTTAAATAAGGATTGTTTGAGAGTATTAAATGTCATTTTATGGCCTGCAACAACAACAATCTGTTTTGTTTAATTATTTGCAATAATTTTTTGGTTTATTTCTTGTTTTCATGATTCAGACAAGGTCCAGTATCCTTCCTAATTTAATGTTAGCAACCGACATAAATATTAATACACATTTTTGGACATTTTTGTTTCCATCAAAATTAAGGGGGTAGCCTTAGTTTTGCTTCACTGAGAGTTTATTAATGGTATACATTTCTTGATTATGTGATCTTATTTTGAAGGGTAATCAATGGGGATGATTTTGGTGTATCAAACATATAAATCGGTCATATACTTTTGGGGTTATGAACAAAATGATGGGGGACTAGAACCTAAACTGAAACGGAATTTTAACAAAATTTTGAAGTTTTTGGTGGCTTGAAGAATGAACAGCTAGGATAAGGCCTTATGGTCGTACTCTATGTGTGCAGTATGTCTTTCCGGTCAATTTGATACCATACAAAGCTACCCATGCTGTATATAGGTCCATGTAAATACGTTATACCAAATTCAGTAAGTGGTGGAAATGGTGTACACAAATGAATCAGCAAAATGCTTATAAATCGGTAATGCACACCTATCTAGAATTAAAACCGGGCATATCTACTGCCCATAGGACCCCTCTACGAAACTATATAGGTTTCAGGTATATACACTGATGCGTGAACGGAACTCACAAAATGGATATCTGGTTCCTGCACTAATCTGCTAAATCTATCAAAAGAGCACAACTATTCATGGTTTCTATCCTCAAGAGAAACACTTCTCATATACAGTACAACTCTACTAATACTACTTATTTGATGGCCCGAATTATCAGCGCTGGAAATCTTTTGGCCCAAGTCTTTCAGGAATTGCAGCATGGCCAGGCATGAGATTCGACTGAAGGTGGCATGAATTTGGAGTTTGTTGAGGATAGCAGGTATGACGCACCTGCGATTTGCGAAAGACAACGTGGAATCTGGAGCATCCACCAGCCAGTGCAAGAAGACAGGCAGTTCCTCCACTTAACGTCCAACCAATAGACCGCGCACACACTCATGCATCACTTCCATGAGAAACACCATAGTAACTGTTTTATAGCCGAGTCAAGGTTCAAACTCAGGCTAGATAGCTCAAGGGCACGTGAACATATCTTTCTTTAAACGACCCTGCCAGCCCCAATCCTCCTATATAAAGATGGCCATATTCAGTCATATTCAAATAAAGTATTATTTCAAACACACACACACACACACACACACACACACACACATATATATATATATATATATATATATATATATATATATATATATATATATATATATATATATATATATATATATATATATATTGTTGCGGATATGGGATTTGCATCCACCCATATCCGCTTGTAAATATTCCCCTATTTCCTCAATACTTCCCAACTCTCCCCAATCCCCCATTCCCTAGTCCCATTTTCTGTAAAAAACACTCTGTAGACCCGACCTCCCCCTATTTCCCCCATTAAATGTCGTGCCCAGGTTCACCGCATCTCATGTAAGACAACTATAGGACATCTTGCTAGTTATTCTTAGTCTATGTCAGTTAAGGACTCGTTTCCATTAATTCTGACCCTTCGTTGCACCAGAATGTGATTGTATGGCAACGTTAGGAAGTTTAGGACCTCCCAATACCTCCCCGCAGCTCTTCCTCATGGTTCAGCAACAACAACAACAACAACAGCAATGGCAGCGGCGTGCACAGGGAGTGCGCGTCCTCACTCCGGCTTGGTTGGTAGGGGGTGTTGGGAGGGCACGAGGCCTTCCCAACGAGCCGCCATCGAACATGTGCTCGACGGGGTTACCAAATAGGGGCTCCCTGTCAGCTCCTCGTCAAGGGCGGAGCCTGGTAACCCCCGCACCCAATGGAAGCGGCGGACTGGCCCCAGGGGGGCGGAGCCAACCAGCCGAGGGCGTGTCACTCCCCGCTGAGCATGCGCAGGAAGAGGGAGGTGACGTGAGATGCGCGCTGAGCTTGGAGCAAGCAAGACGTACCCTCCGAGCGCTGTGAGGCCTCCCCGCATCTCTGGACTGGACCGTGCTTTATCCTGTCCCCGAGCCAAGGTGCACCTTGTGCTATCGACTACCTGTCCCTTCCTGCCATCAATCCCTGTGTAAGTCAGCCTTGTTCCGTTTGTCTGTGGTCTGTCTGGGTTAAGATAAGACGGTATTTAAGTGCCTATCTCTTCTGTGTCTTTACCTCACTACCGTGTAATCTACCCCCTTTTCTCCACCACTGTAATTATACCCTCCTCCGGAGGTCTTGAGAACTGTACCCTTGCGTCGTTTCATCTATCCCAGTCGTTGAGTCCTTTCCATCATTGATTTAGCATAGCGCGATTTGGTCAACGTCTGGGTGGAATCGGGGTCTAGTCGGGGAACAACCGCTCGGTCAAAAATAACATTCAAACCGCGTCCGTAACAATATATATATATATATATATATATATATATATATATATATATATATATATATATATATATACATACATACATATATATATTGTTGCGGATCTCCAACGTCGGCTCTCCCCTTATCAAGGGGGGGTTAATCCCCTTGTCCTTTTATCTGGCCGACGCCGAGTCCTGGAAGTTATACGCTCCTTCCGGTCGGTATTAGGTAGGGTTATCGGTCGACTTAGTCCGAATACCTAATTACTAACACCGACCGTGAAGCAGGGAAATAACTCCCGCCCGAACCACGGCGTTAGTGGACATGCCGAGCGAAGCGAGCCGCGATTCGGGCCGTTAACAGGGACTAAACCCGATTATGGCGGTTCCGATCGTGCCACGTTTACCCAATGAGAGAAAAGATGGATGCGATCGAATAAGAGGAAACCCAGAAAATAGGAATAACAAATATTGGTTTATTAATTATGTACAAAGAAAGAAGAGGAAATGAAAGAATGGAATGTACAAGGAAGAGGAAGAAGCAGTTACACAGGGCAGCCTTAAACAGTCTTATTCTTAATACCGCAGGACAAACGGGCCCGTCTCAGACACTCACATGGGGATTGTAGATGGTTGATGGTCACCAACGCGTCCAGGCTCCAGCCCGGCTCCGGTCCAGGCTCCGGTCCAACGGAGGAAACCCGGCAGGCAACTTCGCGTGTAGTTGGAACGCGACCGGACAATTATATCACTGGGGGGGTGGGGGGGGGGGCAAGCCGGTACGCTGCCTACGTAATATGCGTACTATTCGCGCCAAACGCCCCTCTCCAATGTCCTCTTAATCAGCGCGCTTCCTTGCAGTCCTCACAGTCCTCCCTTATGAGCGCTCTCCCAACCAGTTCTCTTGCAATCACGACAGTCCTCTACGCGCAGTCCTTTCACAAATGTGCGCTCCGTACAAGTCCTCCAAACAGCGCCAGCGAGTGAGTTATTTTGCAATGCACGTTTCCCAGTAAGTCCTGTGAAAGGGATTTGCGTTCGCGCTTATATAAGTCAAGCAGCGATCGCTACGCGAGCCCAAAAGCCACGCCTCCCAGGCGATCCTACCTCAGCCCTGGTTGGCTGGGCATCGCTTACCGGCCACGCCCTGATGGTGAGTTGACGTGGCCACACCTTCTTCCTGGCGTTCCGCCCCCTTTTTTGGGCATTACCTCGTGGCTTATGGTGGCGTTGAGCAAACTCATGGGCAGCTAAGGCTGCGGCTGCTGGCCGAGGAGCGTACCAATTGGGAGGGGCATGGGCAGACTGGAGGGCGCGTAATGGCATCGCTTGGAGAGGGAGGCTGCAAAAATGAACAGAATGGGGCCTACTCCTTATTTGATTGACACAACGCAGATTCAACTATTGGAAATACTGCCTTATCTAAACATATACTAATGAAATAACTGAAGTCCTATGATGACCTACGTGTTGCTTGTGGCCTTCCTATGGGGTGCAACCTTTAACCCTTTAATGATGTCATATTTATAAGTGTGGGTTCTTAAAACCGCAACACTGCACCCCCCCCCCCCTTTCCCTAGGCTCGTCCCGAGCCGAATCAATTGGACTACCTTTTAATTAGTGTGACACATAGGTGTGGTTGCCCTCTACTTTTACCCCTACTATCCTGAGTGCGACAGTTTTAACACTAGATATGTCCCCCCTGCTGCGTTGCGTCCTATCTAACTGACTCACACCCACAATTAACCGAATTACGGAATTATTCTCAAACTAAACCTTTAAGCCTGCGGGGAGCATTATTTACAGGACTACTATTATTTACACTACAACCCAGGACCTGTCTTTTGTGGGAAAAAGCAGAAAGAATTTGATAAGAGGAAAATGCCATTGCAATGCACTGCACCGATACACCATACCCATATGTACTTATAAATGCACCATCATGAAAAAAATGCACCAAAAAGCACAAGCACCAAAATGAAAATGCACTGAAACAAACATGTCAAAGTTATGAATGATGTCTTCTGGGCTTCTCTGCTGGGTCGATGTATCTTGGCTTGATCTTCTTGCTTGATGTTCATTAAGAAAAAGGGCACACACCACGTCCGCTTTTTTATTTATGGCCAGCAGGGCCAACTCAGGTGGTTCACTGCTGGGCATTGATGCAACTTAAAACAGTGCTCTGCAAGCCAGATACTGCTGGCAACAATGGCCTGTCCCAGCAGAGGTGCCAGGCCACAGAACGTGTGGTCCATAAGTGCCAGGCCACAGAACGTGTGGTCCATAAGTGCCAGGCCACAGAAAGTGTGGTCCATAGGGTGTACCGGTGCAGGCAGGCATGCAGGCAGCAAGGGTGCAGGCAGCAAAATTCAGGGCACCTGCACACTCCCCTCGGACAAAAGACCATGGTCCATGAGTGGGGAGGCAGACAAAGCATAGGTTAGCGGGGGCAAGGGCGCAAGGGTACACAACAAAACAAGGCAATGCGACATGAAGGGCATGGGAGAGCGAGCTGAGAAAAGCTCGACCCTAGCCGTAGGTCACCCCCCATGTCCATCTACAATGCCCTTGCCCATCCCCGTATTTCCATAATTTACAAATTTACAAATTCGTCTCTACATTTTGTCTTTCCCATCCCCTCTAATTCCAAATTCGTCACCAATCCCTCACAAGAAGGAAGGGATGGAATCAACACAATGTCTCCCCCACGTCAAGATGCGTCTTTACCTTCCAAACATCTGCAAAAACCTGGTGTGGAGTCCTATCACCTCGGTGAGTGGATGCGGATGGTCTGAAGAGAATTTCTCCTATCTATCCTTCTAATTGACATCAACACAGTTAAACTACCCGGGGGCTTGCCCTGCCAATCCATTGGCCATCTTTGCACTATGTGGTTCTATAAACCAATTCCCATTGACCATCCCTGTGGTGCTCACCAATTTGGGGTCTCACTCCCCCGATTTTTCTATACTGTGCCCTTGCACAATTTCAGGGCTGGTGTCGTGTGGCTCTCCTAGCAGTTCCTACTTACCTGCGCACCTCCGCCACTGAACGTCGCCACCCGAGCTTGCCTAGCTCCTTCACACTACCCTAACCTACCTGGGGAAGGCCCTCCCTGGTGCTTACCCCCTCGATGCCCTCTCTGGCATTGGGCTACCCGGGTCCTTCTTCTGGATCCTCGGGCCCCGATGAACTCTACACAACACTACCTGGCTCCCAGAGCATACCTGCGGCCTCACCTGGCCGACAGACTACCAGTGGCAGAGTGCTCAATAACCACACGTACTAACAGGCTCACACGCCCAGCCATTCCACTTTACTCATGCACCCAACCAAAAACACTACTTTCCACTACCTGCACCATAGATGCCAATATCCAACCAATTTACCTCCTCCCTCTACCTACTTCTAAACTACCCTCCCCGGGTATTCGTGAAGGGGTCTATCCTTTCCCCATTCACTCCTTCGCACCATACACTCCACGCCACGTATCCACCCTACTCACTCCACACCATCCATTCCAGACCATTTATTCACTTGCACCCTATGCAAGGCAATCACTCGATACACAATGACACATCCTCAATACTCTGCTCATACACTTTCACGCACGCACACACACACACACACACACACACACACACACACACACACACACACACACACACACACACATCTTTCTCGAGCATTGCCTCGTGCGCTCAAGTTTTCCCATGCTCAATTCCTCATTTCAACATGCTCACCAGCAAGACTCTCATTCAATTCCTCATTTCATCCTAAACTTCAAGCTCATACACACAGCATCATTTAATCTAACTACTCCCCTAATACTGGTGCTTCCCCTGTCATCCCTTATACTACTGCACATCCCTCGTCATTATCATCCAACTACTCTACTCTACGTCCCCACTACTTGTACAATGTCACTACTTAACTCTCAAGTCTCCTAAAGTCATTTCTAGATCCTAAACATTATCCAAGCCCTCCCTGGCTAGTTTGCACTGCCAAAACCCCATAAACTACTGTTCATGTGCCCAAAGGGATGTGAGGGATGGTAGAGCTACCATCCCTCGACATAAATATTTCTATTTGTCCACTACACTGAGCCTCTCGTGCGGGAATACATTTTCACTGCTCGGCTTCGGAAAGCCGGCAATGCGTGCGGATGGTTGGTCTACTGTAGGTTGGGTCCGTCTGGAATTTTCGACTCTGGGGAGGAGGCATACTCGGGCCGAGGTTCCAAGGTCCATCCCGGTGCAGAGCCTTTTGGTCTCCGCCCCGATGACCCAACCTCACCCGGTCGGAACACCGCCCCCACCAGGGGGCGAAGGTCCGACCTGGCCTTTCTCCCCCGGAATCGTGCCGGTCACCGCTACGACGCGGCACCAACCATACAGGGCGGAGCCCGGCCCGAATCATGCATGGCGGTCCTTGCGAGACCGCCGCGGCAACGATCCCCGCCGGCCCCCGCAGCACACAAAGCGCACCACGCCCCGAGAGCTCGCGCGTCGGCTACCCGTCAGCCTAACCGCTGCCCCGGTCAGCGTCGATGCTCAAATCGCATTTTCACATCCACACGCGACTCTTCCCATACTCACAAAATCCCATACACTCCGTTACTACACACTCTCGCGCACATTCTTGCGCACTCATTCTACTCACACACTCCGTTACACACCTTTCTTCCACGCACTCCTCCCGTGCACTCTCCCCCGTTACGTACTCCGTAACCACCCCGGGTGTGCACTCTTGCATCCACCCACTCAGCACACCCCTACCCACAGGTGTGAAAATCCCCTGTCACACACCCGATCACACGCTCTGGTGTGCATCCCCACACATGCTCCACAACCAACTCAGGTGTGCATCCTCGCACACTCTCTCCATCCATCTCACTCTCTGTAACACACTCACTCTCACTATCACACTCTGGATTACCCTCGCACTTCGGTGCACATTTTTTCCTCACACGAGCGCCATTCTCTTTCATACACCTCTCCACCGACCTTCCACAAGCGCCCGGGTGACGTCTGGATCCCAAGCGCGTGAAAAATCCTTTCGCGCCATACACCACCCTCCTCACCTTGGCGCTTCCTCTTCTTTGCTCCTCCACCACCTGCAAACTTTCCATTTGGTTATGCAGCACGACATCACGATGTGAATCCAAACTTTGCATGCATTCCATCACTTCCTCCGATTTAATTCCCAACTCTGCCGTCTCTCCAATTTCAATTTCGACTATTTCTTCGATTTTATTTTCTTTATTCAGCTCGATGACCGCTGGCGCTAATAAAATAAAATCTTCTAATTCGGTGGTTGTCAGCTTCTCTATACCCCGAGTTGCGATTTCTACCCCGGTCCACCCAGCCGTGCTTTGCTCCACTTCACTTTTCCCGTGCTCCTCAAGCCGCGCTACCCCGTCGCATACCATTGTGCCTTTCCCGCTCGACATGCTGTCTATGTTCTCCCCAAATTTTTGTATGCGGTCACCCATTCTGTTCCCAAATTTTCTTAGCCTGTCTCTCAATCCCCCAATTTGGTTTTCCAATTGCTTCCCCATTCTATTTTCCATTTGCTTACGATCGGCCCTCATTTCTCCCATCTCCTTACTCAATCCCTCAATTTTGTTTCCCATTTCCATTTGTATGACTGCCTGTAACTGTGACATGAGGGCCTGCATATCCATCCCTCCCGCTTGCACAGCGGGCGCAGCCCTCGTCGCCTTGTGCGAGGTGCCGCCATTTTGTGTGCCTGCAACCCCCACTGCCGCACCTTCTTCAATTTCCTCCTCCATTACTCCCAATTGTTCCTCCCTGGGGTCCTGGGTTAATTCTAACCCTTCCTCTACCTCCTCATTTACCCCCACCGGCATCCGATCGCCTTGGCTATCCATGGCACGATTTAAATTGGGTTTTCTATTAAAATTTCGGCCGCTCGTAATTTTGACCAAATTTATCCACAGATAAGAAAATTTGGTTCGGGTCCAAATCCCACTCCCCGACACCAATTGTTGCGGCCAATAGCACAATTGGTGTCCAAAATTTGGTACACTAAATTTAGTCCCAGGTTCCGAATCCCCACTCCTGACTACCAATTGTTGCGGATCTCCGACGTCGGCTCTCCCCTTATCAAGGAGGGGTTAATCCCCTTGTCCTTTTATCTGGCCGACGCCGAGTCCTGGAAGTTATACGCTCCTTCCGGTCGGCATTAGGTAGGGTTATGGGTCGACTTAGTCTGAATACCTAATTACTAACACCAACCATGAAGCAGGGAAATAACTCCCGCCTGAACCACGGCGTTAGTGGACATGCCAAGCGAAGCGAGCCGCGATTCGGGCCGTTAACAGGGACGAAACCCGATTATGGCGGTTCCGATCGTGCCACGTTTACCCAATGAGAGAAAATACGGATGCGATCGAATAAGAGGAAACCCAGAAAATAGGAAGAACAAAGATTGGTTTATTAATTATGTACAAAGAAAGAAGAGGAAAGGAAAGAAGGGAATGTACAAGGAAGAGGAAGAAGCAGTTACACAGGGCAGCCTTAAACAGTCTTATTCTTAATACCCTAGGACAAACGGGCCCATCTCAGCCACTCACATGGGGATTGTAGATGGTTGATGGTCACCAACGCGTCCAGGCTCCAGCCCGGCTCCGGTCCAGGCTCCGGTCCAACGGACGAAACCCAGCAAGCAGCTTCGCATGTAGTTGGAACGCGACCGGACAATTATATCATGCGGGGGGGGGGGGGGGGGGGAAGCCGGTACGCTGCGTATGTAATATGCGTAATATTCGCGCCAAACGCCCCCTCTCCAATGTCCTCTTAATCAGTGCGCTTCCTTGCAGTCCTCACAGTCCTCCCTTAGGAGCGCTCTCCCAACCAGTTCTCTACGCGCAGTCCTTTCACAAATGTGCGCTCCGTATAAGTCCTCCAAACAGCGCCAGCGAATGAGTTCTTTTGCAACGCACGTTTCCCAGTAAGTCCTGTGAAAGGGCTTTGCGTTCGCGCTTATATAAGTCAAGCAGCGATCGCTACGCGAGCTCAAAAGCCACGCCTCTCAGGCGATCCTACCTCAGCCCTGGTTGGCTGGGCGTCGCTTACCGGCCACGCCCTGATGGTGATTTGACGTGGCCACACCTTCTTCCTGGCGTTCCGCCCCCTTTTTCGGGCCTCACCTCGTGGCTTATGGCGGCATTGAGCAAACTCACGGGCAGCTAAGGCTGCGGCTGCTGGCCGAGGAGCGTATCAATTGGGAGGGGCATGGGCAGACTGGAGGGCGCGTAATGGCGTCGCTTGGAGAGGGAGGCTGCAAAAATGAACAGAACGGGGCCTACTCCTTATTTGATTGACACAACGCAGATTCAACTATTGGAAACACGGCCTTATCTAAACATATACTAATGAAATAACTAAAGTCCTATGATGACCTACGTGTTGCTTGTGGCCTACCTATGGGGTGCAACTTTTAACCCTTTAATGATGTCATATTTATAAGTGTGGGTTCTCAAAACCGGAAGAATATATACTAGCTTGGCTCGGCTCACTGCGCTCACCTCCTCAACTGACGTGACTGAGGAACGGGCTTGTTTTAGCTGAGGATAATGACTGTACCTGAGTTGCTGTGTTGTCATGATTTACACCAATCATAATACAAACAATTATTTTGCACAAATGTATTTGTTGTGTTTACATTTTTTATAGGCAATTAATATAGGCAAAAATTACATTTTTATAGGCAATTTAGGTTGAAGATTTAGGTTGAATGTTTTTTTTCCCAAGAAAGAACCCCTCAGCACATACCTAGGGGAGGGGTAGGTGCAGACTGGAAATTTGGGATGATTACACCTCACCACCACGTAATTCAAAACACCTCACCACCAAGTAATTCAAAACACCTCACCACCAAGTAATTTAAAACACCTCACAGCCATAAAACACGTAATAAAAACACTTCACCACCACGAAATGAAAAACATCTCACCACCACGAAATTGAAAACACCTCACAGCCATAAAACACGTAATAAAAACAGCTCACCACCACGAAATTAAAAACATCTTACAGCCATAAAACACGTAATAAAAACACCTCACAGCCACGAAATTAAAAACACCTCACCACCACGTCATTTAAAAACACCTCACCACAAAGTAATTTTAAAAACCTCACCACCAAGTAATTCAAAACACCTCACCACCATGTAATTGTAATACCTCTCCACCACCTAATTCTAAACACCTCACCACCACATAATTCAAAATACCTCACCACCACGTGATTCAAAACCACCACAACGTTATTAAAAACCCTTCACAACCACGGAAACAAAAGTTTGAGGCAGTCGTTAAGTGACAACACAGACACTGCCCAGATGAGTAGATATGTAGATAAATGACTGTACCCAAGTTGGCGTTTTGTCATGGTTTAAACCAATCATAATTCAAACAATTATTTTGCACAAATGTATTTGTAATATACGTGATATCACATTTTATAAACAATTGAGGTTGAAAACCTAAGTTGAAAAAAAACATTTTTTCCCGAAAAAATTCCAAAAAAAAAAAATAATAATAATAATTGGAAATTAAAAAAAGAAAATACCCTTAGGACATAACGACGGGAGAGATATGTACATATCAGAAGTTTGGTACGATTTCACAGAAGTTTGAGAAAGTAGTTACAAGACAAGACAGGACAACACAACACAGGACAGGACAGACACTGCACGTATATATATATATATATATATATATACTGTATATATATATATATATATATATATATATATATATATATATATATATATATATATATATATATATATATATATATATATATATATATATTTATATATATATATTTATATATATATATATATATATATATATATATATATATATATATATATATATATATATATTATTTGTATACAAGATCGAGGCTCGTGAAAGAGCGAATATTAATCACACAAAAAGTCAAACCGACACATAAAACACAAAATAAGGGGAGCAGTAGACAAGATGGGGAGAGAGGGGGAAGGACACAAACACAACATTTGAGAGCAGGGACATCGAGAGAACTGTGGGAGGGAGAGGGCTTGGGGGGAGGTGGGAGAGGTATAAAACATATGGACACTGCAAGGACTTCCAGGAAAGAAGTTGGAATTTCAAAAAAGTGTATCTCGGGTGAATTAGCGGGTGTAGAAAAGATCAAGATTTTGGATGGGGGAAGATAAGAGATGGTGGTGAACAGCTGTTTTAAAGACCTGGAGGGAGGAGTGGGATTGAAGGGAGTGGGGGAGTTTGTAATAACATTGTAATAGTAGATTGAGAAAACAAGTTGCGTGATGAACAAGCATTCTGAGTATTGTGCTGCAATACATGTCCCCTACCAAAGTTCAAAGTGCCATATCTTTGTCAAAAATGGTCGAATATGCAAATTATGCACGGTTGATGCTGGTTTTCAAACTTTATCTGAGGTATGCTGAGCCACATGTGTGTCACGCCTCGCCTCGTTGATAAGCCCGCAAGGTCGCTTTGTGGAGCGGCCTGCACGTATTGCACTGTGTGAATTATATAATTACCAACTCACGGTCTGAGGTACTTGTGATTCAAGAGATATCCATTTTTTTAATATTTTCGTTTAATTAACGATATCTGCCAAACCACGTACCCTATCGCAAATTCCAAAAGGACATTTTAGTAGACTGACATGCTGAACAGATCTGTGAAGTTTCCCCTCGATTGGATCAAAAATGACGGAGCTCGGTTTTAAAGGTTCATGCTTAAAAACGTCATAACTCTGAAACCATGTGACGTATGATGTCATGCTCGCTGACTTTTTTGTTCGTCATGGGTATGCGATTCTGCCTGTAAAGTTTGGCCTCGATCTCTTCAGCCGTTGCAGAGAAAAAGGGGTTTTCTTTTTTTCACGAAAAACAATATGGCGGCCAAACCACGTGACCGGTGACGTCATAATTAACACTAAAATATTCTACAGACCGAGTCCCTCATATGGTGAAAATTTGATCTCAATCGGTCCTATTATTGCAGAGAAAATCTTTTTTAAAGGAAATTAAAACTTAAAATGGCACTGAGTTAAGGATCATCAGAATTATCAGAATTCCCAAAGTTCAAAGTGCCATAACTTTGTCAAAAATGATCGAAACGTCGTGAAGTTCGAACTTGACCTGTAAGGTCTCATGAGGAATCCATGTACCAAGTTTGAAATCATTAGCATTAAGCGTTTAGAAAAAACATGCGGAAAACTGTTCTTTGCGTGACGGACTGATGGACTGACGGACTGACTGACAGACTGACGGACGAAGGGACGGCGTGCAAACCTATAGTCCCCTCCGGTGTACACCGGTAGGGGACTAACAAGCATTCTGAGTATTGCGCTGCCATACATGTACCCTACTGGCAGTCTGTCGTCCGGAAAACTGTTTGAATTATATAATTACCAACTCACGGTCTGAGGTAACTCGGCTAAAAAAATATCCAATTTGCACCAAATAAAGTTTATGAATGGTTGCACACACTCCTACTTCTCACTAAAAGTGGAAACAGAATGTAAATTGGAGTTAAAATAAGCCCGCAAGGTCGCTCCGTGGATCAGCCTGCACGTATCGCACTATGTGTGAATTATATAATTAGCAACTCACTCAAAGTGCCATAACTTTGTCAAAAATGATTGAAACGTCGTGAAGTTCGAACTTGATCTGTAACTTATCATGACGAAACCATGTACCAAGTCTGAAATCATTAGTATTAAGAGTTTAGAAAAAAGGCCGGAAAACTATTCTTTGCATGACGGACTGACAGACTGACAGACTAACAGACGAAGGGATGGAGTGCAAACCTATAGTCCCCTCTGGTGTACACCGGTAGGGGACTAATAAGGGATGAGTAGTGTTACGGATCCGTCACTTCCGCCTTTGTTGTTATTATATACTTATAAGATTTTTAGTTTCAGGTAATTTTGTAGTTAAGATTTTTGTGTGAAATAGAGATGACTTTAGTAAAAGGTAAAAAGAAATGTTTGTGGAGAAAAAAAAATGCCGCAAAGAACCGGAAGGTGGAGGAGGAGGAGGGTGGGGAGGGGGAGGAGGAGGAGGAGGAGGAGAACGGCCATGATAGAGATACAGCCGGTTGGAGAAATCAAGCGCCTCCATTACGGGCCGATACGCCAATTTAGCCTCGAAGAAGAAGGGGCTGTCCACTTGGTGCATCTTGTTTTGCCGTTGGGATTTCCATATCGACCTCATCATGTTGATTACCATTGGTTTACCTATCGGCTCAATTCCCATATCGACCTCTCACCTCGTAACTCCTCATCCACAGTCGCGCCAATATCTGCCTATTGATTAGCCGTTCTGCACGACCTCGATCTCCAACCAGCGTGGGGATCCATGCACGGACTTTGGGGAATGTTACATTCTACTCACGTTTGGCGTACATGAGTTCATTGCTTTGAGAGCATTGGGGAATGATGGTACCATCATATGTATTGTTCATTTGATGCAAGTGACATTTTCATTGTACTTTCTTTAATAGTGTTATTGTTGTGTATGTGAGAGTTCTTAATACAATTACTTGTTTTGTTCTACAATTGCATTTGTGTGGTTTTACCCTGGTTTATTAGCTAACGCAAAATAACAAATCTTTCTGCCGTGTTCCTGCTTCAGACTCTGAGGTGCACCGTAACCAGGGTTTGGGGAGGTGATACGTAAAAGTAGGGATCCAAAGTTTGGGGGATAAACCCCCTGGGAGCCCCAATGATCCAAATTTGAAAAATCGAAACCCGATCGATTGTGTGGGATATTGTCTTGTATTCACATGTCAAGTTTCAGAACAATCAGCCAGGTGATAAGGGAGGAGTAGCAAAAATCTCACAAAATTAATGGATGGACGGACAACCGGACGGACAGACATCAACAAATCACGACCGATTTTACAAGTTCATCTCTCCGAGAATGAGATGAGATGACCTAATAAATGGAAGGTTTTATGAAATGAAGGGTCGTTGATTGTAAATGAAAAGTGTAAATGGCCTAAAGGGCAAAGGTCTGAAAAGGTGTAATGGTCTAATGGTCTGAAAATGTCTGAACAGCTATAAGGTGCCCTAAACGGTATTAAAAGGTCAAAGGTGTCTCAAGGGTATTTTTATATACATAGTCGAGGCTCATGGAAGAGCCAGCACACTGAACGCATCCAGACATAACAGACAAAACAGGCCGCAAAACGTGGAAAGATGGACACAGGAAGAACACAGAAGGAAACTCCAAGGAGGGAAAACTGGAAAATTGGAAAGAGGAGCAATTTGGGTGGGGTTAACGATGTTAGAAAAGATCATGGTTTTTGGATTGGGGACGATACAAATGTACAACTACCTCTAACATAGACAGCTACACACAATTGGTACAAACAAAAATATCAAAAGATGTCGTGATGGAAATCCGTAAAATAATCTTGGTGTTTTATTGTGGTGTCATTCCTTCCTTGTCATTCCTTCCAACCTTATTCGGTTTTTGTTTTTTTGGTGGATTCCATCCCAAAATGCTTTTTTATTGCTTAAAATATTTTTGCTGACTTGTTGTATACTGAAACAGAAAAACTCACAGTCATCTTGGAGAACTTCCCCATCTCTCCCACACCCTTTACCAAATCCAAGTCGAGTTACGCAAGATCTTTTTTTTAGAGAGATTTTTGCTTGCTATCAGTTATGATGGTACTATTTATTGAAATGTTTCCAATCTATTATACAGGCCAATTATATGTGTATCACATATATATATATATAGAGATATATATATATATATAGAGATATATATATAGAGATATATATATAGAGAGAGATATATATATATATATATATATATATATATACACACAGGGTGAGCCAGAAATATGGTCATTTTTAAAATTCGTGTGAAGGAAAGAAAAATTGTATTTCAAAATAAATTCATTCATGGAAGTACTAACATGCATTTTCATTTTTTTCTGATTTCGTTTTATTTTTTGCAGGCAGAACTCTCGAGTGACCACGTGGAACTGGTCAGGTGAAGAACGTGCTTTAGCTATCAAAGCTTTTTACAAGAATAATGATAGTGCAACTGCTGCACAACGTCAATTCAAACTCCATTTCAATGTTCGACGTCATGGAAATGTGCCATCTGTTCTTGCTATTAAGTTATGGGTTCAGAAGTTTGAGAGGTCCGGTTCAACTTTAAAAGAGAAACCGCCGGGAGCACCCAAATCAGTAAGAACGGCACAAAACATTGAGCGTGTAAGGGAGTCAGTTTTGAGAAGTCCGCATTGCTGCAGCAGAAAGCATGAATCAGCCTTAAGAATTTCTCACACGTCACGACGCTGCATATTGCATAAGGATTTAAACTCTTATCCCTATAAAATTCAAACTGTCCAGGAATTAAGCCAATATGATGAGATTGCCTACAATAATTTTTGTGAGGGAATGCTTGGCCATGTTGCAGAATGTCATGAATAATTGGCATCCAAGATTGGAGGAATGTGTCAGACGAAATGGTGCGCATCTCCTCGTTATTTTTTCCACAAATAAATGACATGTTATGTACTTCACTTTCTTGTAAGAATTTGTTTTGAAATACAACTTTTTATTACCTTTACACGAGTGTTAAAAATGACCATAATTCTGGCTCACCCGTATGTATACATACATATATATACATACATATATATACATACATATATATATACACACATGAACAGGATTATAAATAATTAATTGACATATGTGGGAAAATTACACACCCAGACCAGGAATCAAACCCAGGTCCTCTGGAAAACCGTACCAGTGCTCTGCCAGCTGAGCTATCTGGCCGACTCACTGAGCATGCAATTTTCCCACACATATGATTGCCACTCTCTTTCCGGATCTTCCAGGGCTTCAAGATCTTCCAGGGCACTCGCTGCCAACCATAGGAGCACCAACGGCCTGATCACGAAGGGGTCTTCCTCCAATGGGGGGGACAAATCCATGTCCGCTATTACAAACACCACTGGGGGCGTAATAACACAATTAAATAAATGAACAGGATTATAATTAATTGATTGACATATTCCTGGTCAGGGCATGTAATTTTCCCACATATGTCAATTCATTATTTATAATCATGTTAATTTATATATATATGTATATATATATATATATATATATATATATATAGCATCACACTATTATCTCACTCAATTATAAGCAATATTACCCTTTCTTCTGCACCCCCACACTACCCGAACACTTCCCCACACTTGACAGTGATGTCACCAAGAGAAGATTTTACAGGTTTGTGTTCCACTTGCAGCATCAAGCACTGAAATCATGCAAAATGTAGAGATGAAAATTCTTTGTATGCTATTTTAAAAGCATTATCTTCATAAAAGAATGAGCAAGATCTTCTATGCTTCACTCATATGAAAAGTTGTTTATGTAAATAAAATATAGTCTATTATATGAAGCTTGGTGTTGGCTTAGCGGTTAGGGTGCCGGCTTGGGATACCTACGATACCTGGGTTCGTAATCCAGGTCAATTACTGAATTAACACCAGGAGGGTTGACTCGGCCTGTTCATCCTTCTGAGGTCAGCAAATGGAGCACCAGTTCACTGGTAATTCCCTGTGTCGCAAGAGGCGACCTACAAGGTTGGTGGCAGGAAGGGCATCTGGCCATAAAACATTGCTTCAAAAAAGGGGACCGCATTGCCCGAAAAAGGCCAACCCCTGCTCTGTGGGGAAAAATGGCTTCTAAAGGTGGTTCTTCTTCTTCTTCTTTCTATTATATTTGTATGGCATTGTTCATCATATTTGGACAGGAAAGATAAAATTCTCTGAATAAGCCTTTGCCATTGTAGAAAATAATGCAAAAAGTCGATAGTAATGAACTTATTCTGAGATAGCTGTTTGTGCGAGCGGTTAAAGATTTGTTTCTTTCTCCACTGGCTTGTCTGGGTTTGATTACTTTGGTTTGGCAAGCGTGGGAAATACGCCAAACCTCTCAACATGACTTGAAGGAGGTCTTTATCCTGAAGTGGACCAAAATAAGCTCATTTATAACTATCTAAATAGGCACAGCTTCACTGATAATTATGAAGCACTTTATCAACAACCCAAGGTTCAGTGTGAACTCCCTTTTTCAAAAGTAACAAGTCCATAAGATAGGTAACGTTACACCTGCAAACCAAGGTACTGCACAATCAGACTAAAATATGAGTTTTGATAATCAGGCACATAACATATGTCAGTTGTTCCAGTGGATCACAAAGCCTGATACCATCTTTGTGGACTTTTTCCCTGAATGATGCCTCATGAAGGGATTTGAACAATATTGTATGACGAGGGAAACAGTAGATAATAGGCAAATCAACACTGTGTAGGTGTTACAGCCAAGGTTCTTTGAGTGGTCAATTTATAAGTTCTGGGAGTCAGTCGAGTGTGCTCCAACACTTCATTTTATTCACAGGAACAACCAACAAAGCAGCAATTGATTCACCAACACTAGTGAGACACTGTACAGTGTACAAAGCAAAAGGAGACCTGCTTTCTCTTCCTCCAACCCTCCTTTTACCATCTTCTAACCTCTTCTTACATGCAGCAATCAGGAAATCTGTTCCACCTAGAATCCACTCATTAACATTAAAGGGTTCCTTGCTGTTGGAAATCCTTCTGTTAGAAAATCACTCAATATTCTTATTTCTTACAGAGGTCATTCATTAATACTTGTTACATTTTACTTTATTCTATACGAGCAAATACCACCCGTCGCTTTGCTGACGGAAATACGAAGAGAGGAGGGGACGAGAGAGAGAGAGAGAGAGAGAGAGAGAGAGAGAGAGAGAGAGAGAGAGAGAGACACAGAGACTTTTGAAGTCCTTTTATTATCAAAATAATACAAAAAAATGTATTTATATCTTTACACCAATCATAAATACATGAAAAAGCAATGAAACGAAAAGGTTACAGAAGTATCATGGCACACAATTTGCCAAAATAAACCATTAACTTTATACAACCCACAAAAATATTACCAGTTGGTTCTCACGAACCTCACACAACCCTTCATGACACCAAGTATTGGTGAATTCATCAAGATTGTTTGCATCCTTATAGAAACAAAACTCTAGTTTAAGTCTTGCTGACACGAGGGCATTGAAAAACAACATTACATTGCATTCCCCGGCAGGTTTACCGTTCAATTTCTCCCTTCTTGAGAGATATATTGCCAGCTTGGCTGTTGCGACAAGAAACCTCATTAACATATTTTCCTTGCTTGACTTGGCATTAAAGCCGAAAATAAAAGAACGCAACGAGAAAACAACCTTCATTCTGTGTGCCACAAGATTAAACCACCGAAACAAAGGAACCAATCTCACACAATTAATGAAGGCGTGGAACACGTCCTCCGTACATATGCAGAATGGGCAACGTGTGGATGTAGGAGAGAAATGGTTGATTAACTTATTGGAGGGGACTATCCAGTGGATCAGTCTCCATTGGAGATCACCAGATCTTTTACTTATGAGCTTGCTATACATGGAGTTCCATACAGGTTCAGAGGGGGGTCCCACAGGCAACAGTCTCTTCCACCGGATTATTCCATTTAGCGGCGTATCCCCCAGCAGTAACTTGACACATGACTTGTATAGCTCTTTACTGCTAGTCTCTTGAAAGGGGCTTATCCCCATGCTAACCGGGGGTAAGTCTTCCAACTTGAAGTGCACCAGTAACCCAGGAAAAACCCACTCATCGTGCAATGGTTCGAGCTCGTGGGACCAGCATACTCTCAGCCATACCCCTATTCGTATCACCTCTCTCAACACTTTTGCAGTCACTCTTTCGGACCGAATTCCTGCTAGCTCGGCTACTTCTCGAGCTGATTTCCACCCGCAACCTGAAACTTGCCGGAGGTGCCATACTTTTGTGATGCCGGCAATTATGAAATGCTGGCAGAGGTCCCTACTTTTGGGTATGTTTGGGAAAAGCCGATTGCAGAACAAAGGCTCTTGTGCAAACATATGGATGTCGTAGTTGTCTTCTTGACGGCACACTGTGAGGTTCTGCCAAGCATTCAACACACTCTGATAAAAAAACAGGAAGAGGAGATGTGTCAACTTGTTGAAGCAGGACCAAGAAACATTCGCGGCCATATCCCATTCCACCAGCTTGCCGCAAAATGTGGGTGGCCAAAACATGGTTTGGTAATTGTTCTTTCACCAAAAGTTTTTGCACAGTGCATAGCTGAAAGGCCATTATGCGGCTCCTGATGTCGACCATACTCTGGCCACCCTCGGCCAATGGACGGCATACAACGTTTGGCCGTAACCAGTGATGCCCTCCCCAAAAGAACTCCAACAGTTGCCTTTGCACTTCCTTCACCAAGCCTTCTGGTGGTTGCAGGCAGATGAATCTGTGCCACAAGAAGGAGGCGACGAGGTTCTTGACTACCAAAACTCGGCCCTTATACGAAAGGTGAGGCAGGGCTCTCCTCCATCTACTCAATCTCTTTTTTACGCGTTCAGCGACACCTTCCCAGTTTTTCTGGCCGTACTGTGGGGATCCAAGGAACACTCCAAGATAGCGAACACCTCCATCCACCCACTTTAAACTTGCAGGAAGGTGTATTGGCGGGTCTTGCGCCATTCTAGATGCACTGTCCCTGACAGAGGGAACCCATAGCGCTTTGCTCTTTTCCCAGTTGCACTTCAACGAGGAAGCTAAACCAAACAAATGTAGGCACTTAGCCAGAGCTGCAATGTCGTTATTGTTTTTAACAATGATTGCAACATCATCAGCATACGCCGATACGACAACTGGAGGATGATCAGGAGATATACTCATTCCAGAAACGTTATTCCTTAGTAACACGAGAAGTGATTCCATTACAAGGGTGAACAGTAAGCCGGAGACAGGGCAACCTTGCCTTACCCCCCTTTGAACCTGTATGGGAGAACAAAGCTCATTGTTCACCTTAACTAAACTGAATATATTGTTGTACAATAAAGCAATATAAGTTCTGAAATTATCTCCAAATCCACAGGCTTCAAGCACATGATTCAAAAAGACATGATCAATGCTATCAAAAGCCTTTTCTAAATCAAGAAAAATTATACCAAAGTCATTCTGCACACAGTTGCCATCTATGAGATCTCTAATGAAAAATATGTTATCATACATATACACAAAGAATTAAGTTAAGCACCCCCCCCGTTTTTTTACAACCTCGCACATTACAAGTTTGTTGTCGTCAAAACAGTGTAATATACCCATGATATTGCTATATTTTCTGGAGAAGTGATATTATGGTCACATAAAAACATAACAATCATGCCGTTTTCAATATTTTATTCTGAATAATTTAAGGTGAAATTTTTTGGGAATTTTAGGCATATTTTCACCTCAATTTAAGTATGGAGCTATAGGTCCATCACGGACAGTGTGGATGACGTTTATGTTTTCTAACGTACAGTCATTGTTCTGAGAAGACCTCTAGCGATCTTTGCGTCAATAACGTGTGTAGGACCCACGTGATCGGATCACTGACTCAACCCTACGTCTCATAGACCCTGTAAGCCGTCGTATGCGTTGCTGTGGCAGGTTGTTCCATTCCCGATGTAATGCACGTTCCAATTCATCCAGATTGGCTATTGGAGGGACCATCTTCGCAATTTGTCGTCCCAACATGTCCCAAACGTGCTCGAGGGGGTTCAGGTCAGGACTGTACGCAGGCCAGGGGATGGTTGTCACAGCACCTTGCTCCAGCAAGGCTCGGACGCGTCTCGCACGGTGAGGCCTGGCGTTGTCATCCATGAAGATGGGTCTGCTGGCGAGGGTGTGGTCATCGAAGTGCGGGATTACGGTGGTATTCAGGATTTCCTCGGCATATCGCTCTCCGTTGAGGTTACCTCGCACAGTTATCAGGTCCAACTTACAGTCATGGGAGAAGCATCCCCAGACCATAATCGAGCCACCACCAAAGGGTACCGTTGGTTGAATGTTTTTAGGTGCATACGCGGTGTTTTTGTGGCGCCACACCCGAACACGCCCATCTGTCACGTACAGCAAGAACCGGCTTTCATCCGACCAATGAACTCGCCTCCAAGACCGGATGTTCCATCCACGTCACGCTAGGCACCATGCCAAACGCTCCCTCCGATGTCGTTCGAGTAGCCTTGGACGCTTGATCACTCGTCTTGACCTTAAACCGGCCGATTTCAGGCGGTTCCTCACGGTACGGTGACATAGCCTTCTGTTGGGCAGCCAGTTGTCCTTCAGGAAATGGCTCGAGGCGAAGGGATATCGTCGCACCAGTCTCAAAAGCGCTCTATCTTGGCGGACTGTTGTCATGCGAGGTCTTCCAGACCTTGAGCGGTCCTTCACCGCATCCGTTTCCTGGTGTTTCTGCACCAACCGACTGATCACCGAATGGTGGTAACCAAACGTTCGAGCTACAGCTTTTCTGGACATTCCGGACTCGATCATGCCTATTATCCGCCATCGTTCTCCGTCTGACAACCGTCTACGAGCCACCATTACGAGAAAATGACCATGTAACCCCCACACGAGCTCAGGCGTGACTTGCAATAACCCGTGATGATAGTGCATTTACAGAAAATCACGACCACGTGGATGATAACACGTGCTGCACGAGCGATGGGCGTCACAGATGAGTGCACTCATCTGCATTTCATCAATGGATAATTGCTAATGTCATACCAATCATTATTTGATCTCACATACCTTAGAATATATGCCAATGTATACATATACACAAAGAATATATATTAGGGGGTGCTTACCTTAATTCGTTGTGTAGGGGTGCTTAACTTAATTCTTTGTGTATAGATCTACCTGGAATACAATAACTCTGATCAGGGTGAACCAAATCGCAAATTACCCTTTTAGCTCGATTCGCCAGAACTTTTGAAAGGATTTTATAATCAGTGCATAGTAGAGAAACAGGTCTCCAATTCTTCATTTGTCGCAAATCACCAGCCTTTGGAAGAAGGGACATCACCGCTCTTCTCAAACTTAAAGGCAATTCTCCATGAGTCAGTGATGATTCAAGAACATGCATCAGTTCTGGACCTAATAGTTCCCAAAATTCCACATAAAATTCAGCCGGCAGACCATCGATTCCAGGGGCTCTTCCCGAGTCCATTCCAGCCAGGGCTTGCGTTAACTCCTCGAGCGTAATTGGCGAGTCCATATCCAGCCGCTGGGACTCGGTTAACGAGGATAGGTGAGAGGTTAAAAGTCTCATTGTTTCATCACAAACTACCTGTTTTGAAAACAGTTTGGAAAAGAAGTCTTGAACACATAACCGTCTGTCTCTGGGATTTACAACGACAGCTCCGCCAGGATTAATTACAGAAAAAATGTTCTTGGGTGCTTTACTGACAGAGTCCAGACGAAAAAAAGCTTTACTAGGGGTATCTAAAACCTTTAAGTTCTTAACCCTTAGTCTGAGCAACAACCCTGCTGCTTTCTCCTGGATTAACTCTCTCAGCTGAGTCTTCTTTTCTAGTAATAACTGGAAGTTTCTTGAATTATTATTTTTAGCAAGTTTACCTTCGAGCTGTACAATGTCAGCTTCCAAACAAGTCATTGTTATATTCTTAACATTTGTAATGTTTGCTCTAAACTGTTGACAAAACACCCGAATCTGGGCTTTCGTATTGTCCCACCAAAGATTAACTGAAGAAAAAGAGGGCTTTCTTTGGATTTGATTAGCCCAGAAAACTTGGAAGGCTTCTTTAAATAGACCATCTTCTAGAAGACTGGTATTAAATTTCCAGTATGCACTTTTATTTATTGACTGAGGAAAAAGAAACCCCATGGTTACTAAATGATGGTCTGAGAATATTGACGGAAAATAATCTGGAGAGACTATAGCGTTTCTAAAAGGTGAGTTTATATACCATCGGTCGAGTCTCGCAAAGGACACTCTTCCTCTGGTGATGCGGCTCCAGGTGAACTGAGGTTCATTGGGGAAAAGTACCCTCCATACATCTAGCAAACCCACCCGAGAAAGGAAAAGGGATAAATCAATACATGATTCGGGATGAGGTTCTGCCGAGTTCCTGTCCATTACAGGTTCAAAGGTACAGTTGAAATCACCCCCGATACACACACATTGGTTTAGATCAACTGTATGCAGGTGATTAATCACAGACGCAAAGAAAGCTTTCCGTTCTGTGCTCTCACTTGGTGCGTACACATTGAATAATGTGAAATGGAAATTATTAACCTCCAGTTCAAGAGAGCTGAATCGGCCTTTAACAATCTCCTGGAAGAGGATTGACTCAGGTACTAGCCCTGGTCGAAGTACGAAAGCAACACCTGCCGAAAGGGAAGACAGGTTGCTAAAAAAGCACTGTCCCCCAAAAACGCGACACCAATCATATTCTACGTTTTGGGTGATGTGCGTTTCCTGCAGTAAAAGTACATCGACATTTTTGCGCCGAAACAAACTTTGCACTTGAGCTTGGCGGTTTGGGTTTGCACCTCCACCGTTAATGTTCAAGGTGCCAAAGGTAATTTGCTTCATTCCTTATCAAAAGGTTTGATTGGGTGTTGCGAAATCTCAAGACCGGCTTTTGTAATAAATTTCCTGAGTCGGTGAAATTGTGACCTTGTTAGTGGAAATTCTTTGCCCTTTCTTGTTATTTCCTTTGCTGATTGAATGAATGAACCTAAATCAGGAAATGTATCCCTGATAACTACATTTCGCTGTCTGTAGGTTTCATTCAGAAAGGAGAGTACGAGTTGAGGAGATATCATTGGCTGACTCAATTGAGACTGAGACAACTCGGGCACCTCGTCATCCTCATCAGATTCTGACAAGTCTGACAAGGTCCCTCCAGGATCGAGGATGTCGGCCTCTGTGGTCACTATGGGAATTGTCAGTATCTCTGGGGATTCGCTGGAGAGCTCCACTGTGCAATCCACGATGCCATGGTGATATTTGTGCTCGTCAGAAGTTGAAGCCTCGGTTTCATCCTCTTGTGGAGCACAATCTACCGAATCGATGAGCGACTCGGTAACACAGTTTTGAATCTGCATCGGTGGAGCAGCACTGTGGAGGGATGAGTCAGTCACTGTCTGCTCGTTCACAGTGACTGATGTCAATGATCGTAATGGTTCGTTCGAGGGTTTATCAACGTATTCAGCGTTGCAACTTATTTCACCCATATAGCAATTTGCGTCCACAGAGTTTGTACACAAACTTTCAGACATATTATCCTCAATTGCAGCACCCGATTCACCATCCTTTTTTTCAAACCCGATGGAAGCATGAGGAACACATTGAGGTGTGTGTTCAGCTACACTGGCCTTCTCCAATACCACCTTTTTTGGATTACTGGTAGAAAAATTATCAACCGACGCCCTTCGTTTTTTAGAACCAATAATAGGGTCCTCCTCCATTCCTTCACTACATGAGGGAATCGCAGCAAAGGTTGTGCGAGTTGGGGTCGCTTCGGTTTCTGTGACAGGAACAGGAAGTGAAGTGCGATCGTTTTCTAGACTCGGGATATGCCCAATGCCCATCGATGCTGCTATTGTTCGTCTCACTGCAGGAGGGAACAGCAGGAACCGGAAAACTCACAGGATTAACTCCAGTCGGTTTAATAGGAACACGAGTATTATCATTTTTACAATCGGTGTATGCGTGGCCATTTTCCCCACACTTTGAACACGAAACCTTGGGACAAAAACGTTTAACGTGACCAAAGGCTCCACAGTGAAAGCACGTTAGTGAGGCTGACGAGGCATACATTTGATACTCCCGATCGTCGGATTTTACTTTAAATGAAATATTTAACCCTGTATCATCACCACGATCCGGAAGTACCATGTAAACTTGGCGACGGAAACTCATAACGTGTTTTATCCTCTCGTCTCGGCTCTTCAGAGGGATCATGGACATTCTCGACACAGCTGTTCCATAACGAGAAAGGACTGACATTAGTTTGTCGTTTGATATAAATGGTGGTACGTTTGATACTGTGGCGGACACAAAAGCCCACTGGCGTGGTGACATCATTCCACGCACCAAGTGGGCGGTGGCCACGCCCGAGGGGTAGGCGTGGCCTGATGATATACACCGGGCGCCCAGCCCGGAGCGGGACAGTGTTACAGTGAGCTCTTACAATAAAGACGTTTATATGTTACCGCTTGTCCGCTTCCTCCTTGCTCACAAGCAGCGCGCGTAACGCCGCGCTTTACTGGTGACCCTCGACGTTGGATCTGCCGGAGCGATCCTTCCACACGCGACGCCATCGCCATGGGCCGACTTCGTCAAACTTCCGGAATTTTGGGAGGCTCAGGCCGAAGTCTGGTTCGTCCAGGCCGAAGCCCAATTTCAGCTTCGGCGCCTCACCGGCGATGACACGCGCTATTGCCACGTCGTCGCCTCCCTCGGGCCCGGCACGGCCGCTCGAGTTGTGTCCGTCCTTCGCCACCCACCGAAAGGCCACAAGTACAAGGCACTCAAGCGGCTACTCCTAGCCACGTTCGGCCTCACGGACGACGCACGGGCCGACCGCCTCCTGGATCTCCCCGAGCTCGGTGAGACGCGCCCGTCGGTCCGAATGGACCATATGCTGTCACTGTTGGGCGACGAAGCCCCCGGTTCGCTATTCCGGGTGCTTTTCCGGCGCCAACTTCCAGCGCAGGTTCGCCTCGCGTTGGCTGGGACCGAGCTAACGGAACCCCGAGCATTGGCAGCCGAGGCGGACAGGTACTTCGCCGCTTCGGACACGCGGGCGAGCGTCGGCATGGCCGTCACGGCCCTCGAGGCTGATGTTCAGCAGCATGTTCCACAGCATCAGCTTCTACAGCATACGCAGCATGCTGATACGCACCTCGTGAACGCCGCCACGCTCCGCCCACCGCCGCGGCGAAAACCGCCACCGCGGGGAAACCCGCCAACTCCACCGGCCTGGCGGAGCCAGCCGCGCTCCTCCAGCTCCACCACCTGGTGCTGGTTCCACGCCAAGTTCGGCCACGAAACTCGGCGGTGTCATCCGCCGTGCTCCTTCAACGGGGCGGGAAACGCCCGGGCCGGCGCTCAATAGTGGCGATGAGCGCCGGCCGTTCGAGCAGCCTGCTGTTCATAATGGACACCTTCTCCGGGCGCCGTTACCTGTGCGACACGGGAGCGCAGGTGAGTGTCATTCCCGCCGGCACGTCAGACAAGCACGCCGCGGGTGGGGGCCCCGCACTGCTTGCCGCGAACGGGACGCCCATCCGTACGAACGGAAAACGCTGCCTCTCTCTGCGGTTTGGAGGGCAGGTTTTCCGATGGACGTTCGTCACCGCCGACGTGCCCATGGCACTGCTTGGCGCGGACTTCCTGTGCGCTAATGGGCTCCTGGTCGACGTCAAGCGCAGACGTCTTGTCCAGGCCGAGACGTTCAGCTCGCTCGCTTGTGCGTTGCCCAGCTCAACGAGCGGCTTGCCAAGCGGCTTGCCGAACGGTTCGGTTCTGGCCACGTTGGTCTGTACGCTTCTGGCAGCAGACGCATTCACCCGCCTCCTCGCCGGCTTCCCGGCCATCACGCGGCCCACCTTCTCGGCGGGGGCCGTCAAGCACGGGGTGGCCCATCACATCCCCACCGTCGGGCCACCGGTCTACGCCCGGGCACGCCGCCTCGAGCCGACGAAGCTGGCGGTGGCAAAAGCGGTGTTCGCTACCCTGGAGCGACTCAGCATCGTTCGGCGCTCAGAGAGCGCTTGGGCGTCGCCGCTGCACATCGTGCCGAAGCCCGGCGGGGGATGGCGACCGTGCGGGGACTATCGCCGTCTCAATGACGCCACGACTCCCGACCGCTACCCCGTCCCCCACATTCAGGACTTTTCCGCTCGTTTGGCGGGCAGGTCCTTCTTCTCGAAGGTGGACCTCATACGCGGCTACCATCAGGTCCCCGTCAGGCCGGAGGACGTCCCGAAGACGGCGGTCATCACGCCATTCGGACTCTTCGAGTTCCTGCGCATGCCCTTCGGTCTGAAGAATGCGGCTCAGGCATTCCAGCGACTGATGGACAGCGTCCTGTGCGACTTGGATTTTGTCTACGTCTATCTGGACGATATCCTCGTCGCCAGCGCGTCCCGCGAACAGCACCTACGTCACCTCCGCACGCTCTTCGAACGCCTGGGCCAGCATGGCCTGATTGTGAACCCCACAAAGTGCCGGTTCGGCGCCGCCACAATCGATTTTCTGGGGCACCGTGTCACCAGGCACGGAGCCGTCCCCCTGCCGGCCAAGGTGGAGGCGGTGAAGGGGTTTTCCACGCCCCCGCACGATCAGAGGGCTGCAGGAGTTCCTGGGCATGGTGAACTTTTACCATCGGTTCCTGCCCCGTATCGCCCAGCTCCTGCGCCCCCTGCACGAAGCTCTCCGAGGTAAGCCGGGCAAAGGCGACGTTACCTGGACCGAGCAGATGGACACGGCGTTCACGGGCGTGAAGCTCGCCTTGGCTAACGCCACCATGCTCGCGCACACGGCGCCCGATGCACCGATCGCCCTCACCACCGATGCCTCGGACTATGCCGTGGGCGCGGTGCACGAGCAATGGGTGCGTGGAGCTTGGCAACCGCTGGCGTTCTTTAGCCGGCAGCTTCGCCCGCCCGAACGCCGTTACAGTACCTTTGACCGCGAGTTGCTCGGACTTCACTTGGCGGTCAGGCACTTCCGCCATCTGCTCGAGGGCCGTGCGTTCACTGCCTTCGTCGACCACAAGCCGCTGATCTTCGCGATGGGCAAGGTCACCGAGCCGTAGTCGGCCCGGCAGCAGCGTCACCTCTCGGCCGTGTCCGAGTACACGACGGACATCCAGCACGTCGCGGGGAAGGACAACCCGGTGGCGGATTGCCTTTCCCGGGCCGTCGCCCACGCAGTCCACCTCGGCATCGACTGTGCCCGGATGGCAGCGGACCAGGCCGCTGACCCCGACATCCAGGCCTTGCGGACCGCCGTCACGGGCCTCCGCGTCACCGAGGTGCCGTTCGACGGCGCGGGCGCGGCCCTCTTGTGCGACGTCTCCCTCGGGCGTCCTCGCCCCATCGTGCCCGCAGGCTGGCAGCGCCAGGTGTTTGACGCCATTCACGGCCTGTCCCACCCGGGCGCGAGGGCCTCCCAAAGGCTGATCGCCAACAAGTTCGTCTGGCATGGCCTCCGGAAGGCCGTCCGCGGCTGGGCCAGGACGTGCCTCGCGTGCCAGCGCGCCAAGGTGCACCGGCACACCCAGGCCCCGTTGGCCCCGTCACGGTGCCGGAACGCCGGTTTGACCACGTCCACGTGGACCTGGTGGGACCTCTGCCCCCCTCGCGGGGTTTCACCTACGTCCTCACCATGGTGGACCGCACCACCCGGTGGCCGGAGGCCGTGCCCTTGGCGTCGACAACGGCGGCCGATGTCACGCAGGCTTTCATCGCCACCTGGGTCGCCCGGTTCGGCGCCCCCTCAGACATCTCATCCGACCGCGGCCCCCAGTTCACCTCGGAGCTCTGGGGGGCGGTTGCGCAGGGGCTCGGGGTCCGGCTGCACCGAACCACGGCCTACCACCCCCAGGCTAACGGCCTGTGTGAGCGATTTCACCGCTCATTGAAGGCCGCGCTCCGGGCCACCCTCCGCGACGGCGGCTGGGTCGACAGGCTCCCCTGGGTCCTGCTGGGCCTCCGGACGGCGCCCAAGGAGGACCTGCGCGCATCCGCGGCGGAGTTGGTCTTCGGGCAACCGCTGCGGGTGCCGGGCGAGTTCCTCCCCGACTCCACGGCACCATGGTCCGCGGCACAGCAGCGCTCCGCTCTGCAAGAGACCGCCCAGAGGTTCGCCCCGGTGCCAACGGCATGCCACGGGCACCCACCGACGCACGTCGCCCCGGAGCTTCGCACGGCGGAGTACGTCTTCGTCCGCCACGATGCCCATCGGACACCACTGCGGCCCCCGTACGACGGGCCTTTCCGCGTGCTGGAGACCGGGGCGAAGCACTTCACCCTGGACATCGGCGGTACTCCTGACCGCGTTTCGGTAGACCGCCTCAAGCTGGCCCACCTCGATGTGGACCATCCACCGCCAGTGGCCCGACCCCCACGTCGGGGCCGCCCTCCTGCGGGCGGACCCCCGGCACCGCCCAGCCCCGCCGCCACGCCGCCCCCCGGTCCTGCACCCATCCCAGGGGCAGCCAGGGGCATCCCACCTGGCATCCCTGCACCCCGGACGCCGCCGATCGCCAGGGGGCGCTTCGGCCGGGTCATTCGTCTGCCCCGCAAACTGGCCCTCCAGGTGCGCGGGAATTCTGGGGGGGCGCGTGTGGCGGACACAAAAGCCCACTGGCGTGGTGACATCATTCCGCGCACCAAGTGGGCGGTGGCCACGCCCGAGGGGTAGGCGTGGCCTGATGATATACACCGGGCGCCCAGCCCGGAGCGGGACAGTGTTACAGTGAGCTCTTACAATAAAGACGTTTATATGTTACCGCTTGTCCGCTTCCTCCTTGCTCACAAGCAGCGCGCGTAACGCCGCGCTTTAGTACAACGATTTTCATCGCTGGAGTATCCATGGGGGACGCTAACATAAAAACACCACCTTCTGTGGTTAAACCTGCACTCACGACGTCGTGAACAAAGTTTTCTTCGGACAGGAAAATAACAACTTTTTGATTCATTCGTGAGGCAGCTCGGACATGCTCGCACCCGATTATTATCCCCACTGCGAGTACCACATCCTCAGTGAGGACTCCTTCTGGTGGAACACACACAAATGCATGCTTCCTCGTTAGGCTATCGAACGCCTCTAACCGAGAGCGTGCATTCGCCATACCAGCGAATTCAACACCCCCCACTTGTCCGAACCGGACAAGAAGGTATCAAACCTAAATAATCGAACTAAAGTAAGTAATAAACGTGCATTATAAGCACAAAAATGGCTTACAAAATGCCGTCGAAGCCAGTAGGCCGCACCCAAAATGGGCCCGCTCTCAATCCTCTCTCTCTCGCAGACAAAGGTGTAGAACGGATGAAAACAAAATGCCAAAGTACACAGGATAGGAAGGAGAGGGAGGGGGGGGGCAGGGGAGGGCAGGAGAGGAGGAAAACTCACAAAGAACTCACTACACCACAGAGCAGTTGCTCACAGCCGCCATGACGCCACGCCCACCACAAACGGCCTGGAGAGAGAGAGAGAGAGAGAGAGAGAGAGAGAGAGAGAGAGAGAGAGAAGCAAGAAAGTGGAGAGCAAGGAAGGATGGTTGGGGGGAGGAGAGCAGGGGGAGAGTGACACCTCATCACACATTGCTATACACTCCAAAAGGGAGGGGTGTGTGGAGGTGAATGGGAGCGAGAGGAAGATAGAGGGAAGGGAGGCTGAGAGGCATGGGAGGGAGTGCTGCACTTCATTATGAGAGGACAGAGGGAAGGGGTGAGGGGCAGGGGGGGGGGAGGAAAACACAGAGAAAGGTGAGGGGGAGGGGGAGTTATCAAAATGCTGCTTCTGCTGTCTCAACAATGGATGGAGGTCCTCCATGTCAAACTGGAAATTAGAGCTGTCTCCCTTGACATATCACATGCCTTCGATACGGTCTGGCACCCAACTCTGCTCACAAAACTCTCCTCCTATGGTATTCATGGAAATCTCCACGCATGGCTTGCGGACTTCCTCTCTGATCGTAGTCAACGTGTGGCCCTGAATGGGCTTCTCTCATCTCCCTTTCCTGTTCAGGCTGGAGTTCCCCAAAGCAATGTTCTGGGCCCTGTGCTTTTTCTGGTCTTCATCAATGATCTCTCTGACTCTTGAAAATCCTCTCTATCTCTTTGCTGATGACTCCACTCTCTGCCACTCCATTCATCATCCCTCAGATCGGCAGTCTGCAGCCTCCTCACTCTCTGCAGACCTGGACAAAATCACAGACTGGTCAAACAAGTGGAACATGTCTTTCAGTCCTGACAAATCTCACACTCTCACCATGTCTCTCCGAAAGGCCCGACTGGACAAACCTCCCATTTACTATCTGAACAAGTTTTGCCACTCAAGCTTTTGGGTCTCACTACCTGCCATGATCTTTCCTGTGAAAACCACATTTCCAAGCTGGCCTACATAGCCAGTCACCGACTGGGCATCCTCTGTCGTGCGAAGTCCTTCCTTGGCACACCTGAGCTCCTCACCACATACAAGGCCTTCATCCGCAGCGCAATAAAATACTGCTCTCCCCTCTGGGCTGGTCCTCCTGCCTCACACCTAGCTCGGCTTCACGCTGTTGAAACCAAAACTTTCAGAATCATTGGACTCTCCCGGGATGAAGCTAACTCCAAGGGCCTTTCACTCACTCACCGCAGGGAGGATGGTGGTCTTTCTGTCTTCTACCGACCCCTCTCCGCTCTAGCTCACCCAGGTCTATCTGTGCTCTGTCCACCAAATATTCCAACAGGAAGCACAATATCTGCAAGCAAAACCTCTTGTGGTGAAACTGCCAAAATCAAGACTCTCTGCTCACCTTCACTCTTTCGTTACTCTTTTCTCCTGCTTCTGGAACAAAGTCCCTCACTGTCTTCAATCCCACTCCTCCCTCCAGGTCTTTAAAACAGCTGTTCACCACCATCTCTTATCTTCTCCAATCCAAAACCTTCATCTTTTCTACCCCCGTTAATTCACCCTAGATCCACTTTTTTGAAATGCCAACTTCTTTCCTTGAAGTCCTAGCACTATCCATGTGTTTTATAGCTCTCCTACCCCCCATCCTCCCTTCCCCTGCCTCCTCCCCCCAAGCCCCCTCCCTCCCACAGATCTCCCGGTATCCCTGTTCTCTTCTGTTGTACTTGTGTGCTTCCGTCTCTCTCCTCATCTTGTCTCCCGTTCCCTTGTTCATATGTTTTTTTGTGTTACAGACTTCGCATTTAATATGGAATATTTTTTTTTTTTTTCACTTGGGTTTACTTTCTGAACTCGGTATATCAATCTGGTGAGTTTCTTTTATGCTTCGGTGATTTCTTTGTTAAAAGAACCATGTCACTGATTGTCTGTCACAGCAAGAAGTCAATAACAGGATTACATCACAGGTGGCGTGACAAAATGTACGGACAGATACATTTGACGATTGGCTTCACAATGGGGTATATAAGGGTTGTTGCGTTCTGTATTAGTGGAAAACAACTGCTGCACATCTACAAAAGTTATTGCCGCTTCCCCTGGAGATGGTCCGTCAACTCGACAATGCTGTTTGTCATTTAGTGGTGGCTTTACGAAATACTGGCATTAAACAGCGTGCTATTGCTCGGCAGTATGGCATCACTCAAGGTCAGGTGTTAAAGATCCTGAAACGAAATGCTCAGAGGGGTGTCTTTACTCCAATACCGAGACCAGGACGTCCCCGCAGAAAAACAAGGAGGGATGATCGCCAGCTGCACCGGTTAGTCCGCAATGGCCGTACCAAGTCAGCTAATCGGCTTAGGGCTTAGTGGCAGCAACTGACAAATGTGCCTGTATCCAGAAGGCTAGTCAACCAACGACTGGTTCAAGCAGGCTATCGTGCCAGGCATCCCCCTGAGAAAGCCACGTCTGACCATACAACACCGCCAGCGCCGATTGCAGTGGGCCAGAGAGCACCGTCAATGGCAGCCAGGACACTGGAATCACGTGATCTTCAGTGACGATTCTAGATTTCTGGTCTATCGTCAAGATGGCCACATCCGAGTGCGCAGACAAGTGCCTGAAGCCTACAACGAAGATTGTATAGTGCCAAGAGTCCAAGCTGGAGGTGGTGGGGTGACTGTTTGGGCTGCTTTTCATGCAGGGGGCAAAACTGACATGGTTGTTCTGAATGGAAACCTGAACCAGTTCAAGCACAGGGCCATTCTGGAAGAAACATTGCTTCCATTTGTTCGTGCAGCCTTTGGAGGAAACTTTGTCTTCCAAGATGACAATGCATGGCCTCATCGTGCTCACATGATCCAACACTTTCTTGCTGACCTTGGTGTAGAGCATATGGAGTGGCCTGCCATGTCCACGGATATGAATCCGATAGAGAACTTGTGGGCAGAATTAATGCGTCAAATCGACAACTTGGACCAGCAGCCTGCCTCTGTGCGTGAATTGCAGCAGGCTATTGTCACTGCATGGCAAGTGATTCCTGTCCAAACCTTGGCCAATCTCGTGAACAGCATGCCTCGACGTGTACGTGCTCTCCTGAATGCTCGTGGGGGTTACATGAAGTACTGAACTGTAATTTTACTGTCCGTAATCCCAGTCGTAATTTAACTTTTGTTTTTGTTAAAAAAAATTTTGGCTAATGTGCAAAATAAAGAGATACTTCTGGAAAACGCACAGAAGTTTAACACAGTACTGTCCGTGAATTGAGTTCGATATCAGTTTACATCACTTTCAAGGATCAATTTATTTGCTTCGAAATGTCAAATGTGGTTTATGTTTCTTTTAAAGGTCACATTAACAAAATCTAGAATAATTTCAACATAATTCCAATGAACTGTTGGTTCTCAGTTATCTTGAAAAGTAAGTTCACCCCCACAAAAAAAATAAATCCATATTAAATGCCAAGTCTGTAGTTTGTCTTTTTGTGATTAATGTTAGCTCTTACACGAGCTTCGATCTTGTATACAAAAAAATATAAATAATCAAATAAAACCTCGGAACTGATCTTATGGGGGCCAATACAGCTTATCTTGCACAGTTGCTCCCACCACCAATCACAAAGGGGGCACCAAGGCCCACTGGACGGCCAATCCAATTATTATTGACCGTGATGCAGCTGGGGTGCAAAAAACACACATGGAATGGCCATGTCAGAACACTGGCCTGGCTCCGATTCAGTTCAGAAAAGAAGGAACATCAGGCAAGACTTCCTTACCATATCTGAGCTCTAATTTCAAGAATGCCCATCCCCCTAAGCAGGCTATGCACCAGACAACTTAATTCTAAACATAGATTAATACAATAAATTATGCTAAACCATATAAAATTATGCTAAAGTGTGCGGGTCATATTAAACTCCTGTCTCTGACCACCCACATCCTCCAAACCCATTACCCCAACACCTTTTACCCCATGGTCGTCGCTGGTTCAGCTGATTTACCAAGGACTTGAATCATGCAAGTCGGATGCCTTTTGCTGAGATCGCAAATTCAAAATCACAATTACGTTTGAAGGAATAATTTCATCATTCATTTGTCCAAACATAAGGGCTCAGATAAATATTTTCTGCAAAAAAAAATATCAGCCTATCCTTGAATCTAGCAATTTTAACTTCATTGGATTCGTCCCATTCCCTCTCCAAAACTGCTGAAGCAATATCCCAGGGAAAGAAATGCACGAGGTGGTTTGTCATTGGGGGTGCTTTGTAGTGATAGTTCGGGCAGGACTTTGGAAATTCTTCTGAGTGCAAGTGACAATCACCTTTCTTTCTGAAAGACACCCGTGATGTCGTACATATTGTTACGGTTTTGAGGAACCCCTCACTTGTAAATAATTCTTGTAAATAATTCTCTTCATTTAATAAGGTCGCACCCATAGTTAGTCCACAAGCAACACGTAGGACACCATAGGAACTTCTCAGTTATTTCCTTAGTCTGTGTTTAGTTAAGGCTGTGTTCCCAATAGTTGAATCTGCGTTGCATTAATTAAATAAGATAGTAAAGCGCGGCGTTACGCGCGCTGCTTGTGAGCAAGGAGGAAGCGGACAAGCGGTAACATATAAACGTCTTTATTGTAAGACTACACTGTAACACTAAACTCCTCCGGGCTGGTCGCCCGGGGTATATCATGAGGCCACGCCTACCCCTCGGGCGTGGCCACTTCGGTGCGTGGAATGATGTCACCACGCCAGTGGGCTTTTGTGTCCGCCACACGCGCCCCCCCAGAATTCCCGCGCACCTGGAGGGCCAGTTTGCGGGGCAGACGAATGACCCGGCCGAAGCGCCCCCTGGCGATCGGCGGCGTCCGGGGTGCAGGGATACCAGGTGGGATGCCCCTGGCTGCCCCTGGGATGGGTGCAGGACCGGGGGGCGCCGTGGCGGCGGGGCTGGGCGGTGCCGGGGGTCCGCCCGCAGGAGGGCGGCCCCGACGTGGGGGTCGGGCCACTGGCGGTGGATGGTCCACATCGAGGTGGGCCGGCTTGAGGCGGTCTACCGAAACGCGGTCAGGAGTACCGCCGATGTCCAGGGTGAAGTGCTTCGCCCCGGTCTCCAGCACGCGGAAAGGCCCGTCGTACGGGGGCCGCAGTGGTGTCCGATGGGCATCGTGGCGGACGAAGACGTACTCCGCCGTGCGAAGCTCCGGGGCGACGTGCGTCGGTGGGTGCCCGTGGCATGCCGTTGGCACCGGGGCGAACCTCTGGGCGGTCTCTTGCAGAGCGGAGCGCTGCTGTGCCGCGGACCATGGTGCCGTGGAGTCGGGGAGGAACTCGCCCGGCACCCGCAGCGGTTGCCCGAAGACCAACTCCGCCGCGGATGCGCGCAGGTCCTCCTTGGGCGCCGTCCGGAGGCCCAGCAGGACCCAGGGGAGCCTGTCGACCCAGCCGCCGTCGCGGAGGGTGGCCCGGAGCGCGGCCTTCAATGAGCGGTGAAATCGCTCACACAGGCCGTTAGCCTGGGGGTGGTAGGCCGTGGTTCGGTGCAGCCGGACCCCGAGCCCCTGCGCAACCGCCCCCCAGAGCTCCGAGGTGAACTGGGGGCCGCGGTCGGATGAGATGTCTGAGGGGGCGCCGAACCGGGCGACCCAGGTGGCGATGAAAGCCTGCGCGACATCGGCCGCCGTTGTCGACGCCAAGGGCACGGCCTCCGGCCACCGGGTGGTGCGGTCCACCATGGTGAGGACGTAGGTGAAACCCCGCGAGGGGGGCAGAGGTCCCACCAGGTCCACGTGGACGTGGTCAAACCGGCGTTCCGGCACCGTGAACGGGGCCAACGGGGCCTGGGTGTGCCGGTGCACCTTGGCGCGCTGGCACGCGAGGCACGTCCTGGCCCAGCCGCGGACGGCCTTCCGGAGGCCATGCCAGACGAACTTGTCGGCGATCAGCCTTTGGGAGGCCCTCGCGCCCGGGTGGGACAGGCCGTGGATGGCGTCAAACACCTGGCGCTGCCAGCCCGCGGGCACAATGGGGCGAGGACGCCCGAGGGCCACCGGGTTGTCCTTCCCCGCGACGTGCTGGATGTCCGTCGTGTACTCGGACACGGCCGAGAGGTGACGCTGCTGCCGGGCCGACCACGGCTCGGTGACCTTGCCCATCGCGAAGATCAGCGGCTTGTGGTCGACGAAGGCAGTGAACGCCCGGCCCTCGAGCAGATGGCGGAAGTGCCTGACCGCCAAGTGAAGTCCGAGCAACTCGCGGTCGAAGGTACTGTAACGGCGTTCGGGCGGGCGAAGCTGCCGGCTAAAGAACGCCAGCGGTTGCCAAGCTCCACGCACCCATTGCTCGTGCACCGCGCCCACCGCGTAGTCCGAGGCATCGGTGGTGAGGGCGATCGGTGCATCGGGCGCCGGGTGCGCGAGCATGGTGGCGTTAGCCAAGGCGAGCTTCGCGCCCGTGAACGCCGTGTCCATCTGCTCGGTCCAGGTAACGTCGCCTTTGCCCGGCTTACCTCGGAGAGCTTCGTGCAGGGGGCGCAGGAGATGGGCGATACGGGGCAGGAACCGATGGTAAAAGTTCACCATGCCCAGGAACTCCTGCAGCCCTCTGATCGTGCGGGGGCGCGGAAACCCCTTCACCGCCTCCACCTTGGCCGGCAGGGGGACGGCGCCGTGCCTGGTGACACGGTGCCCCAGAAAATCGATTGTGGCGGCGCCGAACCGGCACTTTGCGGGGTTCACAATCAGGCCATGCTGGCCCAGGCGTTCGAAGAGCGTGCGGAGGTGGCGTAGGTGCTCTTCGCGGGACGCGCTGGCAACGAGGATATCGTCCAGGTAGACGTAGACAAAATCCAAGTCGCGCAGGATGCTGTCCATCAGTCGCTGGAACGCCTGAGCCGCATTCTTCAGACCGAAGGGCATGCGCAGGAACTCGAAGAGACCGAATGGCGTGATGACCGCCGTCTTCGGGACGTCCCCCGGCCTGACGGGGACCTGATGGTAGCCGCGTATGAGGTCCACCTTCGAGAAGAAGGACCTGCCCGCCAAACGGGCGGAAAAGTCCTGAATGTGGGGGACGGGGTAGCGGTCGGGAGTCGTGGCGTCATTGAGACGGCGATAGTCCCCGCACGGCCGCCATCCCCCGCCGGGCTTCGGCACGATGTGCAGCGGCGACGCCCAAGCGCTCTCTGAGCGCCGAACGATGCCGAGTCGCTCCAGGGTAGCGAACTCCGCTTTTGCCACCGCCAGCTTCGTCGGCTCGAGGCGGCGTGCCCGGGCGTAGACCGGTGGCCCGACGGTGGGGATGTGATGGGCCACCCCGTGCTTGACGGCCCCCGCCGAGAAGGTGGGCCGCGTGAGGGCCGGGAAGCCGGCGAGGAGGCGGGTGAATGCGTCCGCTGCCGGAAGCGTACAGACCAACGTGGCCGGAACCGAATCGTTCGGCAAGCCGCTTGGCAAGCCGCTCGTTGAGCTGGGCAACGCACATGCGAGCGAGCTGAACGTCTCGGCCTGGACAAGCCGTCTGCGCTTGACGTCGACCAGGAGCCCATTAGCGCACAGGAAGTCCGCGCCAAGCAGTGCCATGGGCACGTCGGCGGTGACGAACGTCCATCGGAAAACCTGCCCTCCAAACCGCAGAGAGAGGCAGCGTTTTCCGTACGTACGGATGGGCGTCCCGTTCGCGGCAAGCAGCGCGGGGCCCCCACCCGCGGCGTGCTTGTCTGACGTGCCGGCGGGAATGACACTCACCTGTGCTCCCGTGTCGCACAGGTAACGGCGCCCGGAGAAGGTGTCCGTTATGAACAGCAGGCTGCTCGAACGGCCGGCGCTCATCGCCACAATTGAGCGCCGGCCCGGGCGTTTCCCGACCCGTTGAAGGAGCACGGCGGATGACACCGCCGAGCTTCGTGGCCGAACTTGGCGTGGAACCAGCACCAGGTGGTGGAGCTGGAGGAGTGCGGCTGGCTCCGCCAGGCCGGTGGAGTCGACGGGTTTCCCCGCGGTGGCGCTTTTCGCCGCGGCGGTGGGCGGGGCGTGGCGGCGTTCACGAGGTGCGTATCAGCATGCTGCTGAACCACAGCGTGCTGTAGAAGATGATGCTGTGGAACATCAGCGTGCTGTAGAAGATGATGCTGTGGAACATCAGCGTGCTGTAGAAGATGATGCTGTGGAACATCAGCGTGCTGTAGAAGATGATGCTGTGGAACATCAGCGTCGAAGGCCGTGACGGCCACGCCAACGCTCGCCCGCGTGTCCGAAGCGGCGAAGTACTTGTCCGCCTCGGCCGCCAATGCTCGGGGTTCCATTAGCCCGGTCCCGGCCAACGCGAGGCGAACCTGCGCTGGAAGTTGGCGACGGAAAAGCGCCCGGAATAGCGAACCGGGGGCTTCGTCGCCCAACAGTGACAGCATATGGTCCATTCGGACCGACGGGCGCGTCTCACCGAGCTCGGGGAGATCCAGGAGGCGGTCGGCCCGTGCGTCATCCGTGAGGCTGAACGTGGCTAGGAGTAGCCGCTTGAGTGCCTCGTACTTGTGGCCGTCCGGTGGGTGGCGAAGGACGGACACAACTCGAGCGGCCGTGCCGGGCCCGAGGGAGGCGACGACGTGGCAGTAGCGCGTGTCATCGCCGGTGAGGTGCCGAAGCTGAAATTGGGCTTCGGCCTGGACGAACCAGACTTCGGCCTGAGCCTCCCAAAATTCCGGAAGTTTGACGAAGGCGGCCATGGCGATGGCGTCGCGTGTGGAAGGATCGCTCCGGCAGATCCAACGTCGAGGGTCACCAGTAAAGCGCGGCGTTACGCGCGCTGCTTGTGAGCAAGGAGGAAGCGGACAAGCGGTAACATATAAACGTCTTTATTGTAAGACTACACTGTAACACTAAACTCCTCCGGGCTGGTCGCCCGGGGTATATCATGAGGCCACGCCTACCCCTCGGGCGTGGCCACCGCCCACTCGGTGCGTGGAATGATGTCACCACGCCAGTGGGCTTTTGTGTCCGCCACAATAGGTCCTTTTCGGTTCCGTTCATTTTGCGGCTTGCCTCTCCAAATTGTGGTACGCGCCTCTGCTCACCCAGCAGCGTTCGCTGCCTGGCTCAAAACGCCATTACGCACGTGGTCAAGCTTGGAGAGGAAGGGGGCGGAGCGCCAAGAATGAGGCGTGGCCCTGTCGACAAACCAACCAGGGCTGAGGTGAGCTTACTGGTGGGCGTGGCACGGCTTGATCTCAAAGCGCACGATATAAGCGCAGGCGCCGAGCCCTTTCACGGACTGCGCAGGGAGCCACCAATGATGACCGACTGAGCAGATTGCATCATTGATTATGTTCTGCACAGAGGTCGGCGAGCGATCGATGGTATTGGACTGTGCAAGGGCCGATCGATTTTATTGAACTGCGCGGACGAACTGCGCGAGAGAAGGCGCTATGAAGAGAGAGAGAGAGAGAGAGAGAGGGAGAGAGAGAGAGAGAGGCAGCAGGTGCACATATTACGTACGCAGCAGTCCAGCCCACGTATATGAAAAGGTCCGGTCGTGCGCCAACGACACGCGGAGCTGCCGGCCGTTCTTCGCCATAGACCCGGAGCCTGGACGGGATCCCATCGCATGACCCATCCGCTTGGACCTTCTCCTCCTACCACTACCCTCCCGTGTAAGTCTGTCTGTTCGTCCTGGGGTTAAGTAAGATTGTATAGTTAAGGTTGCCCTGTGTCTGCTTCTTCTTTTTCTTGTACATTATTTCCCTTTCGTTTCCTCTTTCTTGGGTTATTGTACATAATTAATAAATCATATTTGTTCTTTCTTTACTTTGGTTTCCTCATATTCGATCGTCTTCTTCCTTTCTTCCAATTGAGTACCTGTGGCACGATTTCGGAACCGCTTTAATCGGGTTTAGTCTATTGTTAATGGCTCGGGCTTCGGATTGCTAAACCGCTCGGCAATTTCCATCTTGTCCACGGTCCGAGCGGGAATTATCTCCCTGCTTTGCGGTCGGATTGGCACTCAGGTATTTGGGACTCCATTGACCAATCACCCTGCCAATCTCGACCAGAAAGGAGCATTATAATTTCCAGGATTGGGGGATGGCCAGCTTAAAAGACAAGGGGATTAACCCCCCCTTGATAAGGGGAGCCCCGACCCCCGAATCCGCAACAATTGGTGTCAGGAGTGGGATTGGACCCGAACCAAATTTTAATATCATCTGAAAAATTTGGTCGAAATTACGAGCGGCCGAAATTTTATTTAAGATCCAACTTGAATCGTGCCATGGATGATCAAGGCGATCGGATGCCGGTGGGGGAAAATGAGGGGTTAGAGGCAACCCAGGACCCCAGGGAAGAAGTGGGAGAGTTGGAGGAGGAGAATAATGAAGGTGTGGTAGAGGAGGTCACAGGCGCACTAAATGACGGCGCCTCGCACATGGCGGCAGGGGCCGCACCTGCTGCGCTAATGGGGGTGGGTGACATGCAAGCCCTCATGGCGCAATTTATGGCGCAAATTCAGGCGTCCATCAACCTGCGGAGGGACAAAGCAAGGCGTGAAGGGGACAAATCCAGCAGGGAAATGAATAAATTGGGAAGCCAAATTGGGGCATTAGAGAACCAAATTGGGGGGTTGAGACAGGAAATGGGAGACCAAATTGGGGGGTTGAGACAGGAAATGGGAGACCAAATAGGGGGGCTAGAATGTAAATTGGGAGGATTAGAGGACGTGGGTGGCCAGATGGAAGAAATTAATGAGGGGTTGGCGAGGGACAAAGCCAGGTATGAGACAAGGGAAGCTGAGAGGGAGAGAAACCGCAGGTTGAGCGAGGAGGTCGCAATTGTACGCGACGAGGTAGCGCGACTCGAGGGACGAAGTGAGCGAAGTTGAGAAAAGCGAAGTCACGTGGACGGGTATAGAAATCGTGACCCAGGTTATGGGGAAGCCGGCGACCGCCGAAGTAGAAAAGAAAATTTTATTAGAGCCAGCGGTCGTCGAGGGAAAGGAAAATGAATTACAGACTTGGCATTTAATATGGAATATTTTTTTTATTCTTGACTTGGGTTTACTTTCTGAACTCAGTATATCAATCTTGTGAGTTTCTTTTATGCTTCGGTGATTTCTTTGTCAAAAGAACCATGTCACTGATTGTCTTTCGCAGCAAGAAGTCAATAACAGGATAATATCACAGGTGGCGTGACAAAATGTAAGGACAGGTACATTTGACTATTGGCTTCACAATCAGGTATATAAGGGTTGTTGCATTCTGTATTAGTGGAAATCAACTGCTGCACGTCTACAAAAGTTATTGCCGCTTCCTCTGGAGATGGTCCGTCAACTCGACAATGCTGTTTGTCATGGAGTGATGGCTTTACGAAATTCCGGCATGAAACAGCATGCTATTGCTTGGCAGTATGGCATCACTCAAGGTCAGGTGTCAAAGATCCTGAAACGAAATGCTCAGAGGGGTGTCCCTACTCCAATACCGAGGCCAGGACGTCCCCGCAGAATCACAAGGAGAGATGATCGCCAGCTGCACCGGTTAGTCTGCAATGGCCGTACCAAGTCAGCTAATCGGCTTAGGGCTGAGTGGCAGCAACTGACAAATGTGCCTGTATCCAGAAGGCTGGTCAACCAACGACTGGTTCAAGCAGGCTATCGTGCCAGGCATCCCCTGAGAAAGCCATGCCTGACCAGACAACACAGCCAGCGCCGATTGCAGTGGGCCAGATAGCACCGTCAATGGCAGCCAGGACACTGGAATCACGTGATGAGCCTAGATTTCTGGTCTATCGTCAAGATGGCTGCGTCCGTGTGTGCAGACAAGTGCATGAAGCCTACAACGAAGATTGTATAGTGCCAAGAGTCCAAGCTGGAGGTGGTGGGGTGACCGTTTGGGCTGCTTTTCATGCAGGGGGCAAAACTGACCTGGTTGTTCTGAATGGAAACCTGAACCAGTTCAAGTACAGGGCCATTCTGGAAGAAACATTGCTTCCATTTGCTCGTGCAGCCTTTCGAGGAAACTGTGTCTTCCAAGATGACAATGCACGGCCTCATCGTGCTCGCATGATCCAACACTTTCTTGTTGACTGTGGTGTCGAGCATATGGAGTGACATGCCATGTTCCCGGATATGAATCCGATAGAGAACTTTTGGGCAGAATTAACGCATCAAATCGACAACTTGAACCAGCAGCCTACCTCTGTGCGTGAATTGCAGCAGGCTATTGTCACTGCATAGCAAGCGATTCCTGTCCAAACCTTGGCAAATCTCGTGAACAGCATGCTTCGACGTGTACGTGCTCTCCTGAATGCTCGTGGGGATTACACAAAGTACTGAACTGTAATTTTACTGTCCGTAATCCCAGTCATAATTTAACTTTTGTTTTTGTTGAAATTTTTTTTGGCTCATGTGTAAAATAAAGAAATACTTCTGGAAAGCGTACAGAAGTTTAACACAGTACTGTCCGAGAATTGAGTTCGATATCAGTTTACATCACTTTCAAGGATCAATTTATTTGATTCGAAATGTCAAATGTGGTTTTTCTTTCTTTTAAAGGTCACATTAACAAAATCTAGAATAATTTCAACATAATTCCAATGAACTTTTGGTTCTAAGTCATCTTGAAAAGTAAGTTCACCCCCACAAAAAAAACAATCCATATTAAATGCCAAGTCTGTAATTATAATGGAAATGGAAATTGGAGAGACGGCGGACTTAGAAGAGCAATCGCGGGAGGAAGGAATGGAAATTGTACAAAGTCTGTGCTCACATCATGATGCCGTGCTTAACCTGAATAAAGATTTGCAGGTGGTCGAGCGAGGAAGAAGAAGCGCCAAGGTGAGTCGGGCTGTATATGGCGCGAAAAGTTTTGCGGAAAAGTGTTTAGCACAAAAAGAATTTTCGCGTGCTTGGGATCCCAGCGTAACCCGGGCGTTTGTGGGAGGTCCGTGGTGCGCTGTGTGAGTGGAAATGGCGCGTGTGTGCGAATGGCGCCAGAGTGCGAGTGTGTTACCGTGTGCGAGGAAGAGTGCACGACAGAGTATGGGAGTGAAACCGAGAGCGAGGGAGAATGCACAAGGGAGTGTATGTGTGAGGGTGAGAGTGATACAGAGTGTGAGTTGGTTGTGGCGAGTGTGCGAGAATGCACACCTGAGTTGGTTGTGGAGCGTGTGATTGGGTGTGCGATAGGGGATTGCACACCCGTGGGTAGGTGTGCGCTGAATGGGTGGATGCAAGAGTGCACCCCCATGAGTGGTACGGAGTACGTACCGGGAGAGTGTGCACAAGACGGTGTGTGAGAGAGGTGTGTTCTGAAGTGTGTGATAACAGAGTGTGCGAGGAGAATGGATGCGCGAGAGGAATGCGTGGGATGTACGAAAGGCGTTGGCGCGCGAGAATGTGTGAGTAACAAAAGGAACGCATGGTGTGAGCATGCAATGGGAGCATCGACGTTAACCGGGGCAGCAGTTAGGCCGATGTTTAGCCGACGCGAGCTCTCGGGGCGTGGTGTGCTTTGTGTGCTGCGGGGACCGGCGGAGGTCATAGCCACAGCGGTTTCTCAAGAACCGCCGTGCGCGATCCGTGCCAGGCTCCGCCCCGTACGGTCGATTCCACGCGATCCGTGCCAGGCTCCGCCCCGTACGGTCGATTCCACGCTTTGCCAGGCAAGGCGACCGGCCCGGTTCGAGGGGAGTTAGGAGGGGTCGGAGCAGCGCCCCCTTGTGGTGGCGGCGCTCCGGCCGGGCAAGGCTGGGCCATCGCGCTTGGGAGCGAAAGGCCTTGCGTAGGGATGGTGCTTGGAGTCTTGGCCCGACAAAACCTCCTCCCCTGAATCATAACTGCCGGATGGACCCAACCTGCAGAAGACAGACCACCGTATGCATTGCTCGGTTTTTCCAAGTTGTTCGGTTTTCCAAACCGAGCTGTAAAAAATGCATTTCCTGCACCGAGAGACTCAGAGTAATGGACGGATGATAGTGGTAGCAGTGATGATGGGAAATAGTGTCCGATGTGGAGGGATGGTGGCTCTGCCATCCGTCGCATCCATCTTTTGGGCACATGAGCAGTAGTTTATGGGGATTAGCTGTACAAACTAGCCCGGGAGGGTTAGGTTAATGTATAGGGATTTAGAAAATGACAATAGGTAACACAAGATTTAAGTAGTGACAATTGTACCTGTAGTGGGGACGTAGAGTAGGGTAGATGGTTGATAACGACGTGGGATGTGCAATAGTATAAGGCGTCACAGGAAAGCACTAAGTTAGAGGGAAAACCAGGTAGATTAAATGATGCAGTGTGTTTGTAGTGAGAGTGATGAAATGAGGAATTGCGAATGTAAGTTCACGGTAGTGCTGGTGATGAAATGAGGAATTGCGTATGGAAGTTCTTTGTGGTGAGCTTGTTGAAATGAGGCATTGCTCGTGAGAATGATGTGTGTGTGTAGAAAGTGCATGAGCAGAGTATTGAGGATGTGTGTGATTGTGCATTGGGTGATGGCTTGCATGGTGGCAAGTGAGAATGGTTGAATGGAATAGATGGGATGGAATAAATGGAGTATGGAATGAATGGTGTGGAGTGGAAGTGTGGAATACGTGGAGTGGAGTGTATGGTGCGAAGGAGTGGATGGGGAAAGGATGGACCCCTTCACGAGTACCCGGGGAGGGTAGTTTAAAAGTACGTAGAGGGTGTAGGTAAATTGTGGTTGGATATTGACATCTGCGGTGCGAGAGTAGCAGAGTACTGCTTGGATGGGTGCATTAGTGGAGTGAAATGGCTGGGCGTGTGGCCTGTTAGTGAGAATGGTTGGTTGGGCACTCCGCCACTGTCGGCCAGGTGAGGCCGCAGGTAGGTTCTGGGAGACAGTTCAGAGTTAGTGTTCAATGGGGCCCGAGGATCTGGTGGACGGACCTGGGTAGCCCAGTGCCAGAGAGGGCACCGAGGGGGTAAGCGCCATGGAAGGCCTTCCCCAGGTAGGTTAGGGCGAGAAGCAGGTAAGCTCGGGTGGCGACGTGCAGTGGCGGGGGTGTGCAGGTGAGCGGACCTGCTGGTGAGCCACACGACCCAGCCCAAAAATTGTGTGAGGGCACAAGGAGTAGAATCGGGGGAGTGAGACCCCAAATTGGTGACACCACAGTATGTTCAATGGGAATTGGTTTTTAGAACCGCATGGAGTAAAGTGGCCAATGGTTTGGCAGGGAAAGACCCCAGGTAGAGTAAACAGAGTTAATGTCATTTAGAAGTGTAGCTAGGGGAAAATCTCTTTGCACCATCCGCATCCACTCACCAAGGTGATAAGACTCCACACCAGAATTTTGTGCAAATGTTTGGAATGGTGAAACGCATCTTGACGTGGGTGAGACATTGGTCGTTGTTCCATCTCTTCCTCCTTAGGAGGGATTGATGACAAATTTGGTTTAGGGGAGATATGGGGAAGACAAGACGATAGCGACGGATTTGTAAGTTGTGTAGATACAGGGAGGGGCAAGGGGTAGTGTAGGTGACATGGGGGGTGACGAACGGTAGGGACGAGCTTTCTCAGCTCGCTCTCCCGCGCCCTTCATGCCGCATTGCTTTGTATTGATGTGTACCCTTGCGCCCTTGCCCACTGATTTGCTTGTCCTCCTTCCCCCACTCATGGATTTGTTTGTTTTGGGCCCAGGGGAAGTGCGCAGGTGGCCGCAGTTGTGTGCCCGCACTTTCGCTGCCTCCGGCCTGCACTGATGCACCATATGGACCACACTGGCACCACTTATGGACCACACGTTCTGTGGCCTAGCACCACTTATGGACCACACGTTCTGTGGCCTGGCGTCTCTGCTGGGACCGACCATTGCTGCAGCATCTTGCTTGCGGACCACAGTTAAGGTGGCACCTATGCCATGCAGGTGGACCACCTCAGTTGGCCTTGCTGGCCGTAATTTAAAAAAGTGGACGCGATGTGTGCCCTTTCTGATTATTAATAGGCAGCAAGCAAGAAAGCAGCCAGAACCAGCGGCCCAGCAGCCGGCCCAGCTGAGAAGACATCGGACACCATGATTATTATTACTGTTTGAAATGTGTTTGGTGCATTTTCATTCCTGGTGCATTTTTTGTGTTTTGGTGCTTTATAGTGCTTTTGGTGCATTTGGCTGATTGGTGCTTATGGTATGGTGTATCAGTGCAGTGCAGTGAGTTTCCTCTTATCAAAAACATCTGCTTTTGTTTCCCAAAAAGACAGGTCCTGGGTGTAGTTTGTAAATAATTCATTACTAGTCTTTGTAAATAATGCTCCCCACCGGCTTCCATGTGTAGTTTTGAAATTAATTCCGCAATTCGGTTAGTCTGTTAGAATGAGTCTGTTAGGTATAATGCAACGCAGCAGGCGGGACATACTTAATTGTTAAAACTGTCGCACTCAGGATGAGGTTAAAAGTAGAGGGTTACTACACCTAAGTGTCACATTAAGTTAAAGTTTTGTTGGCATGGGTCGTGCCTGGAGAAAAGAAGGGTACAGTGTTACGGTTTTGAGAACCCCTCACTTGTAAATAATTCTTGTAAATAATTCTCTTCATTTAATAAGGTCGCACCAACTGTTAGTCCACAAGCAACACGTAGGAACTTCTCAGTTATTTCCTTAGTCTGTGTTTAGTTAAGGCTGTGTTCCCAATAGTTGAATCTGTGTTGCATTAATTAAATAAGTTAGGTCCTTTTCGGTTCCGTTCATTTTGCGGCTTGCCTCTCCAAATTGTGGTACGCGCCTCTGCTCGCCCAGCAGCATTCGCTGCCTGGCTCAAAACGCCATTACGCACACGGTCAAGCTTGGAGAGGAGGGGGCGGAGCGCCAAGAACGAGGCGTGGCCCTGTCGACAAACCAACCAGGGCTGAGGTGAGCTTACTTGTGGGCGTGGCGCGGCTTGATCTCAAAGCGCACGATATAAGCGCAGGCGCCAAGCCCTTTCACGGACTGCGCAGGGAGCCACCATTGATGACGGACTGAGTAGATTGCATCATTGATTACGTTCTGCGCGGAGGTCGGCGAGCGATCGATGGTATTGGACTGCGCAAGGGGCGATCGATTGTATTGAACTGCGTGGACGAACTGCGCGAGAGAAGGCGCTTTATGAACATTGGGAAAGAGAGAGAGAGAGGCAGCAGGTGCACATATTATGTATGCAGCAGTCCAGCCCGCGCATATGAAAAGGTCCGGTCGTGCGCCAACGACACGCGGAGCTGCCGGCCGTTCTTCACCACGGACCCGGAGCCTGGATGGGATCCCATCGCCTGACCCATCCGCTTGGACCTACTCCTCCTACCACTACCCTCCCGTGTAAGTCTGTCTGTTCGTCCTGGGGTTACGTAAGATTGTATAGTTAAGGTTGCCCTGTGTCTGCTTCCTCTTCTTCTTGTACATTCTTTCCCTTTCGTTTCCTCTTTCTTGGGTTATTGTACATAATTAATAAATCATATTTGTTCTTTCTTTACTTTGGTTTCCTCTTATTCGATCGTCTTCATGCTTTCTTCCAATTGAGTACCTGTGGCACGATTTCGGAACCGCTTTAATCGGGTTTAGTCTATTGTTAATGGCTCGGGCTTCGGATTGCTAAACCGCTCGGCAATTTCCATCTTGTCCGTGGTCCGAGCGGGAATTATCTCCCTGCTTTGTGGTTGGATTGGCACTCAGGTATTTGGGACTCCATTGACCAATCACCCAGGCCAATCTCGACCGGAAAGGAGCGTTATAATTCCCAGGATTGGGGGACGGCCAGCTTAAAAGACAAGGGGATTAACCCCCCCTTAATAAGGGGAGCGCTGACCCCCGAATCCGCAACAATATGTACACATATATGTTCTTTGAACAGACAGATCACCAAGTTAACAAGCATTACGCCTAGGTCCCCCGTCGGTGAAGTGATGCGAGTTGACAAAGTGGAAGACGCAAGGCGGCCATCTTGGATTTTGACGTGGCGACCCAATTTTCAATAGCGTTCTCCCTTATGTGTAGATACACCCACACACCAGATTAGAAGTTAGTACTTCGCTTATTTTTCAAGATATTCCGCTCACAAGGTTCAGACATACATGGCGGCGGCCATCTTGGATTTTGACGTGGCGACCCAATTTTCAATAGCGTTCTTCCTTATGCCTAGATACACCCAGGGGCGCCACCAGGGATTTTGGGCCCCATGAAAATATATGACAATGGGCCCCTATGAAGCACGAGCGCACATTTATTACCCGACATTTTTGCCAGGAGGTTGAAACAGTGCTTGAAACAAAGTGGAAGACATGGCGGCGGCCATCTTGGATTTTGACGTGGCGACCTAATTTTCAATAGGGTTCTTTCTTCCATATGCCTAGTTGCACCCACAGACCAAATTAGAATTCGGTCCTTCGCTTACGCACGCACGTCCGCACGCACGCACCACGGACGCACGCACGCACGGACGGACGGACGCACACACGGACGGAGGGGAAAACCATAGTCCCCCTTTCGCTCCGTGGTGCGACGGGGGACAATAAATGTTCCCTCGGACAGGTCGGACACTCCTTGACGCAATGATCTGCCTGTGAAGCGCTCAGGTGACAGGTTATGGTGAGGTGAGGTCAGGGATTCAACCCAAACTGGACAGTTGAAAGGTGAGCGTGCTCCCTCGGAGATATTATCGATGAACTTCATAATGGTTTCCTGGGTAGGTTGAGATTCAAGAACACGAGAATATTCTTTAAAAAAAAATAATTCTCATTTCATATATTTGTACAAAATGTACAACGTTGTACACGATGTACTGAAAATTTGCCACGAACAGTCATGCATGTAATGGGTATAAAATGGCCTGTGAGATTATCGAATTTAATAAGTTTGTGTAGATTTATTAGACATACCACTGGAACCTTCATTTGCCCGGAACGCCTGCAATGCAGAGAGCGGGTTCAAAAAGGCGGATGGAACCGGCTCGGGGCGGACGCACTTTCATGGACTGGTGGCGGAGTTTTAACCCGAGCGTGCCTGGCTCGCTCAGTCTGGGGACACCTGCGCAATTGAGAAACAGCAAAGGATGTGCAGCATTTTGGAAATCCAAATGATACATCAAATTGTACTGTATTGCAACCTAATGGGTCTCCATTTTACATCCATATTGTCACATTGTGCTCGCATATTGATAAAATGAATACTTGTACTATTCATAATAAACAGAGGAAAATGTTACAGGATTATAACTGCCTATGGTTGACGAAGTCAGCATTCCATCCTCAAAAAAGGAGCTTTTTGCAATTCTGCTTTTGCTTGGACATCTTTAAATTGATGCGCAAACTCACACCAAATAATCACTGTATTTATAGTGAAGACTGAAGGGATAGTTTAAGGTTAGGGTTAGGGTTAGGGTCATTAGGGTTAGGGTTGTTATGGTTGTTCGGATTCGGGTTAGGGTTGTTAGGATTAGGGTTAGGGTTGTTAGGATGATGGTTAGGGTTGTTAGGATTAGGGTTAGGGTTGTTAGGATTAGGGTTAGGGTTGTTAGGATTAGGGCTGTTAGGGTGAGGGTTGTTAGGGTTAGGGTTGTTAGGATTAGGGTTAGGGTTGTTAGGATGATGGTTAGGGTTGTTAGGATTAGGGTTAGGGTTGTTAGGATTAGGGTTAGGGTTGTTAGGGTTAGGGTTGTTAGGATTAGGGCTGTTAGGGTGAGCGTTGTTAGGGTTAGGGTTGTTAGGATTAGGACTAGGGTTGTTAGAATTAGGGCTGTTAGGATTTAGGTTATGGTTGTTAGGGTTAGGGTTAAGGTTATTAGGATTAGGGTTAGTGTTATTAGGGTTAGGGTTGTTATGGTTGTTCGGATTAGGGTTAGGGTTGTTAGGATTAGGGTTAAGGTTGTTAGGATTAGGGTTGTTAGTGTTAGGACTAGCGTTGTTAGTGTTAGGACTAGCGTTGTTAGTGTTAGCACTAGGGTTGTTAGTGTTAGGACTAGGGTTGTTCGGATTAGCGTTAGGGTTATTAGGACTAGGGTTAGGGTTGTTAGGGTTAGGGTTGTTAGGATTAGGACTAGGACTAGGGTTGTTAGAATTTGGGCTGTTAGGATTAGGGTTAGGGTTGTTAGGATTAGGGTTAGGGTTATTAGGATTAGGGTTAGTGTTATTAGGGTTAGGGTTGTTAGGATTAGAGTTAAGGTTGTTAGGATTAGGGTTAAGGTTGTTAGGATTAGGGTTAAGGTTGTTAGGATTAGGGTTATTAGTGTTAGGACTAGGGTTGTTAGTGTTTGGACTGGGGTTGTTCGGATTAGGGTTGTTTGGGTTAGGGTTGCTCGGGTTGTTGGGGTGTCAATCCACTTTATACTGTCAATCACTATATTTAATCCAACTTGCCTGTGTTTGTTTCATGATATACTAGAGGATGCATAGAGAGAGTTTGGAATGAAAAACACAGACATGTAAATCCTAAAGATCCAGTGGCACCTCCAGAGTTTCCGTCAACCCCCATACCTCCCTCATCTCCTTCCTCCCTCCCCACCCCCACACCCTCACCTTCTATAACAGCCAATCCACCCATGTAGGCAGGAGCAGTCACAGTCGCAGCCATCGTCTAGCGGACCGCGTCCTCGATCCATCGGCAATTCGCCCTTCACCCGCATTCTCGATCTTCTGTCCCCGCATGCCAGCACTCCCAGGGAATCGCCTATCCGTGGCCCCATGAGAAGTGGCTGCTGGCTCTACATACAAAGCGCGACCCGCCGACTACGCAGGGCTGCGTGTTCCATGTGGCACTCGGTGGGCTGCGAGACACGGCTGGATGCGGACGGGAACGTGCCCCACCTGCGGGCCTGGAAACAACGACAGGACCTTCTGATAATCCGCGAGTTTGAGGCCGGGGACGAGCAGCCGGTACGGAACATCTTCCGCCAGGGCATCCTCGAGCGAGCGCCCAATGCCGCGATTCGTGCCCTTCGACACCAACCGCGCGTCCTCCTCCTCTACGGACTCATCACGGGTAGTGCGCCGCACGCATGCTCCGTCAATCTGACCCTTCAACATGCTGCAACTTAATTGATAATATGCAAATGCTGGAATGATTGAACAATACATCAAAGTGTGTAATGATGGAGCACAAGTCGATGGGATAGAGAATCTCGTGATGCCGACATATTGGGACTGAGTCCGGGGTGGGGATGATATATTCCCCAAAAGGGTCATGACCCCTGCTGGTAAAAAAAAAAAGAATTATCATTTAATTATGAAGTAATTTTTGGCAATTACTACGTTCACAAGATTGATTTGTGTTATGAATAAAATAATTAATCAAATTACAAGAATAATTCATTTTTAGTATTGTTATTGCACGGCAGATTTATATATTTTAATCAAAATTGTTTATGTTTGTTTTATCTCGATATAACTGAACCTTTTATTCTTTGGACTACTTTTTTTTTTTATTGTGTACATAGTCGAGGCTTGTGGAAGAGCGAGTAGGTAGGGCGACTATAATACACTGAATGGAACAGGACGAAACATGATAGAGGGAACAGCAGAGAGAAAGGGGAAAACACCAACAGCAGAGAAAAGGGGGAAAACACCAACAGCAGAGAAAAGGGGGAAAACACCAACAGCAGAGAGATGGGGGTAAACTCACCAACAGCAGAGAGATGGGGGTAAACTCACCAACAGCAGAGAGATGGGGGTAAACTCACCAACAGCAGAGAGATGGGGGTAAACTCACCAACAGCAGAGAGATGGGGGTAAACCCACCAACAGCAGAGAGATGGGGGTAAACTCACCAACACCAGAGAGATGGGGGTAAACTCACCAACAGCAGAGAGATGGGGGTAAACTCACCAACAGCAGAGAGATTGGGGTAAACTCACCAACACCAGAGAGATGGGGGTAAACTCACCAACAGCAGAGAGATGGGGGTAAACTCACCAACAGCAGAGAAATGGGGGTAAACTCACCAACAGCAGAGAGATGGGGGTAAACTCACCAACAGCAGAGAGATGGGGGTAAACTCACCAACAGCAGAGAGATTGGGGTAAACTCACCAACACCAGAGAGATGGGGGTAAACTCACCAACAGCAGAGAGATGGGGGTAAACCCACCAACAGCAGAGAGATTGGGGTAAACTCACCAACAGCAGAGAGAAGAGGGAAAACAACAACAGCAGAGAGAAGAGGGAAAACACCAACAGCAGAGAGAAGAGGGAAAACACCAACAGCAGAAAGAAGAGGGAAAACACCAACAGCAGAGAGATGGGGGTAAACACCAACAGCAGAGAGAAGAGGGAAAACACCAACAGCAGAGAGAAGAGGGAAAACACCAACAGCAGAGAGAAGAGGGAAAACACCAACAGCAGAGAGATGGGGGTAAACTCACCAACAGCAGAGAGAAGAGGGAAAACACCAACAGCAGAGAGATGGGGGTAAACCCACCAACAGCAGAGAGATGGGGGTAAACCCACCAACAGCAGAGAGATTGGGGTAAACTCACCAACAGCAGAGAGACGTGGGTAAACTCACCAACAGCAGAGAGATTGGGGTAAACTCACCAACAGCAGAGAGATGGGGGTAAACTCACCAACAGCAGAGAGATTGGGGTAAACCCACCAACAGCAGAGAGAAGGGGGAAAACACCAACAGCAGAGAGAAGGGGGAAAACACAAAAAGCAGAGAGAAGGGGGAAAACACCAACAGCAGAGAGATGTGGGTAAACTCACCAACAGCAGAGAGAAGGGGGTAAACTCACGAACAGCAGAGAGATGGGGGTAAACTCACCAACAGCAGAGAGAAGGGGGAAAACACCAACAGCAGAGAGATGGGGGTAAACTCACCAACAGCAGAGAGAAGGGGGAAAACACCAACAGCAGAGAGAAGGGGGTAAACTCACGAACAGCAGAGAGATGGGGGTAAACTCACCAACAGCAGAGAGATGGGGGTAAACTCACCAACAGCAGAGAGATTGGGGTAACTCACCAACAGCAAAGAGATGGGGATAAACTCACCAACAGCAGAGAGATGGGGATAAACTCACAAACAGCAGAGAGATGGGGGTAAACTCACGAACAGCAGAGAGATTGGGGTAAACTCACGAACAGCAGAGAGATTGGGGTAAACTCACAAACAGCAGAGAGATGGGAGAAAACACCAAAAGCATAGAGAAGGGGGAAAACACCAACAGCAGAGAGAAGAGGGAAAACACCAAAAGCATAGAGAACGGGGAAAACACCAACAGCAGAGAGATGGTGGTGAACTCACCAACAGCAGAGAGATGGGGGTAAACTCACCAACATCAGAGAGATGGGGGTAAACTCACGAACAGCAGAGAGATGGGGGTAAACTCATCAACAGCAGAGAGATGGGGGTAAACTCATCAACAGCAGAGAGAAGGGGGAAAACACCAACAGCAGAGAGAAGGGGGAAAACATCAACAGCAGAGAGATGGTGGTGAACTCACCAACAGCAGAGAGATGGGGGTAAACTCACCAACAGCAGAGAGATGGGGGTAAACTCACGAACAGCAGAGAGATGGGGGTAAACTCATCAACAGCAGAGAGATGGGGGTAAACTCACCAACAGCAGAGAGATGGGGGTAAACTTACGAACAGCAGAGAGATGGGGGTAAACTCATCAACAGCAGAGAGAAGGGGGAAAACACCAACAGCAGAGAGAAGGGGGAAAACACCAACAGCAGAGAGATGGTGGTAAACTCACCAACAGCAGAGAGATGGGGGTAAACTCACCAACAGCAGAGAGATGGGGGTAATCTCACCAACAGCAGAGAGATGGGGGTAAACTCACGAACAGCAGAGAGATTGGGGTAAACTCATCAACAGAAGAGAGAAGGGGGAAAACACCAAAAGCATAGAGAAGGGGTAAACTCACCAACAGCAGAGAGATTGGGGTAAACTCACGAACAGCAGAGAGATGGGGGTAAACTCACCAACAGCAGAGAGATGGGGGGAAACACCAACAATTTACTCATCAAATCATTCCCTTTCAAAAAAAATTCAATCTCTTACAGTCATTCCTTTCCACATTCTCGAAACTAACCTTTATTCCACCCCTCCTCTATCGTTTTCAAACGGATCTCAGACTTGAAAATCACAATAAACCCAGTTTGTAATAAATGTTCGTTTTTCATAAATCATCCACTTTCAAAACTCCCCCATCACACCTCCCTCCTCACCTCCAAGATCCCCCTCACCCCTCATTTTACCCTACCCCTCCCTTCCCGTGTCCTGTACCCGAGCCCCCCCTCCCTCTTCCTTAACGGTATGGACCTCAAACATCCGGGGCCTTTGCTCAAACCTGATTGATCTCTCCATACAGGTTGCTTCTGACAAACCAGACGTAATCTGCTTAACAGAAACTTTACTCCTTCAAGATGTCTCTGATTCCTTAATATCTCTTCCTGGTTACTCCCTCCTCCGGTATGATAGACCTGAGCCTTGTTGTGGTGGTGGGGTTGCTATCTTCATCAAAAACTCTCTTCCTCACTCTCCTTGCACTGCCCTCTCTCCTCCTCACCCCCAGGAGTACCTCTGGCGACGGCTTCCTCTCAGCTCCCACCTTTTGTTCATATGTGTTCGGTACCGTCCCCCAAACAGTGATGACTCCATCTACATCTCGCTGTCTGAGAATATGGACCAACTTCTATCTACCCATCCCAACTCTCTCTTCCTCATATGTGGTGATTTCAACTGTCACCATGCCAGTTGGCTGGGTGTGGGTACCTCTCTCACCAGCCATGGCTCTTCAGCAAAGGACTTCTGCGACTCACTGGGACTGACACAATCTGTCAATTTCCCAACCCGGATCTCAGTCATCGGAGCATCTTCTCTTCTAGACTTGGTTATGACAAACTTCCCTGCTAATGTCTGCTGCTCTTCTTCTGCTCCAATCGGTTCTTCTGATAATTTCCTTGTAAAAGTGAACATCTCACTGGCCATTCTCAGAGAGCCTCCTCAGCGCCGACGAGTCTGGCATTTTACTCAGGCTTGCTGGCATGGTCTTCAAGCAGCCATCAATCATCTGGACTGGTCTCCCATCTATACTCCCTCTGACATCAACTCTTCCTGGGAATTCTTCCAAAGTAAACTGCTCTCTCTCATGCACAGATTTATCCCTTCTCGTCTTCAGTTGTCTTACCCTTCCCCCCGTCCATGGTACACTGAAGCTTGTGGTGAGGCAGTTGCCATGAAGCAACTTGATTTCACCTCAGGGAAGGCTAATCCAACTGAAGGGAATCTCTGTTCCTTTCACAAAGCCCAGAACAAGTGTGTGACTACCCTCAGGAGAGCCAGGAAACAATATCTCTCTACTCTCAAGAGTGAACTCTCAAACCTGTCTCGCTCCTCCAGTTTCTGGTGTTTGTTCCCCTTCCATCCCCTCCCTTACCTCAAACGGCCACACAGCTGACACCGCATGTGAAAAAGCCGAATGCCTCACCTCTGTTTGCCTCAAAATCTTGTGTCCTGAACCCATCTCTCTCTGTGCCCACCTTTCCCAGTCGAACCCAGCTGCTTCTGGACTCTGCGTCCTTCTCTACTGACAAGGTGGAGAACTTTTGTCAAACCTCGACTCTGATTCTGCAACTGGACCACACGGCATCAGCCCACGGGTCCTAAAATCTTGCTCTGCCGCTCTATCTCAACCCTCTCTCTATTCTCTTCACCCTCTCTTTGCTCAAGGTCACCTGCCATCTCATTGGAAATCAGCCAACATTACCGCTTTACACAAAAAAGGTGCAAAAACAGATTCTTGCAACTACAGACCAATCAGCCTGCTCACAATAATCAGCAAAGTCATGGAATTAATCATTGCTTCTGACATCAAATCCTTCCTCTTCTTCAATGGTTTGATCTCGGATCATCAATTTGGATTCAGACCAGGTCACTCTACTCTGGACATGCTGATTCTGCTGTCTCAACAATGGATGGAGGTCCTTAATGCCAAACAGAAAATCAGAGTTCTCTCCCTCGACATATCACGTGCCTTTGATACGGTCTGGCACCCCGCTCTGCTCATCGAACTCTCCTCCTATGGTATCCTTGGAAATCTCCACGCATGGCTTGCGGACTTCCTCTCTGGTTGTACTCAACGTGTGGCCCTGAATGGATTTCTCTAATCTCCCCTTCCTGTTCAGGATGGAGTTCCCCAAGGCAGTGTTCTGGGCCCTGTGCTTTTTCTGATCTTCATCAATGATCTCTCCGACTCTCTGGAAAATCCTCTCTATCTCATTGCTGATGACTCCACTCTTTGCCGCTCCATTCCTCATCCCTCCGATCGGCAGTCTGCAGCCTCCTCACTCTCTGCAGACCTGGACAAAATCACAGACTGGTCAAACAAGTGAAATATGTCTTAAAATCCTGACAAATCTCACACTCTTATGATGTCTCTCCGAAAAGACCGACTGGACAACCCTCCCATCTACTTTCTGAACAATCCTCTCCAAGAAGTTCTGTCACTCAAGCTTTTGGGTCTCACTATTGTTACGTGCTCCTCCCCAAACCCCGGTCACGGTGTACCTCCGAGCCCCAAGAGGAGCCACGGCAGAAAGATATGTTATTCTGTGTGTCAAAGAACAATGGTGAAACCACACCAATTGTTACCAACAAACAAGTATTGTATTAAGGTCACAAAAGAATAACAGCACAAAAACAATAGTAATCAAATAATTGTACAACCAATATATCATTCCTATGATGGTTCCATCAGTTTCATACAATATAACTCACTGTGCTCCAAGTGAGCGAAAAGAACATTCCCAATGTCTCTGTCCCAGCTTCAAGCCAAAGTCAATCCATGCTCCAGTGATGGTCAGAACGATGTTATATTGAGACCAGAATCTCGTTCGGTTAACAGTCACACTGCCAAAGATGGGCAAAGGTGTCCTCAATAGGCGACTGGGAAATCACACCTTCGGGTATGGATGTTCAACGGCTCCCCACACGGCGAACCGCAAATTCCCAATCTAAATCCACGTTACACATGCAAACCAGGCTAATGGCTGGATGCGTTGAAATGGTTGGAGGGAGGTGAAAAACCTGGAGCGATGCGAAATCAGGCGCGAGGCAAAATGGCCAACGGTCCGTTCTCGAGACGTAATGGCACTCCAATGATTCTCTTCGGAATCAATCCCAAAACCTGTCACGCAGGTTTATCTGTCACAGCGATAACAACTCTGTCGCAGGAATCCCTTTCCCAGGAAACCCCAAAGTTCGCTAGTGACCCCCGTTCACCAGCGTTTGCTCCAGACCTCCAATCAGCTCGGCTCCTTCTCCGAGCTCACTCGCTCCGCCTCTTCTTCCTCTGCTTCTTTGTCCTCTTCTTCGTCCGGTTCCCGATCCGGTTTCCGGTTTCTTTTTAAAACATTAATTTTTTTTACCTTTTGATAACAGTTATCTCCAATTCTCTTAAACGATAACAATAATAGTACATGGAACCAAAAATGTTTACAGTGGATGAGAACCACAACAACGGAAGTGACGAATCCGTAACACTTTCCCCCCCCTCAAGAAAGAAAGTTGGAACATAGTAAAAACTTTCTTTGCATGCAAAAACTCTTTTAACAAACAAAAGTAAAACTCACCCCGAAATGATCAAATCACGTGAGCAACAATAATTAATATTCCCCAAAAATAAAGCAACAAAACTTCCAAACAACCTACAGGAATTTTCAAAGTTAGTTCACTCTGGATAAAGCATCAGCAACGACATTGTCCCTGCCCTTTACATGTTCAATTCCCAAGTTGAACTCCTGTAAAGCCAAACTCCATCTCATCAACCTCTGATTTTTATTTTTCATTTTTTGAATGAAGGTTAAGGGGTTGTGATCAGTGAAGACTTTTATAGGAAAGGTAGTAGTTCCCAGATACACCTCATAATGCTGAAGCGCTAGCAGGAGAGCAAGGGTCTCTTTTTCCACGGTGGTATAATTTGCCTGATGTTTGTTAAACTTTTTCGAATAGTAGCACACCGGGTGATCCACGCCATCACCATCTTCCTGTAATAGAACTGCCCCAGCCCCCACCTCACTTGCATCAATGGCCAACTTGAAAGGTGCTTGAAAATCCAGGGCTGCTAGGACAGGAGAGCTCATTAATATTGCTTTGACGTGGGCAAAGGCGGCCTGACATTTGTCATCCCAAACAAACTTGGTCTCTTTCCTCAGCAAATTCGTTAAAGGGGCTACCACATCGGAAAAATTCCTGCAGAACCGCCGGTACCAACCAGCCATACCCAATAATCTCATAAGCTCCTTCTTCCCTTTTGGAATTTGGAAGCAATCAATGGCTTCTATCTTGGCTGTCACCGGTTGCACCTGACCCTGACTGACCACATGGCCTAGGAACACCACCTGTGCTTTTACAAACTCGCTCTTAGATAAGTTGATGGTCAACCCTGCCTCGGTCAGTTTCTTGAAAAATGCATGAATTTGTTTAATATGATCTTCCATGGTCATGGTGTGGATGATGACATCATCCAGATAAGCCTCCACCCCCTCAAGGTCTGCAATGAGCTTATTAATCAGCCGTTGAAATGTAGCAGGCCCGTTTTTCAATCCAAAGGGAAGAACCTTGTACTGATACAACCCATTTGGTGTGACTAAAGCTGAGACTTCCTTGGCTCTATCAATAAGAGGAATCTGCCAATACCCTTTCAGCAAGTCAAATTTAGTTACAAATTTAGCTGGGCCTATTCTATCAATACAGTCATCATTCCTCGGGATGGGATATGAGTCGGTCTTGGTCACTGCATTAACCCGTTTTAAATCTGTACAACAGTGAAAACTGCCATCGGGTTTTGGAACCAACACACATGGTGAGCTCCATTCACTGCTGCTTGGTTCGATGATGTCATTCTCCAACATATACTGAACCTCCTTCCTAAGATACTCCATCTTCACAGGGTTCATCCGATAGGGGTGTTGCTTCACAGGAGTGGCTTCCCCCACCTCAATATCATGATATACCAAGTCAGTATGACCAGGTACATCTGTGAACAAATGTGCAAACTCAAAAATTAGGCTGGATAGTTGTCCTTGTTGTTCGCTCGTCAAATAACCTAATTTCTCATCTAAATGACTCAACACTTCCGTGTTCGTCAATCTGGGACAAGCCTGGTCATCATTGTTATCAAACTTCACACCGGCGTCAACCTCTGGATTCTCTTGCACCCCGACTACAGGCACGACAGGTGAGACAGGAACCATTTTTTTCACAGGCTTCCTCTCATAATATTTCTTCAGTCGGTTGACATGACACAGCTGCCGCTTTTTCCATTGGTCGGGAGTTGTCACCACGTAATCTGTTTCATTAACCCTCCTTTCGATTGCATAGGGACCAAAATACCTAACCTGTAGTGGCTGACCTAGAACAGGAAGCAACATGAACACTCGGTCCTCAAGACTGAAATTTCTTATCTGAGATATCTTGTCATGTCTCACTTTCATTTTATCCTGTGTCACTTCAAGTGTCTTCTCGCAACTTCACAAGCCTTTGCCAATCTGTGCCTAACCGTTGACACATACTCCGCCACTGTTGACTGTGACTCCTCCTGTAGCCACTGTTCTTTCACCAATTTCAATGGTCCTCGAACTGCGTGTCCAAACACAAGTTCAAAAGGACTGAATCCCAATGACTCCTGAACAGACTCCCTCGTAGCAAACAACAATAAGGGTATTCCCTCATCCCAATCCTTGTCACATTCAAAACAATAAGTTCTGATCATATTCTTCAATGTCTGGTGAAACCTTTCCAAGGCCCCTTGGCTCTCGGGATGGTAAGTGCTTGATCTTACTTGCTCCACTCCCAACAGGTGTATCACTTGCTGAAAAAGCGTAGACATGAAATTGGAACCCTTATCAGACTGGATGACCTTAGGTAGGCCAACCAAAGTGAAAAATTTAATCAAGGCCTTCGCAATAACTGCCACAGTAATTTTTCTAAGAGGCACTGCCTCTGGGAACCTTGTGGAAGCGCACATAATGGTCAGCAAATACTGATGTCCAGCCTTAGTTTTAGTTAAAGGGCCTACACAGTCAATAATGACTCGGCTGAATGGCTCTTCAAAAGCTGGAATTGGTTTTAAAGGTGCGGATGGGACTTTCTGATTAGGTTTTCCCACCAGCTGGCAAGAGTGTCAAGATTTACAGAACTCCGCCACATCACGTCGCAATCCTGGCCAGAAAAAATGTACCAAAATTCTGTCACACGTCTTGTTCACTCCAAGGTGCCCGGCCAAAGGTGTCTCATGCGCCAAACTCAATATCTCCTTCCGGTACGGCGGTGGCACCACAATTTGGTTATGAACTTTCCACTCATCGTTTGCTGGCACCTGCGGTGGTCTCCATTTTCTCATTAGTATTTCCCCTTTCATGAAGTAACCAACAGGTATCTTCATAGCCTCTTCCTCTGTAACGGCTTTATCAATCAAACTCCGGAGCTCGGAATCTCCGTGTTGTTCTTCAACAAGTCTCTTTCGGACCAGCACCGTTTGTTCAACCTCGTTCCCAGATGTCTCCGACGGACACTCCATTTCCTCTTTGGTTCCAGATGCCACCTTTTCCTTAAGTTCCTTGATGTCACTCCCTTTCCTATTACCTCTTTCAGAATTTTCCTCCAATACCTCTAAGGAACCCAAATCCACATCGCCTTCCTTCTCCTTCTCTTCATAGCGCTTCCTACCCATAGCACGAGTCACTGCACAGGATGGAAAGATACCCGGAATCTCCTGCTCTAACTGTGCTGTGTTATTATCCATACTAGGCTTTTCAACCAACATTGGATTACCAGAAACTCGACCACCGGCCAAATCATTCCCGATAATAAAAGAGATTCCCTCTACAGGAAGAGTGGCTTGTAACCCCACAGTGACCGGTCCTGACACCAACTCAGACTCTAAATGGATGACATGAAGAGGAGCTTTAACATAGCCACCAACCCCCTGTAAAAGAACACTAACACCAGTTGCCGTCTTCTCTGACAATGGCAAAATGCCCTCAAGCATCAAAGATTCATGTGCTCCTGTGTCCCTCAATACCCTAACAGGTCTCTGGTTAGTGAAGTCCCCATCCAGTGACACAAACCCCTCTGAAATAAAAGGTTTGTAACCCTCTTGAACAAGGTCGTTCTGTGATGCCGTAACTTTGGCATGGGAACCTTCACAAGGCACTGTCCACCAAGGACGATTTCTCGCATTGGCCAATGCATTCGGAGTTGTACTAGTCTGACTCCGCTCCTGATTTTTCCTTTTCAGGGCGTAACATTGGGACATCAAATGCCCAGGTTTCTTGCAAAAAGCGCAAGTCGGCCTGAAGGAGAAACTCGTGGTCTGCCTCGGGCCCCCCGGAAGATAGGTATGTCTTGGAACTGCAGTCTTCTGATCCCTAAAAGTCGCGGTATCAGATTTGTCAGCGTAGTCCTCTCTAGGCCGCCTCCATGAAAATTTGTTCTCCGAACCTGATTTAACATAACTCCCCTGGCTAACTCTAGGCGGGAAGTTAGGTTTGTGGAACCCCATCCTGTGTGTCAAGGCATAGTCATCTGTCACGGTTGCTGCTTCATACAACTCTGGTACTTTCTTCTCATCCAGATGTACTTTAATGTCCACGTGGACACACTGTTTGAATTCCTCCACCAAGATCAATTGTCGCAACAGGTTGAACTCTTTCCCAATCTCCTTCGAGTCACACCACCTATCAAACATGGTTTCCTTCATTCTGGCAAACTCCACATGGGTCGCACTCTCCCTCTTCCTGGCATTCCTGAATTTTTGCCGTTAAGCTTCAGGGACCAATTCATAGGCTTTGAGAATGGCGTTCTTCACTATCTCATAATCTGCACATTGGTCAATCGGTAAAGCCGAATAGATATCTTGAGCTTTACCCACCAGAACACTTTGCACTAACATAGTCCAGGACCCCACAGGCCATTTTAGCATTTGAGCCACCTTCTCAAAATGTAAAAAAAACTTGGCTACCTCCTTTTCATTGAAGGGTGGAACCAGCCTCACATGCCTACCAACATTCCAAGAGTTCTGACTAGTTGTCGAAATAGCTGGCATGGCTACTACTTCTCTCCATTCCCCCAGTAATTCCAGCTCCTTGAGTTAAAGTTCCTTCTGATACTCCATGTCACGTTCCTTTAACTCCCGTTCGGCTCTCCTTTCCTCTGCTCTTTCCTCTGCTCTTCTTTCTTCTTCGGCCCTCCTTTCCTCGGCTCTTCTCTCCTCGAGTTCTCATTCCCGTTCTGCTCTTTCCTTTTCCGCTTTCCATTCCAACTCTTTTAACCTTTCCTGGCTCTGCCGTTGCATCTCCATTTTCCAGAGCTCCACATTTCCTTTTTCCTCTGGTAACCAATCCAAGGCTACCTCTTCCCATGTTCCTTGTCCCACTAGAGATTCCACCACCAATGTCTGAATCTCTGCTTTCTTCATACTAACTCGGACCTCCAAGTTAAAACATTTGGCCAATATCATGAGTTCCGATCTTTTTAACGCCTGGAACTGTGCCTCATTAGGGGACGCCGCAAACTCTTCTGCATCAAACACCATGGTGACTCTATCAGTTAGCATCTGTTAACTTTCACACAAAAAAAATCCAATTTTTTTGAAAAATTTGGGAATGTTGGAAAATTCCAAATTTGGGAATTTTGGGAATGTTGGGGAATTCTATCCCGGACGAGCCCCCAATTTATGTTACGTGCCCCTCCCCAAACCCCGGTCAAGGTGTACCTCCGAGCCCCGAGAGGAGTCACGGCAGAACGATATGTTATTCTGTGTGTCAAAGATCAATGGTGAAACCACACCAATTGTTACCAACAAACAAGAATTGTATTAAGGTCACACAAGAATAACAGCACAAAAACAACAGTAATCAATTGCACAATCAATATATCATTCCTATGATGGTACCATCAGTTTCGTACAATATAACTCACTGTGCTCCAAGTGAGCGAAAAGAACATTCCCAATGTCTCTGTTCCAGCTTCAAGCCAAAGTCAATCCACGCTCCAATGATCGTCAGAACGATGTTATATCGAGACCAGAATCCCGTTCGGTTGACAGTCACACTGCCAAAGATGGGCAAAGGTGACCTCAAGAGGCGACTGGGAAATCACACCTTCGGGTATGGATGTTCAATGGCTCCCCACATGGCGAGCTGCAAATTCCCACTCAAAATCCACGTTACACATGCAAACCAGGCTAATGGCTGGATGCGTTAAAATGGTTTGAGTGAGGTGAAAAACATGGAGCAATGCGAAATCAGGCGAGAGGCAAAATGGCCAACGGTCCGTTCTCGAGACGTAATGGCACTCCAATGATTCTCTTCCGAATCAACCGCAAAACCTGTCACGCAGGTTTATCTGTCACAGCGATAACAACTCTGTCGCAGGAATCCCTTTCCCAGGAAACCCCAAAGTTCGCGAGTGACCCCCGTTCGCCAGCGTTTGCTCCAGACCTCCAAGTAGCTCGGCTCCTTCTCCGACGTCACTCACTCCGCCTCTTCTTCCTCTTCTTCTTTGTCCTCTTCTTCGTCCGGTTCCCGATCCGGTTTCCGGTTTCTTTTTAAAACATTAATTTTTTTTACCTTTTTAAAACAGTTATCTCCAATTCACTTAAATGATAACAATAATAGTACATGGAACCAAAAATGTTTACAGTGGATGGGAACCACAACAATGGAAGTGACGAATCCGTAACACTATCTGCCACGATCTTTTTTTTTTTTTTTTTTTTTTTTTGTTGTTGTATACAAGATCGAGGCTCGTGAAAGAGCGAACATTAATCACACAGAAAGACAAACCGACACATAAAACATATAACATCGGGAGCGGTAGACAAGATGGGGAGAGAGGGGGAAGGACACAAACACAACATTTGAGAGCAGGGACCGAGAGACATGGAGACATCGAGAGATCTGAGAGAGGGCGAGGGCTTTGGGGGGGGGGCATGGGAAGGGGGCGGTGGGAGAGGTATAAAACATATGGACACTGCCAGGACTTCCAGGAAAGAAGTTGGAATTTCAAACAAGGTGGATCTGGGGTGAATTAGCGGGGGTAGAAAAGATCAAGGTTTTGGATGGGGGAAGAAAAGAGATGGTGGTGAACAGCTGTTTTAAAGACCTGGAGGGAGGAGTGGGATTGAAGGGAGTGAGGGAGTTTGTTCCAGAGGCGGGAGAAAAGAGGAATGAAAGAGTGAAGGTGAGCAGAGAGCCGAGATTTCGGCAGTTTAACCATCAGAGGGTTGCTGGCAGATCTTGTGCGACCTGTAGGAATATTTGGGGGACAGAGCACAGAGAGAGCTGGGGGTGCAAGGCCGGAGAGGAGTCGGTAGAAGACAGAAAGACCACCTACCTGCCTGCGGTGAGTGAGTGAAAGGCCCTCAGAGATAGCTTCATCGCGGGAGATTCCAATAATTCTGAAAGCTTTGGTTTCAACAGCGTGAAGCCGAGCTAGGTGTGAGGCAGGAGCACCGGCCCATAGGGGAGAACAGTATTCCATTGAGCTGCGGATGAAAGCCTTGTATGTGGTGAGGAGCTCAGGTGTGCCGAGGAAGGACTTCGCACGACGGAGGATGCCCAGTCGGCGACTGGCTTTGGAGGCCAGCTTGGAAATGTGGTTTTCCCAAGAAAGATCATGGCAGATAGTGAGACCCAAAATCTTGAGCAACAGAACTTCTTGGAGAGGATTGTTGAGAAAGTAGATGGGAGGGTTGTCCAGTCGATCTTTTCGGAGAGACATAGTAAGAGTGTGAGATTTGTCAGGATTGAAAGACATGTTCCACTTGTTTGACCAGTCTGTGATTTTGTCCAGGTCTTCAGAGAGTGAGGAGGCAGCAGACTGCCGATCTGAGGGAAGAGGAATGGAGCGGCAGAGAGTGGAGTCATCAGCAAAGAGATAGAGAGGATTTTCGAGAGAGTCAGAGAGATCATTGATGAAGACCAGAAAAAGCACGGGGCCCAGAACACTGCCTTGGGGAACTCTAGCCTGAACAGGAAGAGGAGATGAGAGAAACCCATTCAGGGCCACATGTTGACGACGACTAGAGAGGAAGTCCGCCAGCCATGCGTGGAGATTTCCATGGATACCAAAGGAGGAGAGTTTGGTGAGCAGAGCGGGGTGCCAGACCGTGTCGAAGGCACGTGATATGTCGAGGGAGACAGCTCTAATTTCCTGTTTGGCATTGAGGACCTCCATCCATTGTTGAGACAGCAGAAGCAGCATGTCCAGAGTAGAGTGACCTGGTCTGAAACCAAATTGATGATCAGAGATCAAGCCATTGGAGAAGAGGAAAGATTTCATATCCGAAGCAATGATGGATTCCATGACTTTGCTGATAATTGGGAGAAGGCTGATTGGTCTGTACTTGCTAGGATCTGTTTTTGCACCTTTTTTGTGCAAAGCGGTGATGTGGGCTGATTTCCAAGCAGATGGCAGTTGACCTTGAGCAAAAGAGAGGGTGAAGAGAACAGAGAGAGGGTGAGATAGAGCAGCAGAGCAGGATTTTAGGACCCGTGGGCTGATGCCGTCGGGTCCAGTTGCAGAATCAGAGTCGAGGGTTGACAGAAACTTTACCACCTTGTCAGGAGGAAAGGACACGGAGTCCAGGAGCAGCAGGGTACGACTGGGTATGGTGGGTACAGAGAGGGATGGGTTTGGGACACAAGATTTAGAGGCAAACACAGAGTTGAGGCATTCAGCTTTTTCACATGCGGAGTCAGCTGTGTAGCCGTTTGAGGTACGGGAGGGGATGGAGGGGGAACAAACACCAGAAACGGATTTGACCAGACGCCACCAGGATTTGGAAGAGGGAGACAGATAAGAGAGTTCGGTCTTGAGAACGGAGAGATATTGTTTCCTGGCTCTCCTGAGGGTGGACACACACTTGTTTCGGGCTTTGTGAAAGGAAATGAGATTTCCTTCCGTTGGATTTGCTTTCCAGGAGACGAAGGCAAGTTGTTTCTGGGCAACAGCCTCACCACAAGATTCCGTGTACCATGGACGGGAGGAAGGGTATGACAACTGAAGACGAGATGGGATAAATCTGTGCATGAGAGAGAGCAATTTACTTTGGAAGAATTCCCAGGATGAGTTGATGTCAGAGGTGGTAGAGATGGGAGACCAGTCCAGATGATTGATGGCTGCTTGAAGACCATGCCAGTTGGCCTGAGTGAAATGCCAGACTCGTCGACGCTGAGCAGGCTCCCTGAGGATGGTCAGAGAGATGTCCACTTTAACAAGGACATGATCAGATGATCCGATCGGAGCAGAAGAAGAGCAGCAGACATTTTCAGGGAAGTTAGTCATAACCAAGTCCAGAAGAGAAGATGTTCCGTTGACTGAGATCCAGGTCGGGAAATTGACAGATTGTGTCAGTCCCAGTGAGTTGCAGAAGTCCTTTGCTGAAGAGCCATGGCTGGTGAGAGAGGTACCCACACCCAGCCAACTGGCATGGTGACAATTGAAATCACCACATATGAGGAAGAGAGAGTTGGGATGAGTAGATAGAAGTTGGTCCATATCATCAGACAGCGAGATGTAGATGGAGTCATCACTGTTTGGTGGACGGTACAACACACATATGAACAAGAGGTGGGAGCGAAGGGGAAGCCGTAGCCAGAGGTATTCCTGGGGGTGAGGTGGAGAGAGTGCAGTGCAGGGCGAGTGAGGAAGAGAGTTTTTGATAAAGATAGCAACCCCGCCTCCAGGACGAGGCTCAGGTCTATCATACCGGAGGAGGGAGTAGCCCGGGAGAGATACTATGGAATCAGAGACATCATAAAGGAGGAAAGTTTCTGTTAAGCAGATCACGTCTGGTTTGACAGAAGCAACCTGTATGGAGAGATCAGTTAAGTTTGAACGAAGGCCCCGGATGTTTGAGGTCCATACCGTTAATGAAGAGGAAGGGGGAGCATCAGATACAGAACAGGGGGGAGGAGGGGTAGGGTAAGATGTGGAAGAGGTGGAAGAGATAGGGAGAGCTGTTGAAGGTGTGTCAGAGATTTCAGAATAGCTCGGAGAAAGGGAAGGATGGGGCGGACAAAAGGTTTGATGGTGATTGGGTGAGCCACAATGAGGTGTTATTTGAGGAGGGGGAAGAGCGAGGCAGAAGGTTGGGGGAGATGGAGGTGAGAGTTTGAAGGGGGAAGAAGCGGGGAGGACGCTTTGAGGAGGGGGAGTGAGAGGGGGGAAATTGAGAAGCAATGAGGGTGGGGAGATTTGAAGGGGAGGGGTGAGGGGGGAGTTTGGGAGGGAAGGGACAAGGGGAGGGATTTGAAAGGGATGGGATATGGGGGAGATTTGGAGGGGAGGGGTGAGGCAGGAGTCTAGGAGGGGAGGGGCGAGGGGGCGTCTTGGCGGGGAGGGGTGAGGGGGTAGTTTAGGAGGGAGGGGGCAAGGGGGGAGATTTGAAAGGGATGGGTGATGGGGAAGATTTGGAGGGGAGGGGTGATGGGGAAGATTTGGAGGGGAGGGGTTATGGGGAAGATTTGGAGGGGAGGGGTGAGATTGGATTTTTGAAAGTGTACGATTTATGGGAAACGAACATTTATTGCAAAATGAGTTTCTTGTGACCTTCGAGTTAAAAATACGTTTAAGGACGCTGGATGGAGGATGGAGTCCAGGAGAGTTTAGGGAATGTAGAAAAAAGGCACTATAGGAGATGGATATTTTTTTTGGGATGAATTGATTTGGTGAGCAAGTCGAAAGCAGCCTTTTAAAGAAGAAGAAGAAAAAGGTGTTATAAAATATGACGGAATACATAACTTGAGGGGAAAGTGTAAACATTGAAGGTTAATGAGTGAAAACTATCTGGGGAAATGGGGGAGAAACACGTGGTCGAAGAACGAACGAACGAATAAGAATGAATAAACGAATGAGAACAGAGAAGGAAATGTTTTTTTTTTTGTTTGTTTGTTTTTTTTTGAGTTGAGATTTACACAAGGAAGTAGGCTATGGGTGAAAAGCCTGGGAATACAGAGAACGAAAGTTATTGGATCACAAACGACGGACCGCTGAGAGAAAAACAAAGCCTCAAGGTTGTACAGTGCACACTGTACAAGGCCTCAAGACACGACACGGCAAACAGACGATCAATTTATGAAAGATAAACACCGAGAAACAACCAAAGTTGCACACAATAACTTCACACACCGAAAGATAAATACAGTTTCGACAAAATACAATTGTGAACAGACTTAACTTCGAAAAACGTGGAGACCGTGTGGAGCTTCGAAAATCCCTCCCACCGTCTCCGAGATCTCGCGAGATCCTGATCCTTTCCTGGGAAAACCACATTTCCAAGCTGGCCTCCAAAGCCAGTCGCCGACTGGTCACCCTCCATCGTGCGAAGTCCTTCCTTGGCACACCTGAGTCCTCACCACAAACAAGGCTTTAATCCGCAGCTCAATGGAATACTGTTCTCAATGGAATACTGCTGCTGCCTCACACCGAGTTCGGCTTCACGCCGTTGAAACCAAAACTTTCAGAATCATTGGAATCTCCCGCAATGAAGCTAAATCCGAGGGCCTTGCACTCACGGCTCTCTCTCTCAGGCAGGTTGGTGGTCTTTCTGTCTTCTACCGACTCCTCTCCGGCCTCGATCCCCCAGCTCCGTCTGTGCTCTGTCCCCCAAATATTCCTACAGGTCGCACAAGATCTGCCTCCAACCCTCTTATGGTTAACCTGCCAAAATCAGGACTCTCTATTCACCTTCACACTTTCATTCCTCTTCTCTCCCACCTCTGAAACAAACTCCCCCACTCCCTTCAATCCCACTCCTCCCTCCAGGTCTTTAAAACAGCTGTTCACCACCATCTCTTATCTTCCCCCATCCAAAACCTTGATCTTTTCTACCCCCGTTATTTCACCGCAGAACCACTTTTTTGAAATACCAACTTCTTTCCTGGAAGACCTAGCAGTGTCCATGTGTTTTATACCTCTCCCACCCCCCCTCCTTCCCGTGCCTCCTCCTTCCAAGCCCTCTCCCTCCCACAGATCTCCCGATGTCCCTGCTCTCAAATGTTTTACTTGTGTGCTTCCCTATTAGACCATGGGCCGTACCTAATTTTTCTGCTTAGTTTTTGAATTTCATAGTCTCCTCATGGTGACTACTTTAAACCTTACTTAATATATTCCTCATATGTGCCTGAACCCAAAATCAAATGTTCCCAAGCTTGAAAATTGAGTGCTACTGAGAATTTCACAAAAAAACAAAGAAATACATAGAAATGGTTGCTAAGGTAATTTTACCCTAGCAACGGTGACACATAGGCATTTTCTGTGGGTTTAGAGCACAGAAATGTAACAAATGGGCAGAAGAAATACTTGTAAAAGACTCCATTTATATAAACACATCCATAACATTATGTTAAATGTTGATATGAGGGTCTTTGTAGTGTCTTACACAATGAATTACGGGAGACATCAATGGTTAAATTAGTACAGTTCATAGCGGGTAGTAAACTAATTTGGAACACCACTGCCATCATCTTTTCACCAAACAGAATAGTTTAAAATGCAAACATCTCACAACCATGTGTTTAAATGAAGAAAAAACATACCCCTTATTAGTCCCCTACCGGTGTACACCGGAGGGGACTATAGGTTTGTACGCCGTCCCTCCGTCCGTCAGTCCGTCAGTCCGTCAGTCCGTCAGTCTGTCAGTCTGTCAGTCCGTCACGCAAAGAACAGTTTTCCGGACTTTTTTGTCTAAACGCTTAATGCTAATGATTTCAAACTTGGTACGTGGTTTCCTCATGATAAGTTACAGATCAAGTTCGAACCTCACGACGTTTCGATCATTTTTGACAAAGTTATGGCACTTTGAACTTTGGGAATTCTGATAATTCTGATGATCCTTAACTCAGTGCCATTTTAAGTTTTAATTTCCTTTAAAAAAGATTTTCTCTGCAATAAATAATTGGACCGATTGAGATCAAATTTTCACCATAGTAGGGACTCGGTCTGTAGAATATTTTAATCGTAATTATGACGTCACAGGTCACGTGGTTCGGGCGCCATATTGTTTTTCGTGAAAACATGAAAACTCCTTTTTCTCTGCAACGGCTGAACAGATCGAGGCCAAACATTGCAGGCAGCATCGCATACCGATAACGAACAAAAAAGTGAGCGAGCATGATGTCATGCGTCACATGGTTTCAGAGTTATGACGTTTTTAATCATGAACCTTTAAAACCGAGCCTCTCCCTCATTTTTGATCCAATCGAGGGGAAACTACACAGATCTGTTCCGCATGTCAGTCTACTAAAATGTCCTTTTGGAATTTGCGATAGCTCACGTGGTTTGGCAGATATCGTTAATTAAACGAAAATATTTTTAAAATGGATATCTCTTGAATCGCTTTATTGATCGACGTGAAACTTCATACTATAGTAGAAGTCATGAAGAGTAACAAGTCTGCAAAATTTCAAAATGATTGGATGTACGGTCTGGAAGCTAGAAGTTGTTATTGTGTGAAGAAGAAGAGGCGTCAACTATGCGGATTTAATTATTTATCACATGTACAGACTGAAAGCATCGTTGAACACGACCTGTCGCGGTCATTTTAACCTCAAATAAAATTCTAATTTAAGATTTGTCAATAGCTGAGGTATATTAACACGAATAAAACAGATTTGGTCAAATTCTGACTTTTTTAACTCGATCACATTTGACAGAGTTGTGACAAGCTGAGGAAGAAGAAACCTCACATTGGCTTCTCCAATGTGCCATAAAAAGATGGATATCTCTTGAATCGCTAGTACCTCAGACCGTGAGTTGGTAATAATTTATATAATTTACACAGTGCAATACGTGCAGGCCGCTCCACGGAGCGACCTTGCGGGCTTATCAACGAGGCGAGGCGTGACACACACGTGTCTCAGCATACCTCAGATCAGGTTTGAAAACCAGCATCAACCGTACATAAATTTGCATATTCGATCATTTTTGACAAAGTTATGGCACTTTGAACTTTGGTAGGGGACATGTATTGCAGCGCAATACTCAGAATGCTTGTTTATTTTATATCTCTGTTCATCCAGTTTAATGTTTGCTTGAAAAACTTACATCCAGTCCCATCCTCGCTTGTGCTCATACTTTATTACAAAATATTTCCCTCTTTTTACAGTGTTTTCAATTACTAAATTTTGTTTCTCCTATTTCATACTTCGTACACAGGCACTTTATTTTCCCCTCCACTCCCCCCTCTCTTTCTCTTTCTCTTTCTTTTGTCCTTTCTCTCCGTCACTCTCCTCTCACATCTAAGTATTCGTACATGTAATGTTACAAACGAATTGCGTACAGTGCAATGAGTAACTTCTGTCTTGGTTGGTGTCTTTCATACAAGCTGAAGACATTATAAAAATCATCAATTCATGATAATGTCAATCACTGAAAAGAAGCATACATCATAATATTATGTTAAAACCTGCAAAATATTTATAATGATGTGGCATTATATATTTCTCAGAACATTTAAAAGCAAGGTTTAGGTTGTAACTGGTCATCATTTACGCAATGAAGCAATCTTTGTCAATTTCATTAAGTCATGATGAAATGAATTCAGTAATGATCTTCAAGTCTTATAGTCAGGGCCCTTAGGGATATTTTGGGGCCGTTTGGTTCAAATTCTTCCAAAAGCACCAAATTTGGCCCAGATGTTGCCCATGCCATACTCTTTCGATTTTTGACGGGCGCCAAGACGGGCGTCACCCCCCCCCCTCCCCGGGGGCCCCATATTGGCGAAATACTAAATGGCCGCCACCCGGATTAGAGGAAAATCAGTGAAATAACCAAAAGGGTTGGAATCATGTATGATACCACTTTTCAGGGGTTTTCGAGGTCGAGGAATCCAATTATGATGTTATTTTGATGATTCGAGGTCAAGGTCAATCCTCAAGGTCATCTTAAAAGTCATTTTTGAGTCAAACATGTCGGTTTTTGAGTTTTTTGTCAAGATTTACGCGAGGTTCACCATTTTATGTTTCTGGGTTGGGTAATCGAACTCTGACCTTATTTTTGACAATTAGAGGAAATATTTACATGTCTATTTCCTAATTTTCAGGCATATGCAGTTCATCGGTCTAATTACAAAGGTACGGATTTTGATGTTTTATGAACTGTATGCCATATCCTTGTGTTTAATTTTTGTGCGATCATGATCCGCATGTGTACATGATTGTATACATGTCATAAATATGACGTCATAGGTCATGTGACCTGGCGGCCATATTGGATTTATATGAAAACCTTAAAAATGGATCCCTGCCTTCATTTTTCGATCGATTCATTTTGAACTTTGACCACTGTTACGTGGTCCCCTCGGTGAATACCTGGTCTCGGTGACCCCCGGACCGTGAGAGGAACTCCGCCAGCAAGCTGTACTATATATGCGCTTTCGCCACGCAATCCATATGAATTTCACCCAGGAGACAACTGATGTTCACGGATATATTTCCAATGGTAATGATACCATACAATTTCAATGACACAACCACGGAGATTTTCCCCGAGCAATCAACAATACACAATCATCACCAATTCCCAATTCACAATCAATTCCCTAGGATTAAGATGGCCATCTTATATATGTGTGTCCCGGTGAGTACTCACACCCCCTTTCGGTCTCTGCTCCTCACAATGTCTCTGGGCCCCTCCTGACCAAGATACTGGTCGGCGTCTCCGCACTCTGGCGGTTGAACGAACCCCGGGTGGACGTTTCTCCACCGGGCAGGTATCGTACCAGGCACCGTGGCTGCAGCCCCTCGTGGCCACGCGGAGCGGGTACGGTAGAGCAAGCCAAACCCCACGCCGCTTGCAAGGCGCGTTAGGCCCCAACGTGCGACCCGCACGCGTCTGTTTAGACGGTGCCGCGAACGATACCAGACGCGGGGTCGATGCACGGCCCCACGTCACTTGACGTCTCCACCGGGCAGGTACACGTCCCGGTGATTCCTCTCGCCAGACAGGCTTCGGAACGCCGCTTGTCCACGCAGCGCAAGGTCGATCCCGCCTTTTGGTCGGAGCGGGGCGAGGAAGAATAATACTCGTCCTTTTTTCCTCGTGTCTTTTCCTCTTCCGTTTCCGGCCACTCCCTCAGAAGGGCTCCTGACCCTCCAACCACAACAACTACACAACAACTTAATATACTACACACGGATAAGCAAAGACCTGAATGGTAATTCACATACATTCACATAAATATGTAACACTCCCCCCCTTCAAGAAAGAAAGTTTGAACCCAGCGAAAACTTTCTTTGCCGGCCAATTTGGAGAAACAAACCAGATAACTCAACCCCCCCCACATTATCCGTTCCCCCCGGGCACAGTTATCACTTAAAAATAAAGCAACCAAAATTTCACCACAACCCCTCCAGATTACTCCCTCTGGACTAAGTACCAACAACGACATTGTCCCTGCCAAATCAAACTCCATCTCATGACCCTCTGACTTTGACCGTCAGTTTCTTGGGAATGAAGGTTAAGGGGTTGATCCAAGATCCAAAGTTAAGCAACTCGATAGCACTTTTTCCGGGAGGCCAAGCCGAGTATTCACTACATGGATGCCTTTAGGAACGCGGAGTTCACGGTTAGTCCGTGCAGGAAAGTTCTCTACATGGGCGCCTTGAGGAACGTGGAGTTCACGGTTAGTCCGTGCATGAAAGTTCACTACATGGACGCCTTTAGGAACGGCGTTCACGGTTAATTCGTGTAGGAATCTTGGCTCGGCGGCTCCGCCGCCTTCAGTGCTTCAACTTCTCAGAACTTCCCTAATAATTAGGGTGGGACCACTGGTCCCTGTAGTCCCATGAATAGCGGTCTCCTTCTCGGCCACTACCAAAACTACCGCCCAGTTGTCCTCTCCTGTAGACCTCTCGATGCCTACGAAATGCCTTCCCTACTGTTATGGTCCGACCCTCCAAATCCTTGCCATTCCAATTCTTCTCTGCCTCTCTGGCGTCTTTTGTGCTGGCAAACGTGACAAAGCCGAACCCTCTTGACTGTTGCGTTTCCCAGTCTCTTACCAACCGCACTTCCACCAGCGGCCCATATCTGTTGAAGACAGAGGTCAGAACTTCTTCCTCTGTTTTGAAGTTCAGTCCCCCTACAAATAACTTGGCACTTTGGTCGCCATCCCGAGCTGGTGTGATGTTATTTTCCCTGCTGGGCTCTTTACCAACCCTCAGGTTACCATAAACTTGACCCCCGGCCAAATCATTCCCGATAACCACAGATACACCCTCTACAGGAAGCGTGGCTTGTAAACCGACGGTGACCGGTCCTGACACCAAATCGGACTCCAACTGGATGACCTGAAGGGGAGCACTAACACCGCCCCCGATCCCCTGTAAACGAACACTATCCCCCGTTGCCGTCTCCTCGGACCATGGCAAAATGCCTTCAAGCATTAAAGATTGATGGGCCCCTGTGTCCCTCAATATCCTAACCGGTCTCCGGTTAGTCGAGGCTCCATCCAGTGACACAAACCCCTCTGAAATAAATGGTTGGTAACCCTTTTGATGGCGATTTCTTACGCTAGCCATCGCATTCGGAGTTGTAATAGTCGGACTCCGCTCTGGGTTGTCCCTTTTCATGAGGTAACAACTGGACATCAAGTGTCCAGGTTTCTTGCAAAACGCGCAAGTAGGCCCGGAGGAAAAACTCGGGGTCTGCCTCGGGCCCCCCGAACTATAAGTTTGTCTTGGGCCCGCATCCCTCTGATTTCGAACCGGTGGGGTATCATAGTTGTCCCCATAATCATCTCGAGGCCGCCGCCATGTATGGTCGTTCTCCGCACCTGCTGTTCCCCACCTCCCCTGCGGAGATCTAGGCGAGGAGTTAGGTTCGTGGACCCCTATTCGGTGGGTTAAGGCATAATCATCTGCCATGGTGGCTGCGTCCCACAACTTTGGTACCTTCTTTTCCTGCAGGTACACTTTGATGTCCTCGTGGACACACTGCTGGAATTCCTCCACCAGGATCAAGTCCCGCAATGTCTCGAAGTCTTTCCCGACTCCTTTTGACTCACACCACCGATCAAACATGTTTTCTTTCACTCTGGCAAACTCCACATGGGTCTCACTCTCCCTCTTCCTGGCATTCCTGAATTTTTGCCTGTAAGCTTCCGGAACCAACTCATAGGCCTTGAGGATGTGCTTCTTCAGTACCTCATAATCTGCACATTGGTCCATTGGTAGCGCCGAATAAATTTCCTGAGCTTTCCCCACCAGCACACTTTGCACGAGTATGGTCCAGGCCTCCTCCGGCCAGTTTAATTGTCGAGCCACTTTCTCAAAGTGTGGGAAAAATTTCGCGACTTCTTTTTCACTGAACGGTGGAACCAGCCTCACATGTCTGCCCACATCCCAGGTTTTCTGGTTAGGTGTCGACCCCGTCAGCAAGGGTGGTGCCTCTTCCCGTTCTCTCATTAACTCCAGCTCCTTGAATTTGATTTCTTGCTGAAGCTCCATGTCACGTTCCTTTAATTCCCTTTCCGCTTTTCTCTCCTCTGCTTTGAGGTCCCTTGCAGCTCTCCTCTCCTCTGCTTTTCTCCCTTCTAACCTTTCCTGGAGTTCTCGTTCCACTCTCCTTTCCTCTGCTTGTTTCTCTTCTCTCCTCGCTTCTGCTTTCCTTTCTTCTTCTGCTCTTTCCTTTTCTGCTTTCCTTTCTTCTTCTGCTAACCTTTCCTGGAGTTCTCGTTCCACTCTCCTTTCCTCTGCTTGCTTCTCTTCTCTCCTCTCTTCTGCTTTCCTTTCTTCTTCTGCTCTTTCCTTTTCTGCTTTCCTTTCTTCTTCTGCTCTTTCCTTTTCTGCTTTCCTTTCTTCTTCTGCTCTTTCCTTTTCTGCTTTCCTTTCTTCTTCTTTAATCCGTTCCTGGCTCCGTAATTGCAACTCCAGTTTCCGGAGCTCAACGTCTTCTGGTTCTTCGGGTAGCCACTCCCAGGCTAACTCGTCCCATGTTCCTAATCCCACCATAGATTGTATCACCGTGGCCTGCAACTCTGCCTTCCTCAAATTAGTTCGGACCTCCAAGTTAAAATGTTTGGCCAATTTCAAGAGGTCCGACTTTAGCAACGCTCGGAACTGTGCCTCACTCGGGGTTACCCCAAAGTTCTGTGCCACAAACGCCATGGTGCCTATCGTTAACACCTGTTAACCTTCACCCAAGACTTTACCCCAATTTCTCAAAAAAATTTTTACCAATTAATAATTAATTAATAAATTTTAATTAATAAAAAATATTATTATTTTATTATTTTATACAATTTTAAATCCCGGACGTAGACCCAATTGCGAAACCGCAAATCGTAATTTGGACGAGCCCCCAATTCTGTTACGTGGTCCCCTCGGTGAATACCTGGTCTCGGTGACCCCCGGACCGTGAGAGGAACTCCGCCAGCAAGCTGTACTATATATGCGCTTTCGCCACGCAATCCATATGAATTTCACCCAGGAGACAACTGATGTTCACGGATATATTTCCAATGGTAATGATACCATACAATTTCAATGACACAACCACGGAGATTTTCCCCGAGCAATCAACAATACACAATCATCACCAATTCCCAATTCACAATCAATTCCCTAGGATTAAGATGGCCATCTTATATATGTGTGTCCCGGTGAGTACTCACACCCCCTTTCGGTCTCTGCTCCTCACAATGTCTCTGGGCCCCTCCTGACCAAGATACTGGTCGGCGTCTCCGCACTCGGGCGGTTGAACGAACCCCGGGTGGACGTTTCTCCACCGGGCAGGTATCGTACCAGGCACCGTGGCTGCAGCCCCTCGTGGCCACGCGGAGCGGGTACGGTAGAGCAAGCCAAACCCCACGCCGCTTGCAAGGCGCGTTAGGCCCCAACGTGCGACCCGCACGCGTCTGTTTAGACGGTGCCGCGAACGATACCAGACGCGGGGTCGATGCACGGCCTCACGTCACTTGACATCTCCACCGGGCAGGTACACGTCCCGGTGATTCCTCTCGCCAGACAGGCTTCGGAACGCCGCTTGTCCACGCAGCGCAAGGTCGATCCCGCCTTTTGGTCGGAGCGGGGCGAGGAAGAATAATACTCGTCCTTTTTTCCTCGTGTCTTTTCCTCTTCCGTTTCCGGTCACTTCCGTTTCCGGCCACTCCCTCAGAAGGGCTCCTGACCCTCCAACCACAACAACTACACAACAACTTAATATACTACACACGGATAAGCAAAGACCTGAATGGTAATTCACATACATTCACATAAATATGTAACACCACTTATAGTACGCCATGTGATTGGATGCATATTCTAATTATGACGTCATAGGTCCTGTGACATGGCGGGATGGACCGGTATGGTGCCCGGATCATACCGCCCTTGGCGCCCGTCAAAAATCGAAAGAGTATGGCATGGGCAACATCTGCGCCAAATTTGATGCTTTTGGAAGAATTTGAACCAAAATATCCCTAAGGGCCCTGACTATTACCCTTTAAAGCAATTTTTAACACACGGTCCTGTTATCTAACATCACAATAAACTTTCAAGATATGTGTTTAAAGTTAATAAGACATCAACAAAATGAACTATTGTCAGGTCGACCTTTTATGGCTGTTTACCACATTCCTATCTAAATATTTGTAGTTTCAAACAAACATCGTACTTGTATGGAAATAAAAGTGTACATATATACATGTACATGCAGCCACATATCTCATTTCAAATGTGCAAATTTCTTCAAAAATCGTAAGGATGTTTCAATTTTGTTTCTATTTCTTAGACACATGAGCATTAAATTTTAAGATTCAAGTGACAACTTGAATTGTCACTGAATTGTCAGTGACAATGACAACTTTAAGATTCAATATTGGAGTGGGTGGCTGAAGGGATCTCTTTCTCGATCTTGCTAGAGAATGCTGTTCTGGTTCTTCTGCAGCAGGCTGGTTTCCATGCTGAATAATTATTCCATTGGTATTATGATTAGTGCCCTTTCCCGACAAAGTCTCCTCCCCAAAATCGTTATTGTCCCAAACTAATGTCGTATGTATGTGGGGTTTGATGTTCGGTGGGATGTACTCCTCTCCTCGTTTGAGCTGCAACTCAGCAAGGGCTGTATCGTGTTCTAGGACTGCTGAATTTGAGGTACAATGTCCCAGGCCATTCAACAGCCCAATTAAATGAGCTGAACCGGTAAGATGACGCACAGACATTGCCAAAGCTGAATGTTTTGGCATTAATCGCATATAAGCGATTATCACAATAATATCACATATAAGAATATATTTACTTACATTGGTCACTGCTTTGAGGCACGAGTGCAGGCTTCTTCCTCGCTCTCTCGATCTTGCACTTGTCAGTGTATCGCATGTAGCACTTGCGATGATACCCGGCTTGACAGGGAACGGCATCGAGTATTTCTGGTGCTCTAACCAGCTCCAATCCAAAAGTATTGATTGCATTTTGTGCAATTTCAGCTTCTCTGGTATCTGTAGATTTCCACTGATGAACACTTGTGATGAATTTTTGCCAACTAACTTCCGAAAACAAAGTAATCTTTTCTCTTGCACCAGTAATAATGTGCATGCAACATGCCATTGCTATGCCCAGGTAGCTCAGCTGCATGGGTCAAGGGCTTCCTTTCATTCCAAGATTGATGATATCCTGACACACAGATACAATTTTTTTTACTGCTGGAATCATCTACATTTACACGCGAATCGTGTGGGGGGAAATCACTTGTGATGCCTGTAGTCCATGCCAGGAAATTGAACAGCTCATCTGGAACTATGTTGTGTGCTGCTTGTAGAGTCAATTCCTTGGAACTTGGTGGCCACTTCAGTGGAGGGGTGGTATCACATTTGTCTTTAATGGAATTCTTCAGTGCCAGAGCAGCGTGGTACAGGGGTCTACATTTCATCTGAGTTGTAATCCTGCTGGTTGTAGCACCCATTCTGACATCAGTGTCTGTATCGTCAGCACTTTCCGATGAGTCGTTCACTGCTTCTCCTGCAATCTCTGCTGTGGAAAGATCCTCAACAAACACAAGATCACTTTCATTACTTTTTGATGACTTGACAAATTTGAGGAATGGATATGACTGTAGTAATCTTCTTTTAAGGCTGTATGCTGTAGGATGGGATTTTCATGCCCTCCTCTTCTTCTACACACTTCTTGAACAAGTAATTTAACTTTGTTAACCTCAACATTTCTCTATTTTTGACAATTCTCTCTTCAACAACTCTTTGGCAAAAACATTTATACCCCTTGTCATACAAAAAAACCTCTTGGGGGTTTTTCACATAGTTTTTGCTTAGAAATCTAGTGTAAGACTTAAAACAGCTCTTATGATACCTAGCTTCTCGGGCTACTAGATCTTTCCCTCTGATGTTAATGAGGAGGGCCTCATCTTTCCTCATCTCAGCTGCAGTGACCAGCTTACCAGCTGTTATAGTCTCACAATGAACCAACTGTTCCTTTCTTCTTTTTCTGCTGTGTGGTTCTACAATGTTCTTGTCTTTCTTGCAAATGAGGCAGCATACTGGCAGTAGATGGGAGGATCTTGAGCCCGCCGCCCTGGAATGGGACGTCTTTGACCGCAGAAGTCTGATCTTGGGAGCCACTTCGTCTTGTCCCTGGTCATGTTCAGCAGATGCATCAGCTGCATTAAAGAAAGGGGACCAGTAGGGAGAGCGTTGGGAAAACAAGAAAAATATGAGGAATGAGAAACAAAAAGAAATACACAGTTTACAACTTTACACACCCTTCAAAAATAATTAAATCATTTTTAGTTGTATGATAGGAAATTCTGACATCTATAGGTCTAGATTATCTAAGGCAAACAAGCGTCCTGTATCCAGATAATATTGTCAGTATGAATAATGAGGTGTTCAGGATGGTCCGTGGAGCTACCTAACATGACTCGTGACAAAATTCATATTTCATTGCAGTCAGACATATAGGTGACAGTTACCAGCCTCCGTAAACATTATATGGGTTACCAGCCACCTGAAAATTTGTTCAGCTTGTTCTTTTATTCCTGCATGTATGATGTCAACAATATGTGATATAAACTTCTCTATAAATACAAATTGATATGACTTATTGTTGACTTCATACATGGAGGAATAAGAGAACAAGCTGAACAAATTTTCAGGTGGCTGGTAACCCATAGAATGTTCACGATACGGTGGCTGGTAACTGTAAACTCTACTCTCTAGCTTAACTTATGCCGTACCTAGTTAGCCATGAAATTTAAACGTAACAGGAACTAAAATTAAAATCTACAGGGTATATCCCATAAATCTTGGTAGGAACCAAAATATTTCTGAAAGAGAATTTTAAAAATTAGCACAGAAGTAAGTGGGGCAGCAAAACAAAATAATCTAGGCTAGCAGTAGCACTGACTTAACTGTACAATCAAAATAAACACTACACAGATCTCAGTACATGGGGCATGTGGGTGGATCGTGCTTTTGCATTTTGTAGACCAAACAAACCAACACTCAAAGTGGTGATATAATGCTGGATAAGCTCATTTTATTGAAAATATAACATAATCACATATGAGAATATATTTACTTACATTGATCACTGCCTTGAGGCACGAGTGCAGGCTTCTTCCTCGCTCTCTCGATCTTGCACTTGTCGGTGTATCGCATGCAGCACTTGCGATGATACCCGGCTTGACAGGGAACGGCATCGAGTATTTCTGGTGCTCTAACCAGCTCCAATCCAAAAGTATTGATTGCATTTTGTGCAATTTCAGCTTCTCTGGTATCTGTAGATTTCCACTGATGAACACTTGTGATGAATTTTTGCCAACTAACTTCCGAAAACAAAGTAATCTTTTCTCTTGCACCAGTAATAATGTGCATGCAACATGCCATTGCTATGCCCAGGTAGCTCAGCTGCATGGGTCAAGGGCTGTGATTGGCCAATTCTGTGACACTTGCAGATACAGCATCTGTGATTGGTCTGTTAAGGCATTCAGTATGACATCATCATGCTAGATTCTGGCTGGGGGAGTGTATATTTTTGCATGCAAATTTCTCAAAAATGCTCAGTTTTTAGTGATGGGAACATTAAAAATAGTAATTAATGACCTAATATCTATTGCTCTTGCAAATATCCAGTAGCCCTCAAGTGGGGACTACGGAAAAGTGGATTTTGGAGTCTTGGCCCATGGTCTAACACAGCTATTTGATCTTCATTTCAATAATATTGATGATAAAGGTGATATAATATAACAAATATCATGAACCATTTACATTTTGTACTCCATTGTATAATTTAAATAAACATAAATGCAAATTTCGCATGTGGAAAAAGTAAGTACACCCCTACATTTATCACTTCTTCAAATACCTAAAATTAGAATCAGGTGCACCAGCTCAGGTGAAAATGATTAGAAAATCGTTAGAGAGGATCTTGGAGGAACCTGTCTTATTTAAACCTCAGACATTTAGTTTGGTTTGCTCTTTGTTGTTGAAGTGTGCGGCGTCACCATGCCTAGATCAAAAGAGCTCTCTGAGGCCTTCAGAAAGAAGGTTATAGATGCCTACGAGTATGAGAAGGGATTTAAAAAGATCTCCAAACAATTTGAAATCAATCATTCGACTGTCTGGAAGATCATCTACAAGTGGAGAAGATTCCAAACAACTGCCAACTTGTTCAGGCCAGGCCGCCCCAGTAAGTTCAGTCTGAGAGCAGACCGCAAGATCCTGAAAGAGGTCTCTAAGAACCCCAGAATGTCATCACGGGACCTACAGGTAGCTCTTGCCACTGTTGATGTCAAAGTGCACGAGTCTACCATTAGAAAGAGGCTACACAAATTTGATCTACATGGGAGGTGTACCAAGAGGAAACCTTTGCTGTCCAGAAAGAACATCAGGGCAAGACTAAAGTTTGCCAATGAACACCTTGGCAAAGTCCAGCACTTCTGGAACAATGTGCTCTGGACAGATGAGTCAAAGGTAGAGCTATTTGGCCGCAGTACCAGAAGACATGTTTGGCGAAAACGAAAGACAGCATTTGACCACAAGAACCTGATACCAACTGTAAAGCATGGTGGTGGAAATATTATGGTTTGGGGCAGCTTTGCTGCATCAGGGCCTGGGCAGCTCACCATCATAGAATCCACTATGAATTCTTCATTGTACCAGAGGGTGCTTGAGGATAATTTGAGGCCATCTGTCGGAAAGTTGAAGCTCAACCGAAGGTGGACCTTGCAACATGACAATGACCCTAAACATACCAGTAAATCCACCAAGGAATGGCTGAAAAGAAAGAAATGGAGGGTTCTGGAATGGCCGAGTCAAAGCCCGGATCTATATCCCATCGAGATGTTGTGGGGGGATTTGAAATGAGCTGTGCATGCAAGAAACCCCTCAAACATCGCACAGCTAAAGAATTCTGCATGGAGGAGTCAGCAAAAATTTCTCCCAGTCGATGTCAGAGACTGGTAGACAGTTATAAGAAACGCCTACTTGAGGTTGTTTCTGCCAAAGGGGGCAATACCACCTATTAGAGCCAAGGGTGTACTTACTTTTTCCACATGCGAAATTTGCATTTATGTTTATTTAAATTATACAATGGACTACAAAATGTAAATGTTTCATGATATTTGTTATATTATATCACCTTTATCTATCAATATTGTTGAAATGAAGATCAAATAGCTGTATGTTGAAATATGTTGAAAAAGTCAAAACTTTACATGGGATGTACTTACTTTTTCACGTGACTGTAAACACACACACACACACACACACACACACACACACACACACACACACACACACACACCAGGAGTGACCTGGTTGCGACCTGGAGGAAAGGCTTGACATGATCACTAATTTCTACCCTCGCTAATCCGTCTCCCCACCAACCCTACAAATTTCAAGGTTTTCCCTCCAGAGAGTTTCTTTCTGTATCAATCCTTTCCCACCCCTTATTCCTCCCCACACCCATTGTTGTCCAAGTCCCCCTCCATATTGTCCTTGAACTCTGCTGTTGGTTCCCCTGCTCCCTTCCCTCCCATCTCCACTGTTCATTTTGGCCTATTATCTCTTGGTCCGTTCAGTGCACTAGCTCTTCCATGAGCCTCGACTCTGTATGCTGAAAAAGGTTTATCCTCATCATGCAATGTGTGAAATTTCTAGGTTGTCTGCATCTCGTTGCATGCAATCTGTGGCACTTTGACGGGTTGAAAGTCATTTACTATCTGTGAGACCAATCCTCCCAATGCGTCTAGATCTTTCCGCTACCTCACTTGATCTTCCTGCCCACTAATGGGGTGGTACAAAAGGCAATCGTCAGCGAAGAGCTAGGTCCCTTGACTGATTATCTCCCCGATGTCATTGATGTACATCAGGAACATAAGGGGCCCCGAGAACAGTCCACTGGTGGACGCCTGATGTAAATGGTATTAGTTGGGATGTTTCTCCATCAACAACATCACGTTGACTTCTCTTGGTTAGCCAGGCGTACAGTGCCTATAGAAAGTCTACACCCCTTTTCAAAATTGTCACCTTTTGTTGCCTTATAACCTGGAATTAAAGTGCATCAAACCAGTCATTTTCCACTTTTATTTACATTTCATAACCCACAACTTCCAAGTGAAAAACAAATTCTACAAATTTCAGAAAATTAATTAAAAATACAAAATTAGAATATCTTGGTTGGATAAGTGTCCACCCCTTTATAGTAGAAATTGTAAATTAGCTCAGGTATAACCAATCACCTTCAAAATCACACATCAAGTTAATTGGCCTCCACCTGTGTTAAATTGTAGTGATTCTGATTCTTTCAGAATAAAATCAGCTGTTCCTGTAGGTTTCCTCTGCTGGGTAGTGCATTTCACAGTAAAGACTCAACCATGAGCACCATGAAGCTTTCAAAAGACCTCCGGAATAAAGTTGTGGAAAGGCATAGATCAGGGGATGGGTATAAAAATATTGTTACATTTATGGGAGGGGTTAGTGATTACCTTAGAAGACATAGAACTGTATAGAATAGTATGGACCGTGTGCGAGTAGGAAGCGATGTGTTAGCTTGAAGATTGTGTTTGAACATGCATGATATGGAGGGTCGTATTCGTGATAAGATAGAGAGGGTCTAAGGTTAAGCGTGTGTTAAACCTCTTGTAAACCTCCACCAGGCGTGATGGGTGACATCTCTGTAGAACACAGTTCGCACCAGCCCAGAAGAACGAAGCAGAAAGCCATGGGATTCTGTCAGGCAAGGAGAGAGGGGGTGGAGCTATGATCGTCTGAGAGAAGGGGGTGGAGCCCAACACCCGGAGGGGTGCAGAGTTGTGAAGAGAGGCAAAGAAGGAGCTGTCAAAAAGGGGCAACACTTAAAGTTAAAGTGGACATCTCTCTGGCCATTCTCAGAGAGCCTCCTCAGCGTCGCCAGGTCTGGCATTTCACTCAGGCCGACTGGCACGGTCTTCAAGCAGCCATCAATCATCTGGACTGGTCTCCCATCTCCACTGCCTCTGACATCAATTCTTCCTGGGAATTCTTCCAAAGCAAACTGCTCTCTCTCATGCACAGATTTATCCCATCTCGTCTTCAGTTGTCTTACCCTTCCTCCTGTCCATGGTACATTGGTACACTGAATCTTGTGGTGAGGCAGTTGCCCTGAAACAACTTGCCTTTGCCTCTTGGAAGGCTAATCCAGCTGAAGGCAATCTCAGTTCCTTCCACCAAGCTCGGAACAAGTGTGTGTCTACCCTCAGGAGTGCCAGGAAGCACTATCTCTCCACACTCAAGAATGAACTCTCAAACCTGTCTCCTTCCTCCAAATCCTGGTGGCGTCTGGTCAAATCCGTTTCTGGTGTTTGTTCCCCCTCCATCCCCTCCCTTACCTCAAATGGCTACACAGTTGACACCGCACGTGACAAAGCCGAATGCCTCAACTCTGTGTTTGCCTCAAAATCTTGTGTCCCAAACCCATCTCTCTCTGTTCCCACCTTACCCAGTCGAACCCAACTACTCCTGGACTCTGTGTCCTTCTCTCCTGACAAGGTGGAGGAGTTTTTGTCAAACCTCGACTCTGATTCTGCAATTGGACCAGACGGCATCAGCCCACGGGTCCTAAAATCCTGCTCTGCCACTCTATCTCACCCTCTCTCTGTTCTTTTCACCGTCTCTTTTGCTCAAGGTCATCTGCCAGCATCCTGGAAATCAGCAAACATTACCGCTTTACACAAAAAAGGTGCAAAAACAGATCCTTGCAACTACAGACCAATCAGCCTGCTCCCAATTATCAGCAAAGTCATGGAATCCATCATTGCCTTGGATATCAAATCCTTCCTCTTCTCCAATGGCTTGATCTCCGATCATCAATTTGGATTCAGACCAGGTCATTCTACTCTGGACATGCTGCTTCTGCTGTCTCAAAATTGGATGGAGGTCCTCAATGCCAAACAGGAAATCAGAGCAGTCTCCCTTGACATATCACGTGCCTTCGACACGGTCTGGCACCCAGCTCTGCTCACCAAACTCTCCTCCTATGGTATCCATGAAAATCTCCATGCATGGCTTGCGGACTTCCTCTCTGGTCGTAGACAACGTGTGGCCCTGAATAGATTTCTCTCATCTCCCCTTCCTTTTCTACCCCCACTAATTCACCTCAGATCCACCTTGTTCGAAATTCCAACTTCTTTCCTGGAAGTCCTGGCAGTGTCCATATGTTTTATACCTCTCCCCCCACCCCCCTTCCCATGCCTCCCCCCCCCCCAAAGCCCTCTCCCTCCCACAGATCTCTCGATGTCCCTGCTCTCAGATGTTGTGTTTGTGTTCCTCCCCCTCTCGCCCCATCTTGCCTACCGCTCCCCATGTTATATGTTTTATGTGTCGGTTTGTCTTTCTGTGTGATTAATGTTAGCTCTTTCACGAGCCTCGATCTTGTATACAAAAAAAACAAACAAAAAAAAACAGGATTTACACTAGATCTGAGGAGAAGAGGAAGGAGCTGATAACAGTGGGCAGGGATTATTGAGAGACCTGAGGAGAAGGGGAAGGCGCCAGGAGGAGCGGGAAAAGGGTGCTGAGGAGCTCACATTTGAGTGAGGAGAATTAACAGAGCATGAAGGAGCTCGCGTTTTTGGAGAGGAGAACTGTGGTGTTCTGAGGAGATCGTTCTTGTTAAGGAGGAGAGCTTTAAGAAGGTCATCCTGCCTGCCTGCTTTGGCCCTGGTGTTGTTCTCATCTTCCCTCCCTTTCCAGTTGCTCATCCTGCTTGTCACCTCGCCGTTTCATCCTGCTGTCTCATCACCTTGCCCATCTCATCGCTTGCTCCATGCCCATTCCTCCCATCCCCCACTGCCACCAAAGACAAGTCGCCCAGTTGTGTCCCTCACCCCATCTGTGCTTGTGACTGGATAGAGAGGCACCTTAGTTTATTATAGGATTTATTTTGTATATAGTTGTGATTACCTCATTGCATATAGTTGTTATTGATTTCATTTTCTCTATTTGTGTTTCGGGAATAAACCCGTTCGATTTTAAAAGCTGTTAGTTCCTCGTAATTCTCCACAGCCTGTGTGCACAAGCATAATAGTCTTCATAATTTGGAACGCCTCAGAGATAAAGCTCGTTTCGGTCCATCCGTTCATGGGGTGGTGTTAACCAGCCTGTAAACACGACAATATTTCAAAGGCCTTGAATAACCCTTGGAACACAGACAATCATTAAGAAGGCGAATGGTACCACCAAGACCCTGCCTATATCAGGCCGTCGCTCCAAAGTGGATGACCGAGCAAAGAAGAGACTGGTCAAACAGGCCAGCAAGAGGTCAATGACAATTTTGAAAGAGCTACAGGCCTTTATGGCAAAGACTGGTCACTGAGTGCATGTGACAACAATATCCCAAACACTCCACATTCTGGCCTGTATGGTAGGGGGGCAAGAAGGAAGCCATTACTCAAAAAAGCCCACCCTGAGTCCCGTTTGAGGTATGCAAAAAAAACGACTCCAGAGATTCTGAAACCACGTGGCAAAATTTTGTGGTCTGACGAAACCAAGAAGGAACCTTTTGGCCTAAATGCAAAACGTTACATTTGGTGCAAACCCAACACAGCACATCACCCAATGAACACCATCTCTACTGTGAAGCATGGTGGTGGCAGCATCATGCTATGGAGATGTTTCTTATCAGCAGGGACTGCGGCACTTGTCAGGAAAGAAGTGACAATGGATCAAGCAAAATACAGAAAAATCCAAGAGCAAAACCTGCTGAAATTGAGACGGAAGTCCACCTTTCAGCATGACAACGACCCGAAGCACGTAGATAAAGACACACTGGAGTGGCTGAGGAACAAAAAGCTAAATGACCTTGAGTTGGCCCAGTCAGAGCCCCGACCTAAATCCAATCGAAAATCTGTGGCATCACTTGAAGATTGCTGTCCATCAACGCTCCCCACGCAACTTGACTGAGATTTAACAATTTTGTACAGAAGAATTGGGAAAATATTTCCCAATCAAGGTGTGCAAAGTTGGTAGAGATCTATCCCAACAGACTCACAGCTGTAATTGCTGTCAAAGGTGCTTCCACCGAGTATTAACTCGGGGCGGTGGACACTTATCCAACCAAGATAATCTAGTTTTGTATTTTTAATTAATATTCTGATTTGTAGAATTTGTTTTTCACTTGGAAGTTGTGGGTTACGATGTGTAAATAAAGGTGGAAAAAGTCTGGTTTAATGCAATTTAATTCCAGACTAACAAGGCAACAAAAGGTGAAGATTTTGAAAGGGGGTAGAGACTTTCTATATGCACTGTGTATCCATTGCAAGTTTTCACCTCATATCACATAGGGTTGATTTTACTCAAGAGTTTTTGATGTGCCACAGAATCACATGCTTTACTAAAATCCAGAACTTTCTGCATATTAATTTGTGCTCTGGATTATTGCCTCCGCCACCAAAGGTGGATGGAGGTTATGTTTTCACCCCTGTCTGTTTGTCCGTTTGTCCATCTGTTTGTTTGTTTGTGAACAAGATGTCTCAAGAAGTTGTGGACGGATTCGGACGAAATTTAGCAGAGATGTAGCGTATGTGACAAGGACCAAATTATTAGATTTTGGTGAAGATCCGGATTCGGATCGGGATACTAGAATTTTTAAATGATTCTTTACCATTGGGAGAGAGGGCCAAAAACGATACACAGCAAGATATCTCAAAGTTATGGATGGATTTGGACGAAACTTGTTGGACAGGTTGTTTGTGTGACAAGGACGAATCGATTCGATTTTGGTGAAGATCTGAATATGGATTCGGATATGAGAATTGTTTAATTTTAAGTGATTCTTCACCATTGAGAAATGGGGCCAAAAATGATACATAGCGGGATATCTCATAAAGTAATGAAAGCATTTGGACAAAACTTGTTGGACAGGTTGTGTGTGTGATAAGGAAGAATCGATTCAATTTTGGTGAAGATTTGGATCCGGATCCGGCTCGTATAATTTTTAAGTGATTTTCACCATTGAGTGATATGGCCAACCAAGCAAAGGTTTGCTCTCTACCGAGTGCCGTTCTAGTTACCCTGCGCTCGCGAAGCGAAATGCGGGGTTAAGCAATCGTGTACGTACGTGTGCCGTGTGCCGTACGTGTGTGTAACGTACGTGTCTGCATTTTAAAAATTCATTTTCTCGGCAACCGTTGGTCCGATTGACACGAAATTTTACCATAGAAGCGCCTCGGCCTGTATAATTTTTGTATTCATAATTATGACGTCATAAGTCACGTGGTACGGACGCCATTTTGGAAAAACGGTACACTTCTATAATCTCCCAAACCGCTCAATGGAAAAAATTTCAACATGGCTCATTGTCAAGTACTCACCATGTGGAATAAGATATGTTGATGGTGATGTCATCGGTGCCTTAATTATGACGTCATAATTCGACAAGTGCAACGCTTGATTTGATCAGTATGAATAAGACAAAAATTCCTCTGCAACTGTTAGTCCGATGGACACGAAATTTTCAGAATATGTGCAGCTCCTGTATAATTTTTTTATATAATTATAACGTCATAGGACACGTGGTACAGACGCCATCTTGGGAAAAATCGAAAAAAGTTGCACCTCTATATCTCCGAAACCGCTCGATGGAAAAAAATTGAAACATGGCTCATTGTAAAGAATTCCATATGGGGAATAGGTGTTGTTAACGATGACGTCATTGTGCCATAATTATGACGTCATAATTCGACAGGGACAACGCTTAGTCTGATCAGTTTGAAATGTATTGAGCGTGATCTATGCAACAATTATATTAGAGAATATAAATTTATGATGTCATCGTTCACGTGGTCTGGCAGCCATATTGGATCAAAAAAAAAATGTTCAAAAACAGAGGAGTTGGCTCGCAACAAGTTGACTGTGCAGGGTAAATATTCTATGAATACCGTCTAGTTGGTTAAGGTAATGCTTAATCTCGTCCACAGTGGTGGTTTGTATGCAGCCCGTCTGGGGGCGTGGCTGTGCCGCTGATGCAGTGCCCCCCTTCACCAGTAAGCCAGTAAATACCAGTTACCAAATACCAGTACCCGTTGGGCAGTAAATACCAAATACCAGTACCAGTTACCAGTAAATTTAGTTTACCTCAGTAGGAATTTCAATGAGTTTACCTCAACATTTATTTCATCTTGCTTTATTTTCAATAAATTATTTGATTGTTGAATTTATTGTGGTGTTTGCATGTTTTGTGGTTTCGGAATAAACCCGTGTTTTTTCGTTCAGATAAACCCCTCACAGCCTTCCATCTCATGTGCATGGTAACCGCCATATTTGGCTGCCACCTCAGGAGTTAAAGCTGGTTCGCTTATCCGTCATCAGGCGGTCTTAATCGCAGGTGATGCAACAATACTTTAATTGAAGAGGGTAGTATAGTCTGCAAATAATGTAAGTACTGTATTACATTTTTTTCACTTCAGGCATAGTCAGCCGGTTCGTGAATGACTTGGGTAAAAAAAGGCGAATGGCAAACGATGAACCAATAAATCCGTATTCCTGTGCCACCAGTCAAACGTCAAGCATTGACAGCACATTCTCTATATTTTCATTCCAAACAGCATCATTCGTCGTTCCAATCACAAATTAATACTATGATATTGATATATCAAAATATAATGTTAAATCACGATTGTATTGAGTTATCAAACCAGCGAACCATTATCATCTGTTCACTTCCGCATTCAGGAGCAAGGTCTGTGTCAATCGCATTTCAAAATCATAATTGTATTGAGGAATCTCTGAAACCTCATACTGACCTCATGACACCCGCTGAGACCCCAACACGTTCCACAGAAGGTTATTATATTGTTACGGTTTATAGAACCTTCACTAGTAAATTTTAGTAAACTAGGGCATGCCCGTACTATATATAAGCTAGGACGTGCCCGTACGTGGGTGCCCGTTCCTTGCCAAAAAAAAAAAAAAAAAAAAATTTGTGTAGGGGTGTGTGTGTGTAAACATCCTAGGGTGTGCCCGTACGTGGGTGCAAAAAAACATGCGTGCAAACAACAACAACAAAAAAAAACTTTGAAACCACGTGGCAGTAACGACCACAGAACCCCCCCCCCCTCTATTTACATGAATGGTTTGGTCCATTCGCAACGACCACAGAACCCCCCCCTCTATTTACATGCAATGGTTTGGTCCATTCGCAACGCCAAAGCGAACGGCGAACGGCTAAATCGCCATAGCTCGGTAAGTACTTGTCCGATTAATTTCAAACCTTGAAAAGGCACATCCTCGGGTCCCCAGCAATATACCTGGCAAGTTTAAAGTATATCGGACCCGTGGTTGTCGAGAAACAGCGGTCACAGACAAACAAACAAACGTACAAACGTACAAACGTACAAACGTACAAACAAACACACAGAGATTACTGGAATTATAGATAGATGTTTCCCTGATAAATGTTCCCCTGTAAATATCCACATCAATTGGCTTGTTAAAGATCGCACCCTAGTTAGTCCATGTACAACACGTAGCAAACCATAGGACCTCTCCGTAGTTATTTCATTATTATGTGTTTCAGTTAAGGATCTGTTCCCAATAGTTGAATCTGCGTTGCATTAATCAAATAAGATAGGCCCCTTTCAATTTCCCCAATCGCCTCACCCACGTCTCCGCAAAGTAACGGTCGAGCCCCCAATCGCCTCACCCACGTCTCCGCAAAGTAACGGTCGAGCAGCATTCGCTGCTCCTGGCCTTGATGCGGTTGTTGGCCCCAAACCGCCATTAGCCATGTGGTCAAGCGAGGAAGGAGGGGGCGCAGCCGCCAGAACAAGGTGTGGCACGTCGACGCATCGGCAGAGGTGGAGTCAGCGAGACCTTTGCCAGCCAAACAGCGCCGTGGTGAGCCAACCGGTAGGCATGTCATCCGAGCCGGCGGCTTGAGTCCAACACGAACTATAAAAGCGGCTGAAAGGGACTGCTTTAGAGAGTCGGGTGAGAAGGTACGCTTGAGAGACGCGTGAGAAGGTACACCAAGTGTTCAGTGAGAAGGAGATGAACGAGAGCCGACTTGGGTTGGAGACGACGCGTGGTGAGGTCTGGCTGAGAGAGACGAAGCTGCGCGGAGCCCTTTGACAAGCTGCTTCGGAAAGCCCTACCGCGTGAACGAATACGTGAAGCTGCCGCTGGCTGTTCACTTCCAGCCCGGAGCGTGGACCTGGAGCCAACCTCGACGCTGCGCACCGGCCCGGACCGTCCTACCCTGTCACCTGCATGGACCCTTCTCCTTCTTCCAGTCATTCCTGTATGCTGTAAACGTCTTCTTGTTATCAAGTTTGCAGAACGATAATTTCCCACAATAGTTGACATCCTTCTCCAGCTTGGCCTTCGATTTTTCGCTGCGGTAGCTTGGATTGGGGAATTCTGTATGTGCCAGACTTGAGATGTACTCCTGACTGAACTCACTCAGCTTGACAATCTTTTTGTCACATATAATGTCTTTGTCAATCTTCTCACACACGTCCGAGTATGCTGTCCTATGCGCTAACTCAAGATTTTCTTGTTGTGCTCGCTTTTCGTCATCAGTACTCCTCCATTGCTTTGGATCCGCAATGTACTTGGCTCGACAGCTCTTGTGGTACTGTGCCTCACATGCAAACAAGTCATGGCCCCTGATCCTAGTCAACAGTTTTTCGTCCGCTTTCCGCTCAGCTGATTCCAGAACTCTTCTCCATCCATCAAACTCAAATTTAGATGCTCCCTCGATTGACCAGCTGCCTTTCACTTTGATTTTTCTTGCGTCCTTCAGAGTTACAGAAAATACAATCAGCCTTGAAGAGAACGTTAGCACTCTCAGTTGACGATCGCCGACTTCTTCTGGATGTTCCAGGCATGTCTGCAGGAACCTTCATGCGTTTAAGATTCATGGTGAATCTCTGGTAACATTCACGATGATATCCATCATAGTCTGTATATGTATCAGGAATGAGATCACACACCTGTTGCATCTGTGTATGGCATCAACTGGTGGCTCAATCTAACGGATCGTACTTCTTTCAGTTTGTCCAGTCTTTTATCACCATCTTTCATGCTGACGAACAACTGCAGTGGCTTACAGTTTGATCCTGGAACATGGACTACGCATCTTGGTTCGGAGGTGGAGGCTTTACAACTGCCATCGCGTTTTCTCTTCGATGGCGGGCTATCCTCGTCAGTTGGATTCCGAGTATCAGCAGAATCTTGCAACATTGTCTGGTTGTATTTAGTAGATTACACTGTGGCTTGGATCTGCAATAAACAAAACAATACGACATTCACAATTGGTGCACATCTGGCATGAAGGAATACATTTCATAATGAGGAAGAATTATCACATTTAAGAACTTGTGTAATGAAAATATATCTTAAATAAATTTCAATGATCTGTATCACAATATTGGAATCAGCTGAAATATGGTGGAATATTAGTTCAAATATGCTTAAATAATATGGTTAATCATTCTCAGTTCTGCAAGTGAAGCTTAACTAACCTTGTCTGTCCCTGCGATTCTTGGACGCCAAGTCCAAAAACTTAAGCTGGAAGTGAAACCCAGCGAAACTGTTCCAACATGAAGAATGAAATGCTGAAATAAAACTTACCTAATAATTAATAAAGGGAAAGTAAATTAATACACATATCATTATGTGACGCGCCGGATATCTACAAGGGGTGTGTGTATATGTACCCCAATAACTCATATTACATATGTCTCAAACTTACAAATGACCCCATAACTCACCAAAATATGAAAATGTGCCCACGGATCACGACGCGAAGCGAAATTGGTCACGTTTTGAGGGTACCCCCGTACATTGGCCCCAAATGACAAGTTCATCCCAACTTATGCAATGTTAACATTTGATTTCATGTTCAGGATACTCTAGGCCTAGGGCATCAGAAAAATATAGGGTCGGAGGTCTGTGGGGGGCGGGGGGTGCACGGCCAGCTATAGTAGCCCATGGCCTAAATCATTGGCCGCATCATTCTGAGTAAACATTGATCCATAATGCTATTATGTTATAAAGAGCTTTTAAGAAAGAGGAACGTTTTATTTAGTGAACATTCGGTTTAGAGATATTGAAAGGAACAAGGGATAAGGAAATGAGTAATAGAGCACTGAGTTAAGAGTTTGGATTTTTAACTCAACTGGACTATGTCCAACTGAGTTTTTGTCAACACCCAGTGTCTGTCGTCCGTCGTCCGTCTGTCGTCTGTCTGTCTGTCTGTCTGTCTGTCTGTCTGTCGCCTGCAAACAATTCGACGTCTACTCTCTAAAAGTCACAAATATTGAATAAATTTGATGAAACTTGTTATGCAGCATCTTTGAGACATAAACTAGTTTGGGATTGCATTTGGGCGTTGCACACCCAAAAATGGTCGCGGCAGGGCGGCCATATTGAAAAATCCATTTTTGTCAATCTGGTACTTCCTAATGTAGCTAGAAGGCTGAAACTTGGTGTGTAGACAGTATGTAACAAACCTAAACACATATAATAAATTCAAGTCTGAAATCTGAGAAAAGTAATTGTAGTTTAACTTTTCATGCCTCACTTAAAACTCAATTTTTTCTAGTTTCCTGTTTAAACGTGAGATACCTTCAACGTTACTGTACCTCTTTAACACATATAAACTATATAGTTTGTGGTTCTATTATGCATATTCTAACCATATTGATATAGACCAGTTGAGTTCAGGTTCCCTGGAACCTCTAGTTTTCTGATGTTGTTGTTGTTGTTGGCGGTTAATTTTTCTGAGTGAAGGAGAGATATTTTGTTTGTATTTTTGAGGGAGGGGAAATGCATTGAGCTGAGGGATCAGAGGTAACACTACCTTGGATAAAAGGAGTTAAAACGAGGCAAAAATGGAGGCAAAGCACACCTGACTATCACCAGTAGGCCCAAAAATTACCTCGGGATGCAAATTCAACGATTCAACACAGCAGCATATGCTTTGGGACATACATTTTTTTATGAAAAACATGAACAACAAAACAGAAATAAAAATAAAACAGTAAAACACAAAGTATCTGGTCGGGGGAAGTTAGCTTAAATGAACTGGAACTGGCAAGAGGCAATCGGTCGTCCACGTGCACCGAACCCCGAACCGGGAGGATGTCTTTCACTGTTCCTGTACCAAATCTAAATCCTCCCATATATATCATTTTGAACTCTTAATAAACCCTGCAATCTAGCTCTTCACAATCACATCGGGAGCCCTATAAAAGCCCCTATAAGAACCTTACTATCCATAGCATATTTAATCCCGAATCGCACATAATCCTATACATTAATTCCCTCCATTATGTCAACGCTTTCTCTCGATACCTTCTCTTTTACCCAGATTGATTGCTACACGAACCCAGATTTACCCAGATTGACACCAACTTCTATGTTCTATCACCTCTAATACATCTTGTAACTTTCTAATCCCATCCTCCAATCTCTGTCCTCGTCAAATCATGTTCACTTACTATAACTACATCGCACTTCTCGCTATCAAATTTTGCTTCAAGCTCCTCCATCTTAAGTTATTTAAATTCCAAGCAAATGACCTTTAGAGGCCATATTTCCCTGCAGAGCAGGTGTTGGCCTTTTTCGGGAACCGTGGTTCCCTTTTTTGAGGCAATGTTTGATGGCCGGATGCCCTTCCTGCTGCCAACCCGTTAGTCGCCTCTTGCGACACACAGGGAATTACCAGTGAACTGGTACTCAATTTGCCGACCTCAGAAGGAGGACAGGCTGAGTCAACCCCACTGGTGTTAATTCAGCGATCGACCGGGATTCAAACCCAGGATCATAGGATCCCAAGCCGGCACCCTAAAACCTCACCTCCACTCATTTGTTCCTCTATTCTCTCACCTGTGAAATCAACCTCCCTAGTCTGTTCAGTCCCATTCTTCCTTCAAGGGTTTCAAGGCAACTGTTCACCACTACCTGAGATCACCACCCATCCATACTCATGATCTCTTCTGCCCGAAACAAACCCATTCCCACACACTCCCTTTTTCATGTTATTGTGATTTTCCCCTCTCACCTCTTTTCATTTGTTATTCGTCAATCTATTTGCTCCAAAAACGATTTCCATTACTTCCTCAGTGCAAATCTTTGCTACACACACCATTCTTGCAACCATAGGTTGACATCAATTGACATCCACTGCCAAATTCTATTCATTTTCCTATTCTCATAAGAATACCTTCCAGTGGTGACAATATTGATTATTCCCTCCTTTGCTTCCATCTAGGTATGTCATTCTTGACGAACACGTTTCAATATTTGTGTGTTGTTTTTGTCGCAAAATGATTGTATAACAGATTTGACATTGCTGTTGATAATTTTGTTAATGATAATTTCACATGACATGTTAATGACAATTATTAATGTCAATGACAATTAAATGACAATAACATGCCCATAATGTTAAATGTATTCATCACCGCTCAATAACAAATGCTTTATATCATTCCCTTTTTAATTATATTAATGAACAGGATTAAATAATTAAATTGATATATGTGGAAAAATTACGTGCCCAGGCCAGGAATCAAACCCAGGTCCTCTGGAAAACCATACCAGTGCTCTGCCATCTGAGCTATGGAGGATGACTAAACATGCAATTTTCCCACACATTTTTCTGTTAATTAATCGAATTGCTTCACTACGCCCCCAGTGGTGTTTATAATAGCGTACATTAATTTGTCCCTCCATTGGAGGAAGACCCTCTCATGATCAGGCCGTTGGTGCTCCTATGGTTGGCAGCGAGTGCCCCGGAAGCATTGACGGAAAGAGAGTGGCAATCATATGTGTGGAAACATTGCATGCTCAGCCAGGGTCGCCCAGATAGCTCAGATGGCAGAGCACTGGTACGGTTTTCCAGAGGACCTGGGTTTGATTCCTGGTCTGGGCGCGTAATTTTTCCACATATATATCAATTTAATTATTTATTAAATTAAAATGATTAATTTAATTCACCCCTGATCCACTTTTTTGAAATACCGACTTCTTTCCTGGAAGTCCTAGCTGTGTCCATGTGTTTTTTTTAACCTCTCCTACCCCCCAATCCCTTTCCCACGCCTCCTCCCCCCCCCAAGCCCTCTCCCTCCCACAGATCTCCCAATGTCCCTGCTCTCAAATGTTGTACTTGTGTGCTTCCCCCTCTCTCCCCATCTTGTCTCCCACTCCCTTTATTTTGTACTAGCAGAAGTACCCGGCATTGCCGGGTGGGGGAGGGGAGAGGAGGGGGAAGAGGAGGGGAGGGGAGAGGGGGGGAGGGAAGGAGAGGGGGGGAGGGGAGGAGAGGGGAGAAGGGGGGGGGGGGAAGTACCCGGCATTCCGTGTATAAACGTGAGGGAGAAGAGGGGGGAGGGGAGGGGGAGGGAGTGAGGGGAGGAGAGGGGGGAGGGGGAGGGGGGAGGGGAGGGGGGGGAGAGGGAGGGGGAGGGGGTGGGGAGGGGGAGGAGGAGGAGGGAGGGGAGGGGGAGGGGGGAGGGCGCGCGAATCGTCGAATCAGCGCGCTGCTCTGCCACCGATTCAGATTCCGTGTATAATATTCCTCGCTGAAAGAAAATATGGATCTAAAGATGAAAGAAAAAAAACCTATGTGGTGTGAATGGCAATGTTCCTCGCTGAAATGTGAAAAACGCAATCGCACAGCAAGGAACATCACGTGATCGCTCTGAGCGGTCGATTGCAACTCTGCGTCGTGTCGTGGGCGTGGCCAACGTGGCCTCATGCTCCCAGGTGATTGGCTAACTCGAGCTCGAGAGAGCCATAATGCACTACGTTATGGCAAAAAATATGGATCTAAAGATGAAAGAAAAAAAAACCTATGTGGTGTGAATGGCAATGTTCCTCGCTGAAATGTGAAAAAACGCAATCGCTTTTCACTCTGAAATACGTGCGAATGCGTAACTGAGTTAATGGCGGCAAGGAACATCACGTGATCGCTCTGAGCGAATCAGTGCGCTGCTCTGCCATTCCGGTCATAATATTCCTCGCTGAAATGCGCTGAGGTAAAAATATGGTAAAAAAATATTATGAAATAAATTTTTAGGTCGGCCATGTTCTTCCCAGGCTCAATGGCCATGTCTGTGCCAAATATCAAGTACGTGAGCCTCTCCGTTTAGGAGTCTCGGTAACATTACACACACACACACACATAAACTGTGTTTTATATATATAATATGTGTCTTATATGTCTTATGTGTCTTGTGTTTCCGTTATTTTTTTGGCATTCATATTCGCTCTTACACGAGCCTCGATCTTGTATACAAAAAATAAATAAATAAATAAAAAGGTGGTGTAAAGGATGCAGCATCAGCGGCGGTAAACTTCCAATTCAATGGGTTTGTTTTTTCTTACAGCCTCTACAATTTGCATTCTATTTCAATTGTTTTATATATTTGAACACTATGGGATCAGCTTGTTTGCACTTCCAAAACCCTCCAGTTTAGTAGTGCTTGGGCAAAAGGAATTTATGCATGCCATCTCGACCAATCAAATTTGCCATGCACTCCAAGGGAGGTAAGAGGGTCGGGGAGGAGTAGTGAGATTCAGACAAAAATGCAACACATAGCAATGCAACCACAGAACTAACCTTGTCCAAAAGATGTTTGTTTAACTGCATCTTTTTCTCAAAGATCGTTCCAAACTTGTGAGTTTCTCTGAGAAGAGTTGGCAGGGGGTTCAGCCCTAGATTGTTCCGCTTGACCGATCAGCTTTATATGGTTGCCACTTGCCATCGCACGTCTTATACAAAGTTCATGAACAAAGCTAATATAGATAATGCTCAGAAATGCAAAGCAAGAGTTGAAAAACCCTTCCCAAGTTATTTTTCTCAAGACTGCACAGGTAAGGTGTTTTATAAACGTTCTAGAGCTTTCTAGAAACCCAACACAAGCAAATTAGAGATGGATTATATTTGATTTGTATCTCTTTGTTATTCGTGTTCATCCAGTGGGCTGTCTGGCACTGACTGGTTCTACTCTACTGACCCTCTGTGTTCCTTGTATACTCCTTGGGCTCCGCTATCACTACAGTCAGCATGCCATCTTGAACTACGTACGCACTATCCTTGATACAGACCTGGCAGATATTCCGAAGCATTACATGAAGAGTCCTGGTAGGTATTTTTCTCTTTTGCTCCCTATTTCTTTCTTTCGCTTTCACTAACATTATTGGCACAATCATTTTTTACCATTGTGGCTATTTTGTTCTCCTGAGTCATGTAGCATCCATTTTATATCCATTGAGGTTTGTGCTTGAAATGGCTTTAAGCGAAGAAGTTTAATTCACCCTTGTTTTTTAACTTCTGAAAACCCTTCTCAGGCTGTTGTTTCTGGGTTGCTGTCCTGGACATCACTGTGGTAGGGATGGTAGCAGTTCGAGATCTCAACGATGGATCTGCAGAGCTCTGCCGCATGTCCGTGGATCCACGATTTCGTGGCCGTGGCATTGCCAAAGCACTGGGACATCGGGTCATCGAGTTTGCTGTGGCCCATGGCTTTTCAGCAATTGTCCTGAGCACCACAGCAGTGAAACGCAACGCACATCACCTTTATCGTTCTCTTGGTTTTGTAGAAGAGAATTCTGATAGTAGAAGCACCTGCGCCCTCAACTCCTCAGGACTACAACGCATGTTTTTTCAGCTCCGTCATTACCATTACCGGCTGCAACTGACTGAGGAATGAAGAAAGCTACGAGCAAACTGCACGTTACATTTCAATCATGCATCAATCATTCCAACTTCTGTTACCTGTCCAATTGCCCAACAACACCCTCAAAGCAGCTTCTTGCTCAAGTTCCTTCTCTTCCTTTATCTCACCCTTGTTGTCCGTTCATCTCACACAGGCTTTGCCTCTCATTCTCCCAGACCTTATTATATTCTCACCTTTGCTTGACTAGCACTTCCCTTGTGTTTATAGATTACCCAACCAAACCTGTTGGTCAGTATATTATCAGCTGCACTACATTTCTGACATTATGCCTTATGCACCATCTGCCCCTTTTCTGTACAAGATTGAGGATGAAGGAAGAGAAAGGTACAGAGAGTAAAAAGGCAATATACTCGTACATTACCAGGGAAGTAGTAGGGGAAGTAGGAAAACATTTCAACAAAACCGAGAGAACGATCTGAAACAGAGGAGATAGAGGAGGGGTGTGAACATATAAATCTGCAAGTAATGGGGATTGGATAGGTAGGATTAATGAGGGTAGAAAAGATTACGAGAAGGAATGGAGGATTACATGACATAGCCTGCTTGAAGACCTGGAGGGAAGAATGGGTTGGAGCATCCTCAGGTAGATTAAATATTTAAAAAGTGAAGGTGTGCAGTCAGCCTGCATTTTGGGAGTTTAACCAGGAGGGGATTCTTGTAATAACATGTGCATCCTGGAGTAGGTGGGGGCAAATCATGGGGCTGAGAAAGCAGAGGAAGCTAGCTAGACTGGAGGCAGAAAAAAATGCCACTGACCTGTATGTGATGTGATAGCAAAAGGCCTTAAAGTACTTCGGCCTCATAACTGGAGATGCCAATGCCAATGCCAATTGAAGATGCCAATTCCACAGATTTTATTAAAGACGGGTGATGCTGGGGTGCCAGCCCAAATAAAACAGCAGTACTCTATTGAGCTATGGAAAAAGGCCTTAAAGCCTCTGAATAGTTATGATTTATCAATAAATTATTTGGAAGGGTGAAAGATTCCACGTCCGCAGCTGGCTTCAGAGGTCAGGTTTGCAATACGGTTGACCCAAAGAGGTTATTGCTGATGCTGAGTCCAATAAATTCAAGACTAAACCTATTCTAGTGGCTGCCAATGAAATTAGACCGGTGTGTTCTTTTGATAATCCTTCTGCAGTGACAGGGTGTGACTGATACATGGCAGGATTGAAAGATACTGTATAATCAATTGCAGATCCGCAGAAAGTGATCCAGCTGCTGTATGATTGTCAATTGGATATAGAGTATTGTGCAAAATAATTTGGAATCATCTGCAAAAAAAAGAAAGAAAGATTTTTACACATCATATGCAGACGAAGAACAACACTGACCACAACCCTGCAACGGTAGAGAAGAGAGTTCAATTTATAGCATCGCGATGACTGCACAAATGGAGGAAGTCAGAAAGCCAGGTATTGAGGTGGTCTTGTATGTTCCTGGCAGAAGGCTTGGCAAGCATTGTAGGATGTCAGACTTTGTCGAATGGACCAGGGAAATGACCTCTTGTTTGAGATTTAGGACCTCTGACCATTGCTGAGAGAGAAGCAGTGCTTGCATGGCCAGAGTTGAGTGACTTGGATGGAATACAAACTTGGGGTTAGAGATTAGATGCTTGAAAAGAGGAAAGAATTGACATTGACAGCGATAATGGGTTCCTTGCCTTTGTTTGTAAATGAAAGGAAGCCTACAGATTTTGGCACTACAGACTTGCCCGCAAAAAATCAGATTTTACGCCACCATCTTATGGCCTGTGTAGTTGTTATGATATATTTTTTCACTCTTTTTGTGAATGGGAATGATGTTAGCTGATGTACAGGGGATTCAGGAGGTGGGTAAAGGAGGACATGCTGAGGTGAGCAGATAGAGGAGAAGCAATAGTGCTGGAGCAGGACTTGAAAACATGGGCATTGATGCCTTCTTTGGCTGATGGGACCATTGGCTGATGGGGAGTTGAGCCTGGACAGAATTTACTCTACCTTCAAGTGTGAAAGACAGCATCAACTAGAAAGCATCCCAAAATGAAAAGCCCGTCCACATCCGCTTTGTACTCTAACTAAACTTGACGAAAGCAACAGTAAATTAACTAAAAAGTAACTAGAAAGTAAATTATATTAATTCTGTCACGTACTCTCAAAATAAAGGTTTGTTGAAAATTTGATGACAAAAGTTCAAAAATGTTGACAGACACACTGAATCACAAATGGTAAATAAATAAAGAAACACGGAACTGATAAAAAAAAAACACCGCTGCCTCGTGCTGCGCAGCGGTGGCCGAGCTAATACGGGTTAATTGTACCTACTATGACTTTGTCCTTTGACATTTTGACCCAATTATTAATTAGTTTTCTCTTTATTCTCATAATAAAGGTGTAATGAAAATTTGATGTCAAAAGCTCAAATGGTTAAAAAAAAGTTATGGCCTGCGCAAACACAAACCCACACGATTGCAAAACACCGTCTCCAGCTGAGCGGGGTACAGACCAACAAGGCAGTGGGTATAGGGGCCAGAGTGGGAACAGATTAGGAGTGGTTGGGTACACAAACACTGAGTTGAGATGTTCTGCCTTTTGTTAAGCACAGACTAAGGTAAGCAAGGGAATGGAGAAAAAGCAAACAACAGAGACAGATTTGACAAGACACCACCAGGAATTTGACGAAGGAGACTTGATAGACCAATCAGCGTGGCTTTATTCCTGCAAGAGCTTCATTCAGGAAGCAACAAGCCAAGGGCAGGAATGCCATATGCTAGACTTGGACTGGAATCATCCCATCATTCAATTTAACCCATCACAATTAATCAGAATTCTTCGTTGCGTTAAATAGTGCAAATAATCCGGTTGATGGTGATATTCCGCCATAAACGTTTGCTGTATCAAGTCCCCATTGCATCAGGCAGCATGGATTGCTCCAAATAATTTCCACATTCAAATGGGACAGTTCAAATCTTCCAGTTAACTCCACATTTTATCAAATATGTCATTTACCCTTACGTCCACACTCGTTCCCCCAACTACATCTTAGCTCACCACAGAGTATATGTTTAGTTGAAAAGGGCTGTATGTGCTGGCTTCTCTCTACCAATTTAATTACTTAATGTCCTGTTTTTTATTTTGTAAATATTGTTTTAAAATTGTCATACACTTAGGTGAATTGCAAAGAGATGGGTTGGCTATGCTGGGTGTATTCTTCATTTTCATTCTGTTTAATCTGCCTGATTTAACACACAAGTAACAAAAATCTGAAAATTAACGATCCACTAAAAGGAAATATTCCTTTTGTTACTTTGTATTCTAATAGCACTTATCATTGACTCCTATGACTTAAAAGATTTACTTTTATTTTCTTAGCATCCAAAAATTCACATGTAAACATTATGGTGATTCGCTCCTTCCAGCACAAAAAGTCTATTTCACCACTTCAATTTAATTGTTACCTCAGCTTGGGAAATCTCCAACAGTCCAAACTAGTAAACAAATACATTCTGGATCAATTTGTCCAATATTTTTCAGGATCTCACTGAAATCCTGCTTGTATAATCACATAAGGACATACACACCGAAGTTTGGCACAGGATGAGGCCACAAACTCTAGTATCGTCACCATCCACACACACGCTAATCTCCCCATAGCATGGTATTAAAGCGCGGCGTTACGCGCGCTGCTTGTGAGCAAGGAGGAAGCGGACAAGCGGTAACATATAAACGTCTTTATTGTAAGACTACACTGTAACACTGAACTCCAACTCCTCCGGGCTGGTCGCCCGGTGTATGGTATGAGGCCATGCCTACCCCTCGGGCGTGGCCACCGCCCACTTGGTGCGTGGAATGATGTCACCACGCCAGTGGGCTTTTGTGTCCGCCAAACGCGCCCCCCCAGAATTCCCGCGCACCTGGAGGGCCAGTTTGCGGGGCAGACGAATGACCCGGCCGAAGCGCCCCCTGGCGATCGGCGGCGTCCGGGGTGCAGGGATACCAGGTGGGATGCCCCTGGCTGCCCCTGGGATGGGTGCAGGACCGGGGGGCGCCGTGGCGGCGGGGCTGGGCGGTGCCGGGGGTCCGCCCGCAGGAGGGCGGCCCCGACGTGGGGGTCGGGCCACTGGCGGTGGATGGTCCACATCGAGGTGGGCCGGCTTGAGGCGGTCTACCGAAACGCGGTCAGGAGTACCGCCGATGTCCAGGGTGAAGTGCTTCGCCCCGGTCTCCAGCACGCGGAAAGGCCCGTCGTACGGGGGCCGCAGTGGTGTCCGATGGGCATCGTGGCGGACGAAGACGTACTCCGCCGTGCGAAGCTCCGGGGCGACGTGCGTCGGTGGGTGCCCGTGGCATGCCGTTGGCACCGGGGCGAACCTCTGGGCGGTCTCTTGCAGAGCGGAGCGCTGCTGTGCCGCGGACCATGGTGCCGTGGAGTCGGGGAGGAACTCGCCCGGCACCCGCAGCGGTTGCCCGAAGACCAACTCCGCCGCGGATGCGCGCAGGTCCTCCTTGGGCGCCGTCCGGAGGCCCAGCAGGACCCAGGGGAGCCTGTCGACCCAGCCGCCGTCGCGGAGGGTGGCCCTGAGCGCGGCCTTCAATGAGCGGTGAAATCGCTCACACAGGCCGTTAGCCTGGGGGTGGTAGGCCGTGGTTCGGTGCAGCCGGACCCCGAGCCCCTGCACAACCGCCCCCCAGAGCTCCGAGGTGAACTGGGGGCCGCGGTCGGATGAGATGTCTGAGGGGGCGCCGAACCGGGCGACCCAGGTGGCGATGAAAGCCTGCGCGACATCGGCCGCCGTTGTCGACGCCAAGGGCACGGCCTCCGGCCACCGGATGGTGCGGTCCACCATGGTGAGGACGTAGGTGAAACCCCGCGAGGGGGGCAGAGGTCCCACCAGGTCCACGTGGACGTGGTCAAACCAGCGTTCCGGCACCGTGAACGGGGCCAACGGGGCCTGGGTGTGCCGGTGCACCTTGGCGCGCTGGCACGCGAGGCACGTCCTGGCCCAGCTGCGGACGGCCTTCCGGAGGCTATGCCAGACGAACGTGTCGGCGATCAGCCTTGGGAGGCCCTCGCGCCCGGGTGGGACAGGCCGTGGATGGCGTCAAACACCTGGCGCTGCCAGCCCGCGGGCACAATGGGGCGAGGACGCCCGAGGGAGACGTCGCACAAGAGGGCCGCGCCCGCGCCGTCGAACGGCACCTCGGTGACGCGGAGGCCCGTGACGGCGGTCCGCAAGGCCTGGACGTCGGGGTCAGCGGCCTGGTCCGCTGCCATCCGGGCATAGTCGATGCCGAGGTGGACTGCGTGGGCGACGGGCCGGGAAAGGCAATCCGCCACCGGGTTGTCCTTCCCCGCGACGTGCTGGATGTCCGTCGTGTACTCGGACACGGCCGAGAGGTGACGCTGCTGCCGGGCCGACCACGGCTCGGTGACCTTGCCCATCGCGAAGATCAGCGGCTTGTGGTCGACGAAGGCAGTGAACGCCCGGCCCTCGAGCAGATGGCGGAAGTGCCTGACCGCCAAGTGAAGTCCGAGCAACTCGCGGTCGAAGGTACTGTAACGGTGTTCGGGCGGGCGAAGCTGCCGGCTAAAGAACGCCAGCAGTTGCCAAGCTCCACGCACCCATTGCTCGTGCACCGCGCCCACCGCGTAGTCCGAGGCATCGGTGGTGAGGGCGATCAGTGCATCGGGCGCCGGGTGCGCGAGCATGGTGGCGTTAGCCAAGGCGAGCTTCGCGCCCGTGAACGCCGTGTCCATCTGCTCGGTTCAGGTAACGTCGCCTTTGCCCGGCTTACCTCGGAGAGCTTCGTGCAGGGGGCGCAGGAGCTGGGCGATACGGAGCAGGAACCGATGGTAAAAGTTCACCATGCCCAGGAACTCCTGCAGCCCTCTGATCGTGCGGGGGCGCGGAAACCCCTTCACCGCCTCCACCTTGGCCGGCAGGGGGACGGCTCCGTGCCTGGTGACACGGTGCCCCAGAAAATCGATTGTGGCGGCGCCGAACCGGCACTTTGCGGGGTTCACAATCAGGCCATGCTGGCCCAGGCGTTCGAAGAGCGTGCGGAGGTGGCGTAGGTGCTCTTCGCGGGACGCGCTGGCGACGAGGATATCGTCCAGGTAGACGTAGACAAAATCCAAGTCGCGCAGGACGCTGTCCATCAGTCGCTGGAACGCCTGAGCCGCATTCTTCAGACCGAAGGGCATGCGCAGGAACTCGAAGAGTCCGAATGGCGTGATGACCGCCGTCTTCGGGACGTCCTCCGGCCTGACGGGGACCTGATGGTAGCCGCGTATGAGGTCCACCTTCGAGAAGAAGGACCTGCCCGCCAAACGGGTGGAAAAGTCCTGAATGTGGGGGACGGGGTAGCGGTCGGGAGTCGTGGCGTCATTGAGACGGCGATAGTCCCCGCACGGTCGCCATCCCCCGCCGGGCTTCGGCACGATGTGCAGCGGCGACGCCCAAGCGCTCTCTGAGCGCCGAACGATGCCGAGTCGCTCCAGGGTAGCGAACGCCGCTTTTGCCACCGCCAGCTTCGTCGGCTCGAGGCGGCGTGCCCGGGCGTAGACCGGTGGCCCGACGGTGGGGATGTGATGGGCCACCCCGTGCTTGACGGCCCCCGCCGAGAAGGTGGGCCGCGTGAGGGCCGGGAAGCTGGCGAGGAGGTGGGTGAATGCGTCCGCTGCCGGAAGCGTACAGACCAACGTGGCCGGAACCGAATCGTTCGGCAAGCCGCTTGGCAAGCCGCTCGTTGAGCTGGGCAACGCACAAGCGAGCGAGCTGAACGACTCGACCTGGACAAGCCGTCTGTGCTTGACGTCGACCAGGAGCCCATTAGCGCACAGGAAGTCCGCGCCAAGCAGTGCCATGGGCACGTCGGCGGTGACGAACGTCCATCGGAAAACCTGCCCTCCAAACCGCAGAGAGAGGCAGCGTTTTCCGTACGTACGGATGGGCGTCCCGCTCGCGGCAAGCAGCGCGGGGCCCCCACCCGCGGCGTGCTTGTCTGACGTGCCGGCGGGAATGACACTTACCTGTGCTCCCGTGTCGCACAGGTAACGGCGCCCGGAGAAGGTGTCCGTTATGAACAGCAGGCTGCTCGAACGGCCGGCGCTCATCGCCACAATTGAGCGCCGGCCCGGGCGTTTCCCGACCCGTTGAAGGAGCACGTCGGATGACACCACCGAGCTTCGTGGCCGAACTTGGCGTGGAACCAGCACCAGGTGGTGGAGCTGGAGGAGCGCGGCTGGCTCCGCCAGGCCGGTGGAGTCGACGGGTTTCCCCGCGGTGGCGGTTTTCGCCGCGGCGGTGGGCGGGGCGTGGCGGCGTTCACGAGGTGCATATCAGCATGCTGCTGAACATCAGCGTGCTGTAGAAGATGATGCTGTGGAACATGCTGCTGAACATCAGCGTCGAAGGCCGTGACGGCCACGCCAACGCTCGCCCGCGTGTCCGAAACGGCGAAGTACTTGTCCGCCTCGGCCGCCAATGCTCGGGGTTCCGTTAGCCCGGTCCCGGCCAACGCGAGGCGAACCTGCGCTGGAAGTTGGCGACGGAAAAGCGCCCGGAATAGCGAACCGGGGGCTTCGTCGCCCAACAGTGACAGCATATGGTCCATTCGGACCGACGGGCGCGTCTCACCGAGCTCGGGGAGATCCAGGAGGCGGTCGGCCCGTGCGTCGTCCGTGAGGCTGAACGTGGCTAGGAGTAGCCGCTTGAGTGCCTCGTACTTGTGGCCGTCCGGTGGGTGGCGAAGGACGGACACAACTCGAGCGGCCGTGCCGGGCCCGAGGGAGGCGACGACGTGGCAGTAGCGCGTGTCATTGCCGGTGAGGTGCCGAAGCTGAAATTGGGCTTCGGCCTGGACGAACCAGACTTCGGCCTGAGCCTCCCAAAATTCCGGAAGTTTGACGAAGTCGGCCATGGCGATGGCGTCGCGTGTGGAAGGATCGCTCCGGCAGATCCAACGTCGAGGGTCACCAGTAAAGCGCGGCGTTACGCGCGCTGCTTGTGAGCAAGGAGGAAGCGGACAAGCGGTAACATATAAACGTCTTTATTGTAAGACTACACTGTAACACTGAACTCCTCCGGGCTGGTCGCCCGGTGTATGGTATGAGGCCACGCCTACCCCTCGGGCGTGGCCACCGCCCACTTGGTGCGTGGAATGATGTCACCACGCCAGTGGGCTTTTGTGTCCGCCACAGTATCTTCAATACATCGAGGTACTTGTATATAAATCCCATTTGCATAACCACAACCTTTATCCAGATAAATGTGAACACAAATCAACGAGACCAACTAGAACGGTAGAGCGTATACCTCCGTCAGGCTGAACAGTTTACGTTTTCTATTCCACTGATAGGCAGGATCTGGATCCGGACATGAAGCAAAATTTTATCGCCTTGTTCTTGTCACTTAGCCAACTCATTCCCCAAGTTTCGTCAAAATACATCCACAACTTTTTGAAATATACAACAACACACAACAGGCATTTTAAGGCCATTTTCCCTGCTAGAGTGGTGGTTAGCCTTGCGGGCCCCATGACAATCTTCTCCATTTTGCCCTATTTTCTGCATCTCAGCTTGTTAACCCACTTGCCCGCATTTCTTCTTCCACCTTCTTTAGCCAAGTCTTTCTCGGTCTTCCCCATCCTCTACTTCCTTCTACATTCATTTCCATCACTCTTCTCAACCAATCACTTTCATCCTTCCTCAACACATGACCAAACCATCTGAACCTGTTTCTCTTCACAGCATCCATCACAGACTCTATTCCCATCATCTTTCGCAATTCATCATTTGTCTTCCTCTCTCTCAACGATACTCCGCACATCCACCGAACCATTCGCATTTCCACCCTTTCCAGCCTTCGTTGCTGCTCTACGTTCATTACCCATGACTCGCTCACATAAATCATAACACTTCTCACACATGCAGCATACACCTTTCCCTTCAGCTTCAACGACACTCCCCTCCTCGTCAGCACGCCTCTCAGTTCCCGAAACTTCTTCCATGCACTTCTCACTCAGGCAACCGTTGCCGAGTCTGATCCACCTTCTCCATTCAGCATGTCTCCTATGTAGCAAAATGTTTTCACACCTTCCAGCTTCACGCCGTCTCCAAGATCCAACTCAACATTTCCTCCATCTGCAGCTCCCTCTATGCACACCTTACATTTGAATGTAGCTGCCACACTGGTTAATGACCCTCTCAGACCACTACATTTTTGATGAACCCACTCATCGCACATTGTACATTGAATGGAGTTCACTCCGACACCCTTCCTGCATTCAGCACACGGCCACTTCCCAGTTCTTTCCACCTCACCACATGCTTTACCACTTGCCACATTGCAACTTTTTGAAATATCTTGCTGTATATTGTATTTGGCCTGATATCTCAATGGTGAAGAATAACTTAAAACTTAACTCAATAACAAAACAACTAATAACTAATAAGAACTTAATAACTTAACTCAAAACTTAAAGTATAAAATTCACACATCCACATCTGGATTTTTACCTAAACCTAATCAATTCGTCCTCCTAATCAAAATCTAATCAATCCCACACCCAAGCTGTCCACCAAGTTTCGTGTGAATCCGTCCATCACTCCTGTTCATACCAAGCTCATACAATCTTTTTGAGACAGTCAAACAAAAAAGGGTGAAAACAACCTTCGTCCATCTTTGGTGGTGCATGTAATAAATCCTGGTTTGACTTCTAAGTTGCACACTCAATTCAATATCCCCATAACCATAACTGAGAACCAGAGGGCCTACTTACTTTCTTCATCGTTTTCCATGTGGTGAAGAAGTATCAGATGAACTGAGAAAAATCAGAGGAGAGCCTGAGAAGAATTGATGACAAATTAAGGCATATTCTTGACAATTGCAAGAGGTTATGGAAAAATAATTCTTACAAAGCCAGATGTCTCATGACCATTAAAGTACAACTAGAAGTTGTTCCATCACACAGACAAACATTTACACTCAGGGCTGTTTGAATAGAGGTAAAAACAAAATTCCCTCCAATCAAAAGCAGTTCATTATTTTATAGTAGCTTTTGATTTGAAAATAATGCTCGGCCATTCTGGTGATATCAATCTTAATAATTGATTGGTGCCAGTGTGGGAATAAACAAAGATGGAAATAGATCAAAGATAACCTGCATAACATGGCTGTATTTCATGTGTCATGGGTTCAATTTAGTTTTGATGTGGGGAATTTGCTTGGCCAAGGAATCTGAAGAGTCAGAATAAGATGCCAAACATTTTTGTAAACATATCAGAAGTTGAGAAAGAAACAAATCATCAGCATTTATACTCGACTCACCTACTAGTCACACTAGTCCAGTCAACTATCCAAGCCAAGCAACCAAGACATTGGGTGTATTTCTTAAATATACTGTTTGATCTGATTAGTGACTTGTGAAACTCATTGTTAAAAAAAATCTATATATGCTTGTTTTTAATGTTGGAATAATTTTCCTCCATGATGAATGTTACCAATATTCACATACTCAGCATTTCAAGGAGCTAATGCAAGTGTCATATCATGTAACTTTCAAGAATGGCTGACATGTTGAAAAAAGTACAATGTTCATCCTCACAGTGGCCTGTTTTATAGTGAGCTTTGAATGGTGCGAGATGCAACAAGAGCACAGGAACTGGAAATCTGATGTGTTAACTATAACACGTCCCGTTTTCTACGACACTTCTTGGAGTTTTAACTCCATATCTAGTATTTACACATCGATACAAGAAAAAAGATGTAAAAAAAAACAAAAAAACACAGGGCTTAAATTTGCATCTACCTACTTGATCGCCTTTTTAGGAGTCTTTCATCAAGCGTATCCGCTTGCGCGATTAAGGAGCCGTGTATGAAAAGTTACCATGAGCAATAAAATGGAAGATGCTTAATTTACAGGATAATTCATGGAAATTTATTTGTTCACCTTTATGATGATGTTCCCTCCCCAACTCAAACTTGCTCAACCTTGTACCTGCTGACGATTTTGCACTAGTCCGGACACTCAGTTTTCTTGGAAAATATCTGTAAGTAATAGTGTACACCTTCCCAGGTGGAAACCGTTTCGGGAACTGAGTGGCGGGCTGATGAGGAGGGGAGTGTCGTTGAAGCTGAAGGGAAAGGTGTATGCTGCATGTGTGAGAAGTGTTTTGATTTATGGGAGCGAGACATGGGTAATGAACGTAGAGCAGCAACGAAGGCTGGAAAGGGTGGAAATGCGAATGGTTCGGTGGATGTGCGGAGTATCGTTGAGAGAGAGGAAGACAAATGATGAATTGCGAAAGATGATGGGAATAGAGCCTGTGATGGATGCTGTGAAGAGGAACAGGTTGAGTTGGTTTGGTCATGTGTTGAGGAAGGATGAAAGTGACTGGTTGAGAAGAGTGATGGAAATGAATGTAGAAGGAAGTAGAGGACGGGGAAGACCGAGAAAGACTTGGCTAAAGATGGTCGAAGAAGAAATGCGGGCAATGGGGTTAACAAGGAGATATGCAGAAAATAGGGCAAGATGGAGAAGATTGTCATGGGGACCGCAAGGCTAACCCCCACTCTTGCAGGGAAAATGGCCTTAAAATGCATGTTGTTGTTGTTGTTGTTGTTCCCAGGTGGAAACCACTGTGTTCCGATCACCTACAAGGTTTTACATTATCTGAAATGACCAAGAAACATGGATTAACTGGAAAAATACGTGTATTAAATTTTGTAAAAGCATTACTGTTTATTGATTTATAAAGATTATGGCAATTTTTGAGCCACTTAAAACGGACTCATCGACTGCACTGCAACTCCGGCATTTCCCAGCATTATAATATTTATTTTTCATGGGGTGTATTGCAATGTTTCCAGCATTACAAATGAATGGCAGGAAGCAGTGCACATCCTCTACATAAAATATTGCTCACTCATAATTAACTGCATGAACTACAAGATGAGGCATGACAAACCAATTAAAAACCTAAACAACTTATGTGCAAGGATGTTCAAGCGAAGTAATTTCTGCCGTGAATCTTGCTTGCCATGTATGTGTATGTCATGATCGCAATACGAACAAGTGGAAATGAAAAAAAAACTTTTAAACTATTATTAGTGCCTCGGTGTATTTTATACGGGTTCCTCATATACCTCCTTGCAGGACACCTATGGCACCTGCTGGTAACATCTGTATATGTAACAAGAAGAAGAAGACCACTCCTTTTTGCATCTTCAGATGCATAGGGATGCAGTAGCAGTTTCCTCGGCTGGTGGGCACAATCCTGGTCCGGTCGCCACTCTAACACAGAATACTCATATGGCGCATTCTTCCCAATAAGCTGATGCTCAGTTTGCCAACCTTGCAAGGATGACAGGCTGAGTCAACCCAACTGGTGTTAATCAATGGCATGATAGGGTCTGGAACTCAAGACCCTAAGATCTTCAGCCAGCCACATCAACCGTAAAGCCAACACCAGGCCTATATGTAACAAGGTGTAGGTTTAAAGAGCAAAAGGAAAGTGGAGAACAAAATGTAATTCAACAGATCACTTGTTTTATAAACTACAGGATGATTGAAAAGTAACTCCCTATTTTAAAATATTTAGAAATTATTTATTTATTGTAATATCTTTCTCAAATTTTTAGTGTTTGTTCCTTAATGTATGAGAATTTAATCTGTGTTGGTTTATTTTCAGATTATGTTTTGTTTGAAATTCGGAAGCCCTACAAACATGGCTGGACGTCTTACCCTGCAGGAGCGTGCCCAGCTAGCGGCACGTTACGAAGTTTGGAAATCCGTTGTTCAAGTGCAAAGATGGTGGAGGACCATTAAAGGAGCATATGCTCAAGTTGAGGCAAAGACGATCAAGAATTGTCATGCAAAACTCATGGCTACAGGATCTGTATCTGATACTCGAAGAAGCGGTCGCCCTTCCAAGTCCAGTGACCCGGAGACAGTGCAAGCAGTTCAAGAAATGTTTACACATAGCCCAAGAAAGTCAATTCGACAAGCAGCAAGGGAAAGTGGGCTCTCCTTTCACACAGTACGAACTGTGCTCAAAAAGGAGCTTAAATGGCATGCTTGGAAGCCGCACTACTGTCAAGCACTCTCTGCTGAAGACTGCGACATTCGCATGGAGTTTGGGGAGGTGATGCTGGCTTGGTATGAAGATTGGTCTGATCTCTTTAAAAATATCCTCTGGTCTGATGAAGCGGTATTTCACATCGGTGGGTTTGTGAACCGTCACAACTGCTATTACTGGGCAGGAGAAGATCCTCGTGTTATTTCTGCAAAAACGCAATATCGGCCCAAGGTAACGGTGTGGTGTGGAATGACCACACCATGTTTGTAGGGATTCCGAATTTCAAACAAAAAATAATCTGAAAAAAAACCAACACAGATTAAATTCTCATACATTAAGGAACAAACACTAAAAATTTGAGAAAGATATTACAATAAATAAATACTTTCTAAATATTTTAAAATAGGGAGTTACTTTTCAATCACCCTGTATATTTGAGCCGAGTTGCTTGGTTGGTTGGAGCAATTCCAAATATGAACGCAACAGGAGACAGGGCATGCATTGGAGAGCGATCTAGGAATCAAAAAGAAAGGAGGGGAAAAGAGGAAGCGGTGTGGGAGAAACTCTTTTTCGTATGCCCAGTCAAGGATTATAGAAGATCTAATACACTGAACAGATCAGGACGAACGGACAAAAAACAGGACACAAACCATGCATGGAGAAAGAAATTCCGAAAAACTGGAAAATTAGAAGGAGGGATTTGGATTTGGTCATTGAGAGTAGAAAAGATCATGTTTTGCATTGGGGATGATCAGAGATGGCAGTGAACAGCTGTCTTGAAGACCTGGAGGAAAGAATGAGATTGAATAGGATGTGGAAGTTCATTCCATCGGCGGGAAAAAAGAGGAACAAACAAGCATTCTGAGTATTGCGCTGCAATACATGTCCCTACCGGCAGGAAAACTGTTGGGGAAATTACCAAAGTTCAAAGTGCCATAACTTTGTCAAAAATGATCGAAACGTCATGAAGTTCGAACTTGATCTGTAACTTATCATGAGGAAACCATGTACCAAGTTCGAAATCATTAGCATTAAGAGTTTAGAAAAAAAAAGTCCGGAAAACTGTTCTTTGCGTGACGGACGGACAGATGGACAGACGGACAGACTGACAGACGGAGGGACGGAGTGCAAACCTATAGTCCCCTCCGGTGTACACCGGTAGGGGACTAATAAGTGGAGGTGAGCAGTGATTATGGATTTAGGTACTTTCACCAGAAGGGGGTTGATGGTAGGCTGCGTGTGCCCTGCAGAAATCTGGCGTTGGGAGTGGGGGAGCACGGAAAGAGTAGAGGGTGCCAGACCAGAAAGGAGGTGGTAGAAGACAGATAGACCACTCACTTGTCTGCCACGAGAAAGTAATAGGCCCATATAAGATCAGATTCATTGGTTTTCACTTTCCACAGTTTCCACAGCGTTCAGCTGAGCAAGGTGTGAGGCAGGGGCACCAGCTCAGGAAGAGCAGTACTCCATCAAGCTGTGGATGAAGGCCTTGTTGGTGGATAGGAGTTTATGTGTGCCAAGGAATGCGCCCATTGGTTTCCGCTGTGTCTCAAGAGCCCGCGACACGCCCATCATTGCTTGGGGCTTCAAGAGTTTACTTATTGATGGTTTTGGGTCTGTTCATTTCAGTAGAGGGTCAGATCACATCAACTTTCCCTCTTCAGGGGGGACTTTGATGGGCTTGCAGAGCCGGTTATTGGCAATTCCCTTTAGGAGGGAAACAAATAGACAGATTACATAGGGGTGTAGAAAGAGTAATCAAAAATTGCAGACCCTCGTCAGGACTTGTCCCTTGAGGATAATGAACAGACAGCAGGCAGTAGAAACGGGTTACGCATTTCCTCTCTTGCACAAATGCACGATGGTCTCTCCCAAAGCTCTCCTCAGAGCGCGACCCTTACTCTCTCACACTCCAATACTCCTCTCTCACATGCTTCAAGCACACCAAACCCACGTGATGCGTCTCCTCCTTTCACTCCCTGGATGGCAGCCTAAGGGGACACCTATGACTCCGCCCACTATCTCCCCAGCCCGGCAGAGCCCCACTACAATCTGCCTCGCTCTCCTCTTTGCTCTTCTATGCCGCACCGTGCACCCAGTGGATTACAAGAGGTTTTACGCACATTGGTTTTAACCGTAAACCCTCGCTATTTATTACAACGCACCAACCTCTGTGTGGTGCACATTCAAAAAAGACAATCCTTAAGCTGAAATGTCCCTGCTTATTGCATCGTGATTGGCTAACTATTCGAACATGGACCATACTACTCTCTACACTTCGATCTGTACTAAAGGAATGTCTAACCCCCCCCCCCTCCCTACAAATGTAACACATTTACATTCATGTTTTCAGCACATGTGTAGGATTACATACATTTAAATGTACATTTTGAGCATATGTGTAGGATTACATATTTGTACATGTACGTTTTCAGCACATGTGTAGGATGATATACATTGACATGAACGTTTTCAGCACGTGTAATATTACATACATTTACATGTGTGTTTTCAACATGTGTAGGATTACATTTACATGCATGTTTTCAGCATTTACATGCATTTTCATGCATGTCAGCACATGTGTATAAATTGATTTCGATGGAGTGCTTCAGTCCTTAATTAGCCACTTGGCAACCCCTATCCAAGCTGATTACCTCCGTTGTGTCCCCGCCTGTCTCTGTTTGTGTGTTGTTGTCTGTGAACAGGATATCTTAAACAGCTATTGACGGATTTGGACGAAACTTGGTGAACGGGTTGGGTGTGTGACGACGACGAATAGATAAAATTTTGGTGAAGATCTCGATCCGGATACGAGAATTTTTTTTTTAATTTCAAGTGATTCTTCACCGTTGAGTGATAACGCCAGTAGGATGTGTTTAACGTGATGTGGACGCAATAAACGAATCACAATACCACTGGAGATGAGACGGTGGGGAGTATTTAATGGGGGCACAAAAGCACAGCCAACAAGAGGCGGCACAAACCCCGGAACACACGCCGCCAGAAGCCCCACCCACAGTGGGTCATTCATATGCAATGGTGTGACCTCTTTCTTTTTATCTCCCTTTCGCATTAAATTTCTTGTTGTATAAATTAATAATGTTACAAAGGGATGGACAAAGATACCAAGGCTGAATGAATGCAAACAGCGATCTCAACACAGGAGGTCTCAAACAAATACAGGGGAGCAAAGGACAATAACATTAATATAAAGAATATAACCCCATCTGTGTGAAAGCAATCCAAACAGGCATTGGCATCAACAAACCATGAACATACAGGGCCTAACGTTAGGACTGTAATGAAATCGTCATCCAAATTACGACACTGATGTTATTCGCCTCATGGCCGCTACGCGACCCTTTCTCGGTTCCTATATATATATATCAGCGCGGACAGACGATGTAGATCCGTCACCACGATGTAACCCTAGCGATGTACCTCTAGAGCTTCTCTGGGCTTCCCTTAGAAAGGTAACGTGTCTGCAATATGTATCAAAGCTTTTATAGTCATACAGCCTGTCCGCACCTGTATTCACCTGTATGTATTATTAATACCATGTTTATTGGTTTCTCTCTAGATGATGTTGAGAACGAATTACGATTAAACCTACTTTGGGTTGCTGTTGTATCTTGATTTTCACAACACTTAATCGTAATTCCTCTCCTGACATCGCTCCTGCACTGCTCTCCTCGGAGAAGAATGCCCAGCGGAGGACCCGTCGAGCTAGCTCCAGCAACGGAGCTCCGACTACTCTCGCTGCCGGCCTGCCTCGAAAGACGGGACGTCGCAAGCCTTTTCGCGGGACCGCGTCGACAAAAAGCGACCTGCTCTCATGAGACCCGAACGCCAGAGCAGGCGTGACGGACTCCGGCTCGATGCCTGGAGCACGATGCTACTGGGCAACGTCCCGCGGTTGAGACCCCGTCGGAACGACGGACCCGCTTGGAGCCGCCGGCCTACCCGTCCGATCGCAGCTCGGAAGCACTAACGGCTCCGTCCGAGGGATTCATCCTAGATATGCGTGCCTCGGCCCGAGTTGAGATTCCTACGCGAGTGATCACGTCTCCCATGTCGGCTATGCCTCCACACGGACGGCACACTCCGACCACTCGCTACTCAGTGGCCCATCTACTCCGAGTCACATCTCTCTCTCACGACCGGCTCCACTCCGACCACTCGCTACTCTGTGGCCCATCTCCTCCGCGCGAACGCGCGCTGCTCGTCGGAATCACGCCGTGCCTCTCACGACCGGCTCACCCCGACCACTCGATACTCGGTGGAACCACCTCCTCCACGCGAATCGACGTGCACTGCTCCCATCGCGTGCTACTACTCTGGGAGGCCCGCGATCCCATCCTGATTCCGATCACCTCCTACACGTGGCACCCTTCGCGTGGCACCGCACCGTCGCTGGAAGGAATCACTACAAATGCACGACGCGCCAGTTGCGCGCGCCGCCTCTTCACTGGATGGACCCCTTTGCATGCGGTTCCTCTCGCGGGCACTCTGTGAGGCCGGCGATTCTGATCGCGGCCGTCGCAATCCCACCTGCAATAGCAGCTGCTCCCCCGAGGCCGGCGACTCCGCTGCCCGGATTCGCCTCAATGGAGGCTCGCTTGGCACCATGCGACGACTCGTCGCAGCACGGATGAGTTTCTATGGACGTCGAGCGGGACCTTCATAGCCTTTCACGACACACGGGCATATGCTTCTAATGGTTGATCGTATACCTGACTACCATGTGTATTCTATAAGTGATCGTTCTTCTTCGTCCTTTGTTTTACTTGATCAAACGGCGTATGCGTTAACCACCTGCGACCATTGTAAAAATGCTGTGCATGGAATGTATGTGGACCGAATGCTTTCATTCTTTTTTTTTACACCCCGCGTTTCACCCAATTATTTAATTCGATAAGCTGTTGGATTGCGTTATATTGCGTTTATGTAGTGTTGGTGTAGAGCAGGCTTGTCGGACTGAAAGGCCTCCTCTTCATCCTTCATGCTCGATGCACCTCATATGAGATGCTACTTCAGGGCGTTGTATGTGATCGCTCCTTAGACCCGACAGCCAGGCAGGCGGGGCGCTGCTTCGTGGCGTGCGGTCTGTCGCTGCCGGGCTTGCTCGCCATCTCGACTCGGCGTGCTCGCCCCTCGGCTCGGCGGGCTCGCCCGCTCTGGATCAACGGGAACGGGCCGAGACGCGGCTTTCGGTTTCCCTCGTACGCGGTGCGCCCTAGATGATGCTTTCGCCGTCGGCCGGGTTCGTGTGCCGTGTGCCGATCTCGGGCTCGCTCGGGTGCTGCTGCGCGCGAGACGTTGGATTTCGGTGTGCTGCTTTGCTCCGTCTGGGGATGCCGCTCGGCTGGAGCTCGCCGTCAAACCCGCCCGACCTACTTGATGACGTCATCGACTGTATCACGCGTACGCTTTACAGCATCTTAGACGCGTTCGCTTCGCGGCGTCATTTGCGTAATGGCGTGCTTCCCGCGGTCTCATCGGGGATTCGTTACCTTTCTATGTACTAATTGTCCTTTACGTAACGACGTGTACAACGTACCGCGGCGCTCCCTCAGGGTCACCGCGGTGGGAGTACACGGTGACCTCGTGACATTGAGCGTCGCGCCCGACTCCCTCGTCGCTTGCGCATGTAACGAGGACACCGTACTGCGTGCTCGTCCTTGACTCTGGGCTCGTTGTTATCGGACAGAGCTCTTGCCTCGTACAGTTCGAGACTGCGAGACGCCTCGTCTGATTCCATTTCCCTATGCCCCAGTCTGACTGTGACTCAGCCTGACCCAGACTGTGAAGGTCGTCTGTCTTCGGTATGCAGCGCACTGCAGCCACCTCTTTAACAGATGTTTTGTCTACCTCGTTATTCTTGCGGTTTGTGGATAGTATGTCCTAGGGATATGACCATGTTGCTAATCTGCCGCGCTCCCGTGAGGTCGCGCTGGTCTCACTGGGTACACCGTGACCCATGGCCCCTGCGACCTTTTGTTTTCTCGACATGGCCCATCCCTGTGATCGGGCCACCTCGACTCTTGTGGGGACCCGGGAGGTTCTTGTTGCTCGCCCGGGTGGCGACTCCCTCCTCGCCCCTTGGGGGTTAGTTATGCGATGCGCCAATTGATTAGACAATATTTTGTGATAATCTTTTATTGATTTTAAATATACAATTAATCAATCAAATAGAGTACACCTCTCCCTCCCAATGCAGCCTCAATGAGCTGCACTGCGGTATTGCGTCCGTGGATGGACGATCCAACCGCGGTCCGGCTGGATCCGTGCCATGCCACGTTGGCGTTACCTGGATGGATCGGTCGGACATCCGGGATGGCCAATCCATCCGGGCCTTCTCTGTGCCATTGCGTCCGTGGATGGTCGATCCATCCGCGGTCCGGCTGGATCCGTGCCATGCAACGATGGCGTCAACTGGATGGATCGGTCGGACATCCGGGATGGCCAATCCATCCGGGCCTTCTCTGTGCCATTGCGTCCGTGGATGGTCGATCCATCCGCGGTCCGGCTGGATCCGTGCCATGCAACGATGGCGTCAACTGGATGGATCGGTCGGACATCCGGGATGGCCAATCCATCCGGGTCTTTTGGCGTGACAATCATGGCAATCAATCATAACAATCCGGGACGACGCTGGGACAAACATGGTTTGTCCAGCCGGAACTCTCTCGGTCTGCCGATCTTCTCCGATCCGCGTGACAATCATGACAATCAATCATAACGATCCGGGACGACGCTGGGACAAACATGGTTTGTCCAGCCGGGACTCTCTCGGTCTGCCGATCTTCTCCGATCCTCCGCGCGCGGTGCAGATGGACAAGCTTGCCATATGCATCCCGGCGGTCCTGCGCGCTTCGCTGGAGAGGCGCGTTTCGACCGTTTGTGCGTCGTCGTAATCGGCCATGCCGGTCGTCCAGGCAGCCTTCAGAGGCCGCTCGTGACTCGTGCGATCGCTGCCAACGGTAGATTCGCGTGCCGCTACATGCGCTTGTACTGCGTATGTACCCTTGGGAGCCAGGGCGGGTACAGACCTACTGTAATGGTCTTCTTACTTACTGTTATGGTTTACTGAATTACACATCTGCCACACCGACATCTGCCTGTAATGCGTTGCTTTGCGTCGTATGGCCAGTCGCTCTTCGTCATGGCACACCTTATGTAATGAGTTGCGAATCTCAAAGGTACACCTTATCCATCTAGCTACTGAGCCGTTTCTCACTGTTCAACGAGGTACACTTATCTACTCAGACTACCCCACAGGAAGACTACTACTACCCACGGCTCAACGTCTTCTCCCTGGGATGACCACTGCATGCTCGGTCCGATATCTTCTTGACTCGGACTTCCTCCAGATGTAACACATCGCCATGTCATGTGACCAGATCCTCAGTTCTGATTGGTATACGTTTGAGGGGACATACATACATACATACATACATACAGATGGACCAGCACTGTTCTTGACGGCATTGCCCAATGGGCTACGCCATAAACATTAAAGTACCATACATAATAATAGTTTTCTATTCGATTGCAGAGGTAGATGTATACATACAATTCATCCATCATCTCTAATTATCATGCGGGCTATATCTATAGCTGGAGATTGATTGCTAACCGGGCTAACTGGCTGAAATGCAGTAACCCTGCCATCGGGATTGATGGCCCCTTGGACGTTCGACCGGCAGTGACATCTTTCCAATGTATTTCGTTCTTTGCATTCCTATGTATTCCTCTGTATGTGTCTGCTGTTCTTCACCGCCGAGTTTGGATCTAAGCGCGGGGAGACTGTAATGAAATCGTCATCCAAATTACGACACTGATGTTATTCGCCTCATGGCCGCTACGCGACCCTTTCTCGGTTCCTATATATATATATCAGCGCGGACAGACGATGTAGATCCGTCACCACGATGTAACCCTAGCGATGTACCTCTAGAGCTTCTCTGGGCTTCCCTTAGAAAGGTAACGTGTCTGCAATATGTATCAAAGCTTTTATAGTCATACAGCCTGTCCGCACCTGTATTCACCTGTATGTATTATTAATACCATGTTTATTGGTTTCTCTCTAGATGATGTTGAGAACGAATTACGATTAAACCTACTTTGGGTTGCTGTTGTATCTTGATTTTCACAACAAGGACATACAAAAGCAATTCACATTAGGGTGCATCAAACGCCCCATGATTTTCAAAAAGTTGTTGTATTTTAATGTCTATTCCCTCAAATGTTACACTTGTTGGTAGAAGTATGTATGCAAAAAATAGATGAAATCAGAGGTGGTCCTGGGTGGCCACCGGCCACTTTTATATATTTAGGGCCATTTAGGGCCACAGCTAAACTACTTTACAAGATAATGTAAAATTAACTACAAGATAATGTAAAATTAACCATTATACCTATATACAAAAGTAAAGTCCTACTTTTACTAAATGCCTAATATCAAACAGTTAAAACAACCTTACATGTCAATGTAAAATTAACCAAAATCGTTCTTCATATTACAAAGTTGTAGTACAGTGTTGTAGTATTGTACTTTCATTGATTAAAAGTTTGAAAATGTATTAAGCACAACGCCAATGTCACTACTCCAACTTTGCTCGTTTCCGCAAATTTGGCCTCGCTTTGCGGTCACATTCAACCACTTGAAGAAGATTTTGGAAGTGGTCTTCTCTTCTTGCAGTTGAGACAAAATCAGTTGCGAGCTTTACTGCTCTCTCCTCCGCAGGGTCATTCACAACATTAAGCCCATCCACAATGGACTTGGCTGCCTTGAAGTGCTCATTGTTCTGCCAAGTGTCAACATCCTCTGTTAGGAAGGTCATATCTAGGTGAAGAAGGTTTACTGTAAACCACGAGTCCTCGTTCACAAGATCAGCCAGGGTTGTCGCTTCTGTAATTTTTGGAAATGACGGTTTGCCATATCCAGAACCGTAGCGGTGTTTTGGAGTGCTTGGCATTTCATCTGGTTGTATGGCCAGTAACACATCTGCAAGGGCACGACGATCCTTTTGAGGAATTGCATTGCTGAACAGTGCCAAAACAACCAGTTCTGGGGTTAAATACCACAAATGTCTATCAAAGGCTTTCACAGCGCTGACTGAAATGGTTGAGTTGACAGCTTTATAGTTGAGCAGAGTCTTGTAAAAGCACAAATCAAACCATGGGGCATTTGAAGCAGACTGACATATGAGCCACCAATCACAATAAATATAAACAACAAAAACAACAAACTCCTTCAGTTTTTTCTGTTGATGTTGTGTTGTTACAGTTCCTCGAGGTAGTAGAGAAATTTGCTCTTCAAGTAGGCATATTTTGATGGAATAAAGAATCTTTGACATCCACCTTGCTTTATGCATGGCCCCTGGTCTGTGGAGTGTTCCTTGTTTTGTGACATCATCATCGAGGACTACCTGGCAGAGTTGTGCCATTTCCTTGTAGTCTTCCCTACAGTATGAAGCGCTTGTGCGGATTGTGCTTAAAACCTTGTTTTTGCAGGATAAAAGCAGCTGTTGTGCATAGTCATTGTACATGGAAATGTCAATTTTGGTTAAACTTTCATTCTTTGCATGCGATATGCGTTCCCAATTCTTCTGGAATTTTTGGAACAAAGATACTTCTGGAGACTTTGATGCCTCAATTTTGAGAACGTCAAACACATGATCCAGGATTACCTCTCCAACATGATGGCGACATGCACACCACAGAAGAGCACGGTCCAGTTTTGATTGAATGGTAACACAGGCAGCTGTAACGTGTCCAGTGTTTGATGCTGTTGTGTCAAAACATAAGTTGACAACTGATTGTTTGCACTTCCATGAATGTAGATACGTGTAAGTGTGCTCGGCAATGATGTCACCTGATGACCTATCACTTCCAGGAGGATATCTAGCCACCCCCAGTAGCTTTACATCAGTGGCATTCCCAACCAACACTGGCAATCTTTCTTCCTTGACATTCTTGTTTGTGAGCGTTGGTATCTGCTTGCCATCCCAGTGAAGTGTTGCAGCTGTTGGGGCGATCCAATTTTCTTGAATATCTTTGGCGATAGCACTTGTTATTGATCGTCGAGCCTTATCAGCAGTTGAGTACGACTTGGCCACACGACGTGGATCACCTCCTGCCTCTTGAATTACAGCTTTGGTGAGCGCAACCTGTTGAACAGGAGTTATGTTTAGTCGAGTAGCAACAGACACAACTGAATGTCTTTTCAGAATATCATGAGGAATAAAGGCAGATGTACCTGCATATGTTGATCTGTGGTGACTACGCTTCCTTTGAAACTCTGGAATCGCCTCTTCTTCAGTTTCTTCCAAGCTATCTGCAGAGTCACTATCATCAGAGCATACAGAACTAATTGTCATCTCTTGTACACTGGATGATTCATGACGTTCTCGTCTTGAAGCTTCCGCTAAGAGGCGTTTTTCTTTTCTATGATCTTTATCAACTTTCTTCTTGTCAACACCACCAAATGAGGCTACTCTGTCAGATTTCATTGACTCTAAAAATACTCTATCTTCCTCATTCTTAATGTTTGTCATTGCATCTTTTGTCCATACACCAAAGGTCTTATCAAGACGTTCATTCATGGTTTGCAACTTAGCCAAAGTGCTTGGAGATTCTCGGCGAGAAACAGGTATTTGACGCAATTTGTTATTGTCATTAAGAAGGTCAAGTATTAGTTTGCAGCATTGATGGTCTGAAAGCATAGGAATATTTGCTTTAGTGTAGAATTTTTTCAGCTGGATAAGGACGATGCTGGCAGATTTCCATTTCAGTGGCTGAGTTTGTTTGCCTTCACATATTTCTTTCTGGATGTACCACATCACGCATCGAAGAACCTGCCGGCAAGTTGGGAGGCGGACTCCTGTCAATGTACCATCTGCTTCTGTAAAAGCATTGCCAAGACCAAAAATGGCACTTGCTAATCTGGTCTTCTTATCTGCCATCTGAAAGAAAATAAAGGATATTATTAGACTACTAGTATGGGACCCACGATTAGACCTCCGATTTCATTCATGTAAAAATACAAACTAATTATCAAACCATCGTTTTTTGCATAAAATTGTTATATTTGTATTCCTCTCATCAAGACCTTCAATTTGATACCAAACATGACTAGGTTTGGGTGTAAAATAACAAAATCAAACATTTTTACATAGTGCGGCCCCGAAAATGGCCCTAAATATATAAAAGTGGCCGGTGGCCACCCAGGACCACCTCTGATTTCATTTATTTTTTGCATACATACTTCTACCAACAAGTGTAACATTTGAGAGAATAGACATTAAAATCCAAGAACCTAAGGGCGTTTGATGCACCCTAATTCACATGAGTGGATGACATTGGAATACAGGGGCGGATCCAGGAATTTCAAGACGGGGTGGAGGGAGGGGGGTGGGGTGGGGGTTAAGGGGGATCTGAAGGTTCTCCCCCAGGAAATTAAAAAAAATTGATCGTCAGAAACGGCATTTCGTGCGTTCTTGGAAGTTTCTGCAGTTCTTTGCGTTCTTCCCTGGTCCAACAGTTCAACAGATTCGCGATGACTATGGTCAGATGGAGGAACTGGGGAAACGACTTGCCCAGCTGTTCCTTCTGCTATAAATTGATGAAGTGTGTGTGTGTGTGTGTGTGTGTGTGTGTGTGTGTGTGTGTGTGTGTGTGTGTGTGTGTGTGTGTGTGTGAATGCGTGCGGCATGTTTTTGTGTAGTTCCACTGGAGCTTTCTGATAAGGAATTTCTGATTTGTGTAGTTCTCGCGAAATCATTGTTATGATCTCCTGAGTTAATTAGGCTAATTAAGTACAAAGAATCCAGAAGAATTCCCATGTTTCTAAACGCACGCCATGTTAAGGTGTATAGAGCAGCTTAATAGGTGCTGGTCAAAGCCTGGCACCGCCACGCGCTGAGGTTGTGAAGCTCAAGGCAGGAGGTTCTCCCCACAAAAGAGATCAGATCGGACAGCGGAATGTGAATTATTTTATTAATCGTAAATTTTGCTATTTTGGAATAGACGCTTGTGTTTGTGCTTGTGTTTCTGAATGAAAATGTCACACACGTCATGTGGGGATATGGTGACGTCACGGTGTATGTTCATGAGGGCCAGAGATGCCATCCGACTTTCACCTATGGAATTTCTTAGGTAGGTCTTCAGACGACGCAGGGAAGAAAATGAGCGTTCGGCCTCACAGGAGCCCACAGGGAGGGTGCATCCAATATGGAGTAGGACTTTGATGGATGGAAATTCGTCTCCATCTACTGCGCAGAAACAATCCATGAATGTGCTTGGAGCGTGTTGTTGGGCTTCCTTCTCCAAAACATCTGCAGTCTCTAAGCTCATTTATCAGTCCTGCGGGATGTTCCATGTCGTTTTTCCAGCGCAATACCTTCTGATGTAGGGCTGGAATGTCGCAGGTATCGGCGATTATTGCAGATGGCATCAGCAGAAACAGATCACAACCTTCCCGATTTTCAGCACAGAATCCGGTGTCCATTTCCTGGCATTTCCTGGTCGAGAAATGGAATGCACATGTTTCTGAGGTAGAAGAGCAAGGGAGTGTTGGCGGCAGCGTTCGGACGATGGATTTGTCGTTTTACAACTCTTGGCATTGTGACGTCACCTCCTAGTTCCTACAGATTCTATCATGGGCTCAGCGTGATCGAACCACAGAGAGAATTCAGTTTCAGCATGAGACCGTAGTTGAGTGAGCGCGTCCTTCTTCTCGTCAATCATAGAGTATGCCTCCGGCACATCCATGCCGTTTCGTTGCAGAGCATGCTCCTCCTGGATCGAAGGGGGGGGGGGGGTACGCACCCCCTGCACCCCGACCCCTGGATCCGCCGCTGGAATAAGAAACGAGTATAAATTGTCCGTGTGGAAAATACAACATATGTCGGTGGATAGGATTTTATGTGTGCAAAAAATACAAAAAATATCGGTGCAACAGATGTAAGATAACCGGGGTTATTACAGGGCCATTATAGGGGTAGGCTATCCTCATGCAACTGGGATTTATTCTGCCCCCAAATTATTCACATCATTACTGAAGTATATAATCTGTAGAAGTTTTGGAAGGCGTCTCTGTTGAGTTGAGTGCCTCAGAGTGGGCACACGAGGTCCCGCCCATTCACAGCACCGAGCCCCACTCCTGCACAAGCACCGAGCACCGCTCCAAGCACAAGCACCGCTCCAAGCACCACGCAGATGGCGAGCCAACGACCTTCAGGACCTCTCAAGACCAAGAAGAAGCGCAAGAGCTTCAAGCACGTCAAGACAGCCAGAGAGCGCAAGGGCTAGAGCTCCTGAGATGTCGTGCAGCACACTTTTTATCACCTGGGCGGTGACGTCAGCCTTGGCGCGCCACCAACCAGCCTCTTCCACTGAACCTTCCAGCTCCTTCCCTCCAATCACAACCTCCTTTTTAGTTGCGTCTTCGCGCCTCCCACACTGGTTGGCTGGAGGTTCGCGCCTACCGCGCTGACCAATCACAGGCATCCTGGGCATGTTTGCTATGCAAGTTCGTGATGCGACCGGCGGCAGCCATCATCGGCGGTGTCCTGGCCTGGTTTCCCGTCCGTTTTCTTCCAAAGTCATTGTCAGGGAAGGGAATTTAATTACTGTGTGCAATAAAGGGCCTATCTAAGTGTTTACAGGTGTGCGTTGCCATAAGGGACAAAGGTTTGATTACCAGGTGTGACACACAAGGGCTGTTATCTTTAATCCCTACAACTACCTAGCACACGAACATCCTGGTATGTTCACAGGTATACTCCTTAATGCTTCAGTCACATTTGGCTCGGCGGCCGTAGGGTCTAAAAAATATACGGCCACTAGCAATTATAGGGCGGCCGCAGTATTTCCACGGTCACACAATGTAGCAGTCACATATGTTTTTATTTTTCGGGTAGCCGCACGGGGTATTTAGAAATTGTGGAGACCGAAAACGTGGGGGTGCCGTACGGTCTTTGATTTGATGTCGCATGGTGACCTTAGGGCGTCCCTGCGGCGGCCATAGAATTTTCAAGGCAGACGCAAGGTAGCCTCAAGGTGCCCGCAAGGCGACCGCAGGGGGGCCCTAAGGCGAACGTGCGGCCGCCGTAATTTATTGGGGGTTGGCAAAATTCATTTTTCATTGATAAGAGCCTACGGCAGCCGCACGAATAACGCAAGCCCACCGTACGCCCTACGTACGGTCGACGTGGAACACATCTACGTCATGGCTACGGCGAATTGTCATGTCGAATTGCTACGGCCAACCTAGAAATGAAAAAAGTTATAACTCCGCACTATAATTCCACGGCGACCCCTACGGCCTGTAAAAGATAGCCATACGCCCAAGGGCCACCCTGAGGCCACCTCAGAAACTCTGCGGCCGCCGCACGTTTCTGTCAATTTAGGGGGGGTACGGCCGCCGTATCCTAGCCGTAGAGCAAATGTGACTGAGGAGTAACCAACAAACCGGACTAAACACAGAACTTATTACAGGAAGATTCCCTATCACGACAGACGAAGCATGTTACCTATTCAGATCTATCTGACTCTAGATAGTGCTCTACCCTACCGACATAACAATATACACCAAAATCATCCATATACTACGTTCCTATCAAAATTTAAGGGCATTTCTTGTTTGGCACTGGCCCCTTGACGGACATTTTGGGAAATGGCCATATTCCAGCTTATGCTACAAATTCAGGAATTCCACCTAGTAGATTCTTGAAGCTAGGGGTCCCATACTCAAATCAACAGTCAAAGTCTATGCCTTCTGAGATGTATACGGGTTTCTATGCCAGGGCCTGGACTACATAATCCTTCAGGAAACCTAAAGGTTCCCACGGAATGTCCATGCATGCCACAGTCATCCACTAGGCGGTGTCATGCAACAACCTATGATTTCTTGCAACAACAACAACAACAACAACAATGACTTAAGAATCGAAACGTTGCAAGAACGCAATGGTAGAGACATTTCGTATTTTGCAAGTTATTTCCACAATTGAACTGTGCACTATTACCATTTTCAGATCCAAAACGAATTATTACTCCCACTAGGGAGTAATGCATTCGATCGTGTGTGTGTGTGTGTGTGTGTGTGTGTGTGTGTGTTGGTGAAGAAGATATCTGGAAAAGTTCTGAACGGATTTGGATGAAAGTTGGTGGGATGATTGCCCTTGGGATAAGGAAGAATTGATTAGTTTTTGGTGAAGCTCATGATATTATTCCGGGTCCAGGAATTTTTTGAAGGATTGTTTACCACTGGAAGATAAGGCTCAATTTTTTTTTAACATTATCTTCTATATATTCTATATTTAACATTGTGATATGAAAATAGTTTTCATATTTGTTGTAAATGTAGTTTAAACTCGTGGTTATGCGTTAGAGCGGTGTATTTTGTTAGCAGCGTCGTCTTCAAGGTTTTTTTTTTTTCCTAATAAAGACATATTCTGTCATTTTAAAACCACCAAAGTTTGGATTCGGTTTCCCCGTTTCATAAAATGTATCGTTTGATACGTATTGAAGTGTGGTGCTGCGCACACAGAACTTGCTTGCCAAAGAGGTGGGCCACAACGCGTTTGTTAAAACAAAAGAGTCTTTATTTCGAAAGCTCGAACTGCAGCACTGAGCGGGCTCGAGCTTAGAGCCCGCATATATGTGCCGAGGCCACGCCTAGTCCCCGGGCGTGGCCGATCGGTCGAAGGGCGGGGCATGTGCCATCGGTCCCCGCCTTGGGCACTCGCGCCACCCACTGGTGCGTGGAATTATTGCCCCTTGTGCCCGCCACACGCGCCCCCCCAGAATTCCCACGCACCTGAGGGGTGAGTTTGCGGGGAAGCCAGATGACCCGGCCGAAACGCCCCCTGGCGATGGGTGCAGGGCTGGGGGGTAGCGGGCCAGCGGGGCTGAGGGGTGCCGGGGGTCCGACCGCTGGGGGGCACCCTCGACGCGGAGGCAGCGCTGCCGGGCGGGGGGTGGTACGGTTCGAGGTGGGCCGGCTTGAGGCGGTCCACGGAAATGCGATCCGGGGCACCACCAATGTCGACCGTGAAAAACTTGTCACCGGTCTCCAGCACGCGGAAGGGCCCGTCATACGGGGGCCGTAGCGGTGCCCGGTGGGCATCGTGCCGGATGAACACGTACTTTGCCGTGCGAAGCTCCGGGGCGACATGGGAAGGCGGGCAACCGTGGTGTGCCGTTGGCACCGGGGCGAACCTCCGGGCAGTCTCCTGAAGGGCGGAGCGCTGTTGCGCCGCGGACCAAGGAGCCGTGGAGTCGGGGATAAATTCACCCGGTACCCGCAGTGGTTGCCCGAAGACCAGCTCCGCCGAGGACGCGCTCAGGTCGTCCTTGGGCGCCGTCCTGAGGCCCAGCAGGACCCAGCGGAGCCTGTTGACCCAGCCACCATCGCGGAGGCTGGCCCGGAGCGCGGCCTTCATGGAGCAATGAAAGCGCTCGCACAGGCCATTGGCCTTGGGGTGGTAGGCCGTGGTGTTATTGTAGTTTCACCCCGAGCCCTTGCGCCACCACAGCCCAGAGCTCCGAGGTGAACTGGGGGCCGCGGTCGGACGAGATGTCCGAGGGGGCACCGAACTGGGCAACCCAAGTGGCGATAAAGGCTTGCGCCACCTCAGCCGCAGACGTCGCCGCCAATGGGACGGCCTCCGGCCACCGCGTGGTGCGGTCGACCATGGTGAGGAGGTGGGTGAACCCTCGCGAGGGGGGCAGGGTCCCACCAAGTCGACGTGCACGTGGTTGAACCGCCGCTCGGGCACCGTAAATGGGGCCAACGGTGCCTGGGTGTGGCGGTGGACCTTTGCGTGCTGGCACGCGAGGCACGTCCTGGCCCAGTCGCGGACGTCCTTCCTGAGGCCATGCCAGACGAACTTCGCTCCGACGAGTTTCTGGGATGCCTTCGCGCCAGGGTGGGACAGGCCGTGGATGGCGTCAAACACTGGGCGCTGCCAGCCAGCGGGCATGATGGGGCGAGGCCGGCCGAGGGAGACGTCGCATAGGAGGGCCGTGCCCGCGGCGTCGAACGGCACCTCGGTGAGGCGGAGGCCCGTGACGGTGGTCCGCAAGGCCTGGACGCCGGGGTCGGCGGTCTGGGCCCCCGCCATCCGGGCAGAGTCGACCCCGAGGTGGACCGCGTGCACGACGGACCGGGAAAGGCAATCCGCCACCGGGTTGTCCTTACCCACCACGTGATGGATGTCCATCGTGTACTCAGACACGGCAGAGAGGTGGCGCTGCTGCCGTGCCGACCATGGCTCGGCGACCTTGGCCATCGCGAACACAAGGGGCTTGTGGTCAACGAAGGCCGTGAACGGGCGGCCCTCCAGCAGGTGGCGGAAGTGTCTGACCGCCAGGTGGAGCCCGAGCAGCTCGCGGGCGAAGGTGCTGTACCGGCGTTCGTGCGGGCGAAGCTGCCGGCTAAAAAACTTCAGCAGTTGCCAAGCACCACGCACCGATTGCTCGTGCACCGCGCCCACCGCGTAGTCCGACGCGTCGGTGGTGAGGGCGATCGGTGCATGGAGCGCCGGTTGCGCCAGCATGGTGGCGTCGGCCAGAGCCAGCTTTGCGCCCGTGAACGCCGTGGCCATCGGCTCCGACCATGCGATGTCACCTTTGCCCGGCTTGCCCCGAAGGGCCTCATGCAAGGGGCGGAGGAGCGGGGCGACGTGGGGCACGAAGCGGTGGTAAAAGTTTACCATGCCCAGGAACTCCTGGAGCCCCTTGATCGTGCGGGGCTGTGGGAAATCCCTGACTGCCTCCACCTTGGCCGGTAAAGGGACGGCCCCGTGCTCGGTGATGCGGTGCCCCAAGAGGTCGATGGTGGCGACGCCGAAATGGCACTTGGCAGGGTTGATGATTAGGCCATGCTGGCCCAGGCGTTCGAAAAGCGTGCGGAGGTGGAGCAAGTGCTCCTCCCGGGACGCGCTCGCGACTAGGATGTCGTCCAGGTAGACAAACAGGAAAGGTAAGTCGCGCAAGACGCTATCCATAAGCCGGTGGAACGCCTGGGCCGCATTCTTCAACCCGAAGGGCATCCTTAGGAATTTGAAGAGGCCGAAAGGGGTGATGACGGCCGTCTTCGGGACGTCGTCCGGTTGGACGGGGACCTGATGGTAGCCCCGGATGAGGTCCACCTTAGAAAACACGGTCGTGTTGGCCAACCGGGCAGAAAAGTCCTGAATGTGTGGGACCGGGTAGCGGTCGGGGGTGGTGGCATCATTGAGCCGGCGGTAGTCCCCGCACGGCCGCCATCCCCCGCCGGGCTTCGGCACAATGTGCAGCGGAGAAGCCCAAGCGCTGTTGGAGCGCCGTACGATCCCCAGCCGCTCCAGTGTGGCGAACGCCGCTTTCGCCACGGCGAGCTTCGTGGGCTCGAGTTGGCGTGCCCGGGCATAGACCAGCGGCCCGACCATGGGGATGTGGTGCTCCACCCCGTGTTTAACGGCCACCGCTGAGAAGGTGGGCCGCGTGAGGGCCGGGAAACTGGCGAGGAGGCGGGTAAAGTCGTCCGCTGCCGGAAGCGTGCAAACTAAACTCGCCGGGACGGAACCTTTCAGCAAGCCACTTGGCAAGCCGCTCGGTGAGCCGCTCAGTGACCCGCTCAACGAGCCGCTCAGCGAACAAGCGAGCGGGCTAAAGGTTTCGGCCTGGACGAGCCGTCTGCGCTTCACGTCGACCAACAACCCATTCGCACATAGGAAGACCGCACCAAGCAATGCCATTGGCACGCTGGCGGTCACGAACGACCATTGAAAGCGCTGCCCTCCGAACCGCAGTGAGAGGCAGCGCTTCCCGAACGTGCGGATGGGTGTACCGTTGGCGGCAAGCAACGCGGGGCCCTGGCCCGTGGTTCGCTTGTCGGACGTGGAGGCGGGGATGACGCTTACCTGCACTCCTGTATCGCAGAGGAAACGGTGCCCGGACAAGGTGTCCGTGATGAATAGGAGGCTGCCGGAATGGCCGACGCTCAGGGCCGCTAACGAGCGCCGGCCCGGTCGTTTCCCGACTTGTCAAACGAGCATGGCGGGTGACACGTCCTAGCCTTGTGGCCGAACCTGGCGTGGAAATAGCACCAGGCTTTCGGCGGCGGGGGCGGCCACGGCGGCCGCAGTGTTCAGCGGCGGTGGTGGTGGGCGGGGCGCGGCAGCGGCCACGAGGGACACTGTAGCCTCTGCCCCGGAATCCACGACGGCAGCACCATAACTCGACCGCATGTCGCAAGCCGTGAAAAACTTGTCGGCCTCTACGGCCAGGGCGCGGGGTTCCCTTATTTTGGAACCGGCCAGCACGAGGCGTACCTGTAGAGGTAGCTGGCATAGGAAAAGCGCCCGGAATAAGAAATCCGGGGCTTGGTCACCCAGCAGCGACAGCATTAAATCCATCCGCACGGATGGTCGTGTGTCACCGAGTTTGGGAAGGTCCAGGAGGCGGTCGGCCCGTTCGATCTCCGTGAGGCCGAACGTGGCGATGAGGAGACGTTTGAGCGCCTCGTACTTGTGGTCGACCGGCGGGTGCCGCAGGATGGACACGACTCGGGCGGCAGTGCAGGTCCCGAGGGCGGCGACCACGTGGTAGTAACGGCTCTCGTCCGCCGTTATGCCTCGAAGCTGAAATTGCGCTTCGGCCTGCACGAACCACAAATCGGCCTGTGCTTCCCAAAACTCTGGGAGTTTTACTGCGACGGCGTTGGTGGCCATGGCGCGTTCGGTGGTCAGCAACGGCTGAACCAATCGGGGTCACCAGTGAAGTGTGGTGCTGCGCACACACAACTTGCTTGCCAAAGAGGTAGGCCACAACGCGTTTGTTAAAACAAAAGTCTTTATTTTGAAAGCTCGAACTGCAGCACTGAGCGGGCTCGAGCTTAGAGCCCGCATATATGTGCCGAGGCCACGCCTAGTCCCCGGGCGTGGCCGATCGGTCCCCGCCTGGGCGCTCGCGCCACCCACTGGTGCGCTGAATTATTGCCCCTTGTGCCCGTCACAGTATAATGCTTGAAAACTTTTTTTTGGGTTTTTGTTTTTTCTCCGAAGAGATAGCGGCTATCTCCAAAGAGATATCAACATTTAGCTCAGCGAATGTCAATCGCGGTGTCAGTATTTGATGAACTTATAAAGACTTAGGTGGGTTATAAGTGTGACAAGCATGTGCACGGGATTCTTCCCAGATGAATGAGTGGTCGCATTCGCTTGTACGACTTAAAATGAGTGAGTTTTGTTTTGACGTTTGGGCCAGTTTTACATGTTGTATCCCTAAGGAATGAAACGAACGTTTTTCCTGACTTACAATTTTATTTGAAGGCACACATGCCTCAAATTACACTCACTTATATAAGAATTGAACGCTGAATCCGAATATGTAAGTGAGATTGCCTTGTTTTTTTTAACGATGATGAATGAATCTAAACTGATATCTCAAAGTGAAACTGATGTTGAAACGTGAAACTGAAACTACTGATATATGAATCATTGAATGGGAAACTAGAATGAAATGCAGTGGGAAATTGCTGAAAGCAAAGCTATGGTGAATATAGAGAGAGGGAATATAGAGGGAGGGAGCGGTCGGAGCTGAAGAAACGATGTGGAGATGGATAGGTGCCTATAGGTGGTCGGTTGGTATGGAAAGAACTTTGGTGATCTTCCATCAGGTTGTAGGCCCAAAACATGCCTAAACCCATTTCCCAGCTGAGCTTTTATAATATCACCCTTACTCCTGAGCAGTACTTCGGAGGTAGAACAAGTATGGATTGGAAATATTAGCTGATAGAATGGAACGAGGTTGTCAGGGTTACCAGCTTCACACATTGCGACATTTGCTCACTCAATTTTACACTGAATTCCCGGTTCTATCAATACACAATCCAAAGGAAATTGCTCATTTCAGGTGAGACATCAACCAACCCCCGTCATTGACGGGTACCTTTGCTAGTGTTAATAATAAAAGTGGAAAATGCAACTGAATCGAGTTTTGATGCCTTAATTCCTGGTAATCTATCTATAATTCCAGCAATCTCTGTGTGTGTGTGTGTGTCTCTGTGTGTGTGTGTGTGTGTCTGTGTGTGTGTTTGTTTGTCTGTGACCGCTGTTTCTCGACAACCACGGGTCCGATATACTTGAAACTTGCCAGGTATATTGCTGGGGACCCGAGGATGTGCCTTTTCAAGGTTTGAAATTAATCGCAGAAGTAGTTACCGAGCTATGTCCAAAAAACGATTCAACCAATCAGAGAGCAGCGAGCTATCGCGTGTGCCGAACGTGGCGAACACACTCTGCCTCGGACGGCACATTTGAGAGCGTATTCATTTATTTCACGTTGGCAAACTATGTTGCCGCTATGTTGGCGTTAAACTATGTTTTAAAACTAATTAAAACCATTTCATGTAAATAGAGGGGGGGGGGGGGGATTGTCACTGTACTCGCAAGCCGTTCGCCGTTCGCTTTGGCGTTGCGAATGGACCAAAACATTTCATGACCCAAACCATTTCATGTAAAGCGTTCGCCGTTCGCTTTGGTGTTGCGAATGAACCAAAACATTTCATGAACCAAACCATTTCATGTAAATAGAGGGGGGGGATATAATTTTAGATATATATATAGTACGGGCATGCCCTAGTATACTAAATTACGGCAACATAAGAGTGGAATTGTGGCCATTTTGGAAGATTTCAGCCATTTCTCTCCAGGAAAAAAAAAATCTGTGATGGCCCTTAAGCTCAAACAATCGTGTGGACATCCCCATAGGTGTGTGCCAAATTTGATGCTTATGTCACCAAAGTCACAATGCTTTCATATATCCAATGGGCCATAAGCAGGCCATGCACCACCATCTTTTGTCACCTCACCCCATCGCTAGTCATAATATTTTCCACCCCCATTATCCCTAACTCAACCCTAATGTTTGCAGGTTACTGTATTTCCTCCGCTCCAGCTCTCATCTTTTCTTGTTGGTTCATTTTCTTACTTTTTTTTTTTGTTGTTTTTTTGTATACTGAATCGAGGTTCGTGAAAGAGCTAACATTTACTTCACAAACAAATCAACCAGACAAACAAAATATATAAAAAGAGGGAGCGGAAAACAAGATGGGGAGAGAAGGGGAAGCACACAAACACAACATTTGAGAGCAGGGAGATGTGTGGAAGGGAGAGGGCTTGGGGGGAGGAGGCGTGGGAAGGGGGGGGGGGGGGGAGGGAGAAGTATAAAACACAAGGACACCAAGGACTTCCAGGACAGAAGTTGGTATTTCAAAAAAGTGGAACTGGGGTGAAATTAGCGGGGGTAGAAAAGATCAAGGTTTTGGATGGGGGAAGATAAGAGATGGTGGTGAACAGCTGTTTTAAAGACCTGGAGGGTGGCGTGGGATTGAAGAGAGTGAGGGAGTTTGTTCCAGAGGCGGGAGAAAAGAGGAATGAAAGAGTGAAGGTGAGCAGCGAGTCTTGATTTTGGCAGTTTGACCATAAGAGGGTTACAGGCAGATCTTGTGCGACCTGCAGGAATATTTGCGGGACAGAGCCCAGAGAGAGCTGGGGGGTCAAGGCCAGAGAGGAGACGGTAGAAGACGGAAAGACCACCAACCTGCCTGCGGTGAGTGAGTGAGAGTCCCTTGGAGTTAGCTTCATCGCGGGAGATTCCAATGATTCTGAATGCTTTGGTTTCAACAGCGTGAAGACGAGCTAGGTGTGAGGCAGGAGCACCAGCCCAGAGGGGAGAGCAGTATTCCATTGAGCTGCGGATGAAAGCCTTGTATGCGGTGAGGAGCTCAGGTGTGCCAAGGAAGGACTTCGCACGACGGAGGATGCCCAGTCGGCGACTGGCTTTGGAGGCCAGATTTGAAATGTGGTTTTCCCAGGAAAGATCATGGCAGATAGTGAGACCCAAAAGCTTGAGTGACAGAACTTCTTGGAGAGGATTATTCAGAAAATGGATGGGAGGGTTGTCCAGTCGGTCTTTTCGGAGAGACATCGTAAGAGTGTGAGATTTGTCAGGATTGAAAGACATGTTCCACTTGTTTGCCCAGTCTGTGATTTTGTCCAGGTCTGCAGAGAGTGAGGAGGCTGCAGACTGCCGATCTGAGGGATGAAGAATGGAGCGACAGAGAGTGGAGTCATCAGCAAAGAGATACAGAGGATTTTCAAGAGAGTCAGAGAGATCATTGATGAAGACCAGAAAAAGCACAGGGCCCAGAACACTGCCTTGTGGAACTCCAGCCTGAACAGGAAGAGGAGATGAGAGAAACCCATTCAGGGCCACACGTTGACTACGACTAGAGAGGAAGTCCGCCAGCCATGCGTGGAGATTTCCATGGATACCAAAAGAGGAGAGTTTGGTGACCAGAGCGGGGTGCCAGACCGTATCGAAGGCACGTGATATGTCAAGGGAGACTGCTCTAATTTCCTGTTTGGCATTGAGGACCTCCATCCATTGTTGAGAAAGCAGAAGCAGCATGTCCAGAGTAGAGTGTCCAGGTCTGAAACCAAATTGATGATCAGAGATCAAGCCATTGGAGAAGAGGAAAGATTTAATATCTGAGGCAATGATGGATTCCATGACTTTGCTGATAATTGGGAGAAGGCTGATTGGTCTGTAGTTGCTGGGATCTGTTTTTGCACCTTTTTTGTGCAAAGCGGTGATGTTGGCAGATTTCCAAGCAGATGGAAGATGACCTTGAGCAAAAGAGAGGTTGAAGAGAACAGAGAGAGGGAGTGAAAGAGCGGAAGAACAGGATTTTAGGACCCGTGGGCTGATACCGTCAGGTCCAGTTGCAGAATCCGAGTCGAGGGTTGACAGAAACTTTTCCACCTTGTCAGGAGGGAAGGACACAGAGTCCAGGAGCAACTGGGTACGACTGGGTACGGTGGGTACAGAGAGGGATGGGTTTGGGACACAAGATTTAGAGGCAAACACAGATTTGAGGCATTCAGCTTTTTCACGTGGGGAGACAGCCGTGTGGCCATTTGAGGTGAGGGAGGGGATGGAGGGGGAACAAACACCAGAAACAGATTTGAACAGACGCCACCAGGATTTGGAAGAGGGAGACAGATAAGAGAGTTCGGTCCTGAGAACGGAGAGATATTGTTTCCTGGCTCTCCTGAGGGTGGACACACACTTGTTTCGGGCTTTGTGAAAGGAAATGAGATTTCCTTCTGTTGGATTTGCTTTCCAGGAGAGGAAAGCAAGTTGTTTCTGGGCAATAGCCTCACCACAAGATTCCGTGTACCATGGACGGGAGGAAGGGTATGACAACAGAAGACGAGATGGGATAAATCTGTGCATGAGAGAGAGCAGTTTGCTTTGGAAGAATTCCCAGGAAGAATTTATGTCAGAGGCAGTAGAGATGGGAGACCAGTCCAGATGATTGATGGCTGCTTGAAGACCGTGCCAGTTGGCCTGAGTGAAATGCCAGCCTCATCGACGCTGAGGAGGCTCTCTGAGAATGGTCAGAGAAATGTCCACTTTAACAAGCACATGATCAGAAGAGCCGATTGGAGCAGAAGAAGAGCAGCAGACATTTTCAGGGAAGTTAGTCATAACCAAGTCCAGAAGAGAAGATGCTCCGTTGACTGAAATCCGGGTCGGGAAATTGACAGATTGTGTCAGTCCCAGTGAGTCACAGAAGTCCTTTGCTGAAGAGCCATGGCTGGTGAGAGATGTACTCAGCCAACTGGCATGGTGACAGTTGAAATCACCACATATGAGGAAGAGAGAGTTGGGATGGGTAGATAGAAGTTGGTCCATATTCTCAGACAGCGAGATGTAGATGGAGTCATCACTGTTTGGTGGATGGTACAACACACATATGAACAAAAGGTGGGAGCGAAGGGGAAGCCGTAGCCAAAGTTATTCCTGGGGGTGAGGTGGAGAGAGGGCAGTGCAGGGCGAGTGAGGAAGAGAGTTTTTTTATAAAGATAGCAACCCCACCTCCAGGACGAGGCTCAGGTCTATCATACCGGAGGAGGGAGTAACCTGAGAGAGATACCAAGGAATCAGAGACATCATGAAGGAGGAAAGTTTCTGTTAAGCAGATCACGTCTGGTTTGTCAGAAGCAACCTGTATGGAGAGATCAGACAAGTTTGAGCGAAGGCCCCGGATGTTTGAGGTCCATACTGTTAAGGAAGAGGAAGGGGGAGCATCGGATACAGAACAGGGGGGGGGGGGCGGTAGGGTAAGATGTCGAAGAGGAGGAAGAGGTAGGGAGAGCTGTTGAAGGTGTGTCGGAGATTACAGAATAGCTTGGAGAAAGGGAAGAATGGGGCGGACAAAAGGTTTGATGGTGATTGGGAGAGGCGCAGTGAGGTGTTATTTGACGAGGGGGAAGAGCGAGGCAGAAGGTTGAGGGAGATGAATGTGAAAGTTGGAAGGGGGAAGAAGCGGGGAGGACGCTTTGAGGAGGAGGGGTGAGAAGGGAGTCTAGGAGGGGAGGAGCGAGGGAGAGGCTCGGAGGGGAGGGGTGTGGGGGGAGATTTGAAAGGAATGGGTGATTGGGAAGATTTGGAGGGGAGGGGCAAGGGGGAAGACTTGAAAGAGATGGGTGATGGGGATGATTTGGAGGGGAGGGGCAAGGGGGTAGATTTAGAGGGGAGGGGTGATGGGAAATGGGATTTTGGGGTGATGGGATTTTGAAAAGTGTACGATTAATGGGAAACGAACATTTATTGCAAAATGAGTTTCTTGAGACATTCGAGCCAAAAATACGTTTGAGGACGCTGGAGGGAGGATGGAGTGCTGGAGAGTTTAGGGAATGAATGAAAGATGCAGGATAAGAGATGGAATTTTTTTTTGGAATGAATAGATTTGGTGAGCAAGTCGAAAGCATCCTTTTATAGAAGAAGAAGAAAAAGGTGTTATTGAATATGACAGAGTACAGGTCTTCAGGGGACAGATGAGACATTTTTTAACAACGTGATCACGTGATCACAAACAACGTGGTCGAAGAACGAACGAACAAATAAGAACGAATAAACGAATCAGAACAGAAGGAAATGTTTTTTTGTTTGTTTGTTTGTTTTTTGAGATTTTAAAACAAGGAAGTATGGGGTGAAAAGACCCTGAAAAACAGAGACCGGAAAGTAATTGCAGCGCGATCGGAGAACCGCTGAGACAAAAACAAAGCCTCAAGTCAAGGTCGGACACGGTAGCCTAGTACTACACTTAGGCCTCAGAATACGCGATACGAAAGACAGACGATTCTGTACACAGGTATGAAAAACCAACACCAATAATACTATTAAAGACACCCCAATAGGTACATACACCGAGAGAACGATACAGTTTCGACAAAAACACAATTGTGAAAAGTTACTTAACTTCGAAAGCGAGCACGCATGGACAGCATTGAAGAGACGAGACCTCCAATCTTGCGCATGCGCATTGTTGTATCAGACTGTGACCCCCATTGCCCCACTGTCATTGTGTTGCCTTTGTACATCTGTTATATGTCCCCTCACTCTTCCAAGAGCCTCAATTTTATATACAAATAAATAAACAAATGGTTTGTTGTTAAAGTTCACGAAAGTGTATCCTCTTTAGTCACCATAATTTTATTTTCTGACAGTTGCCTCTCTATTTGTGATATTTATTTGGATTGGAGAAGTGCTCCTCTTCGTACTTAGACATTTTATTAAAGAGAGACACAAATCTGGGTTTCAATTGTTTTAGGGGAGTGTTCATTACTTCCGCCACAAAAGGTGGATGGAGGTTATATTTTCACCCCTGTCTGTTTGTCTGTCTCTTTGTCACTTGCGATTTTTCAAGTATATTGCTTGGTCTTGTGCACTATTCTCTGTTTGTCTGTCTGTATGTCTGTATGTATGTCAGTTGCCTACAGGTCACAAATTTCAACCGATCTTCAGGAAACTTCACCAAATGGTAGAGTTGGTCATAAGCAAGAAGCTTATTATTTTTGTGGTCAAAAGGTCAACATAGGCCAAAGGTCACCAACTTTGTCGAAATTCTAAAATCATCAACTTTCATCCGATTGAGTTGAAATTGAAAGAGGATTTAAATGAATGGTCACTGTATTCAACCACAAATTATATTTTAGGTCAAAATAGGCCAAATTGCTAAAATCCTCAATGTTCATCCGATTGACTTGAAATTTTAAGAGAATTTGCAGAGATGGTCACTGAATTCAACCCCCAAATATTTTTGAGGTCAACATCGGCCAAAAGGTCACTAAAGGCAAAATTTCTAAAATCCTCCATTTTCATCCAATTAACTTGAAATTTAAAGAGGACTTGCATATCTGGACCCTGAATTCAACCACCAAGTATATTTGAGATGAAGATGGGCCAAAAGGTCAACATAGGCCAAATTTCTAAAATCCTCAATTTTTATCCCATTAACTTGTGATTTGAAGAGGATTTGCCGACCTGGTCACTAAATTCAACCACCAAGTATTTTTGAGGTCAACATCGGCCAAAAGGTCAACATAGGCCAAGTTGATAAAATCCTCAATTTTCATCTGATTGACTTGAAATTTTAAGAGGATTTGCATACCAGGTTACTGAATTCAAACACCCAATATTTTTGAGGTGATCATAGGCCAACAACTTATTTTAGGGATTTTTTTTGTTGTTTTTTTTTTTTGTATACAAGATCGAGGCTCGTGGAAGAGCGAACATTAATCACACAGAAAGACAAACCGACACATAAAACATATAACATCGGGAGCTGTAGACAAGATGGGGAGAGAGGGGGAAGGACACAAACACAACACTTGAGAGCAGGGACCGAGAGACATGGAGACATCGAGAGATCTGAGAGAGGGCGAGGGCTTTGAGGGGGGGGGGGGGGCATGGGAAGGGGGCGGTGAGAGAGGTATAAAACATATGGACACTACCAGGACTTCCAGGAAAGAAGTTGGAATTTCAAACAAGGTGGATCTGGGGTGAATTAGCGGGGGTAGAAAAGATCAAGGTTTTGGATGGGGGAAGATAAGAGATGGTGGTGAACAGCTGTTTTAAAGACCTGGAGGGAGGAGTGGGATTGAAGGGAGTGAGGGAGTTTGTTCCAGAGGCGGGAGAAAAGAGGAATGAAAGAGCGAAGGTGAGCAGAGAGCCGAGATTTCGACAGTTTAACCATCAGAGGGTTGCTGGCAGATCTTGTGCGACCTGTAGGAATATTTGGGGGACAGAGCACAGAGAGAGCTGGGGGTGCAAGGCCGGAGAGGAGTCGGTAGAAGACAGAAAGACCACCTACCTGCCTGCGGTGAGTGAGTGAAAGGCCCTCAGAGATAGCTTCATCGCGGGAGATTCCAATAATTCTGAAAGCTTTGGTTTCAACAGCGTGAAGCCGAGCTAGGTGTGAGGCAGGAGCACCGGCCCATAGGGGAGAACAGTATTCCATTGAGCTGCGGATGAAAGCCTTGTATGTGGTGAGGAGCTCAGGTGTGCCGAGGAAGGACTTTGCACGACGGAGGATGCCCAGTCGGCGACTGGCTTTGGAGGCCAGCTTGGAAATGTGGTTTTCCCAAGAAAGATCATGGCAGATAGTGAGACCCAAAATCTTGAGCGACAGAACTTCTTGGAGAGGATTGTTGAGAAAGTAGATGGGAGGGTTGGCCAGTCGATCTTTTCGGAGAGACATAGTAAGAGTGTGAGATTTGTCAGGATTGAAAGACATGTTCCACTTGTTTGACCAGTCTGTGATTTTGTCCAGGTCTTCAGAGAGTGAGGAGGCATCAGACTGCCGATCTGAGGGAAGAGGAATGGAGCGGCAGAGAGTGGAGTCATCAGCAAAGAGATAGAGAGGATTTTAGAGAGAGTCAGAGAGATCATTGATGAAGACCAGAAAAAGCACGGGGCCCAGAACACTGCCTTGGGGAACTCCAGCCTGAACAGGAAGAGGAGATGAGAGAAACCCATTCAGGGCCACACGTTGACGACGACTAGAGAGGAAGTCCGCCAGCCATGCGTGGAGATTTCCATGGATACCAAAGGAGGAGAGTTTGGTGAGCAGAGCGGGGTGCCAGACCGTGTCGAAGGCACGTGATATGTCGAGGGAGACAGCTCTAATTTCCTGTTTGGCATTGAGGACCTCCATCCATTGTTGAGACAGCAGAAGCAGCATGTCCAGAGTAGAGTGACCTGGTCTGAAACCAAATTGATGATCAGAGATCAAGCCATTGGAGAAGAGGAAAGATTTCATATCCGAAGCAATGATGGATTCCATGACTTTGCTGATAATTGGGAGAAGGCTGATTGGTCTGTAGTTGCTAGGATCTGTTTTTGCAACTTTTTTGTGCAAAGCGGTGATGTTGGCTGATTTCCAAGTAGATGGCAGTTGACCTTGAGCAAAAGAGAGGGTGAAGAGAACAGAGAGAGGGTGAGATAGAGCAGCAGAGCAGGATTTCAGGACCCGTGGGCTGATGCCGTCGGGTCCAGTTGCAGAATCAGAGTCGAGGGTTGACAGAAACTTTTCCACCTTGTCAGGAGGAAAGGACACGGAGTCCAGGAGCAGCAGGGTACGACTGGGTATGGTGGGTACAGAGAGGGATGGGTTTGGGACACAAGATTTAGAGGCAAACACAGAGTTGAGGCATTCAGCTTTTTCACGTGCGGAGTCAGCTGTGTAGCCGTTTGAGGTAAGGGAGGGGATGGAGGGGGAACAAACACCAGAAACGGATTTGACCAGACACCACCAGGATTTGGAAGAGGGAGACAGATAAGAGAGTTCGGTCTTGAGAACAGAGAGATATTGTTTCCTGGCTCTCCTGAGGGTGGACACACACTTGTTTCGGGCTTTGTGAAAGGAAATGAGATTTCCTTCCGTTGGATTTGCTTTCCAGGAGACGAAGGCAAGTTGTTTCTGGGCAACAGTCTCACCACAAGATTCCGTGTACCATGGACGGGAGGAAGGGTATGACAACTGAAGACGAGATGGGATAAATCTGTGCATGAGAGAGAGCAATTTACTTTGGAAGAATTCCCAGGATGAGTTGATGTCAGAGGTGGTAGAGATGGGAGACCAGTCCAGATGATTGATGGCTGCTTGAAGACCGTGCCACTGTGCCAGTTGGCCTGAGTGAAATGCCAGACTCGTCGACGCTGAGCAGGCTCCCTGAGGATGGTCAGAGAGATGTCCACTTTAACAAGGACATGATCAGATGATCCGATCGGAGCAGAAGAAGAGCAGCAGACATTTTCAGGGAAGTTAATCATAACCAAGTCCAGAAGAGAAGATGTTCCATTGACTGAGATCCGGGTCGGGAAATTGACAGATTGTGTCAGTCCCAGTGAGTCGCAGAAGTCCTTTGCTGAGGAGCCATGGCTGGTGAGAGAGGTACCCACACCCAGCCAACTGGCATGATGACAGTTGAAATCACCACATATGAGGAAGAGAGAGTTGGGATGAGTAGATAGAAGTTGGTCCATATCATCAGACAGCGAGATGTAGATGGAGTCATCACTGTTTGGTGGACGGTACAACACACATATGAACAAGAGGTGGGAGCGAAGGGGAAGCCGTAGCCAGAGGTATTCCTGGGGGTGAGGTGGAGAGAGTGCAGTGCAGGGTGAGTGAGGAAGAGAGTTTTTGATAAAGATAGCAACCCCGCCTCCAGGACGAGGCTCAGGTCTATCATACCGGAGGAGGGAGTAGCCCGGGAGAGATACTATGGAATCAGAGACATCATAAAGGAGGAAAGTTTCTGTTAAGCAGATCACGTCTGGTTTGACAGAAGCAAACTGTATGGAGAGATCAGTTAAGTTTGAACGAAGGCCCCGGATGTTTGAGGTCCATACCGTTAATGAAGAGGAAGGGGGAGCATCAGATACAGAACAGGGGGGAGGAGGGGTAGGGTAAGATGTGGAAGAGGTGGAAGAGGTAGGGAGAGCTGTTGAAGGTGTGTCAGAGATTTCAGAATAGCTCGGAGAAAGGGAAGGATGGGGCGGACAAAAGGTTTGATGGTGATTGGGTGTTATTTGAGGTGTTATTTGAGGAGGGGGAAGAGCGAGGCAGAAGGTTGGGGGAGATGGAGGTGAGAGTTTGAAGGGGGAAGAAGCGGGGAGGACGCTTTGAGGTGGGGGAGTGAGAGGGGGGAAATTGAGAAGCAATGAGGGTGGGGAGATTTGAAGGGGAGAGGTGAGGGGGGAGTTTGGGAGGGAAGGGACAAGGGGAGGGATTTGAAAGGGATGGGATATGGGGGAGATTTGGAGGGGGAGGGGTGAGGCAGGAGTCTAGGAGGGGAGGGGCGAGGGGGCGTCTTGGCGGGGAGGGGTGAGGGGGTAGTTTAGGAGGGAGGGGGCAAGGGGGGAGATTTGAAAGGGATGGGTGATGGGGAAGATTTGGAGGGGAGGGGTGATGGGGAAGATTTGGAGGGGAGGGGTTATGGGGAAGATTTGGAGGGGAGGGGTGAGATTGGATTTTTGAAAGTGTACGATTTATGGGAAACGAACATTTATTGCAAAATGAGTTTCTTGTGACCTTCGAGTTAAAAATACGTTTAAGGACACTGGATGGAGGATGGAGTGCAGGAGAGTTTAGGGAATGTAGAAAAAAGGCACTATAGGAGATGGATATTTTTTTTGGGATGAATTGATTTGGTGAGCAAGTCGAAAGCAGCCTTTTAAAGAAGAAGAAGAAAAAGGTGTTATAAAATATGACGGAATACATAACTTGAGGGGAAAGTGTAAACATTGAAGGTTAATGAGTGAAAACTATCTGGGGAAATGGGGGAGAAACACGTGGTCGAAGAACGAACGAACGAATAAGAATGAATAAACGAATGAGAACAGAGAAGGGAATTTTTTTTTTTTTTTTTTTTGAGTTGAGATTTACACAAGGAAGTAGGCTATGGGTGAAAAGACTGGGAATACAGAGAACGAAAGTTATTGGATCACAAACGACGGACCGCTGAGAGAAAAACAAAGCCTCAAGTTTGTACAGTGCACACTGTACAAGGCCTCTAGACACGACACGAATTAACACGATTTTCAATACAGGTATGAAAGATTTGCACCGAAAAATCTTCGTCGGGACACAATATACGTACAACACCATAAATAAATACAGTTTTAACGAAAATACAAATGGGAACAATCACTTAACTTCGATTTCAAATCGTTCGCGATGCGGCAAAGGCCTTGCTCGCGACACGGCAAACAGACGATCAATTTATGAAAGATAAACACCGAGAAACAACCAAAGTTGCACACAATAACTTCACACACCGAAAGATAAATACAGTTTCGACAAAATACAATTGTGAACAGACAACTTCGAAAAACGTGGAGACCGTGTGGAGCTTCGAAAATCCCTCCCACCGTCTCCGAGATCTCGCGAGATCTCAAACTTGATCTCAAACGTGCAAACATAGCACGATGCTTGATTTCGCAAGCATCGTGCTATGCACGACATATTTCTTCTTTGTTTGCTTGTGAACAAGATATCTCAAAAAATTGTCGACAGAGGCAGAGGGGTAGCGTATGTGACAAGGACGAAATCATTAGATTTTGGTGAAGATCCGGATTCGAATCCGGCTAGTAGAATTTTTAAAGTGATTCTTCACCATTGGGAGATAGTGCCAAAAACGATACACAGCAGGATATCTCAAAAAGTTATGGACGGATTTGGACGAAACTTGGTGGACCGGTTGTGTGTGTGACAAGGACTAATCTATTCGATTTTAGTGAAGATCTGAATATGGATTCGGATCCGGCTAGTAGAATTTTTAAAGTGATTCTTCACCATTGGGAGAGAGGGCCAAAAACGATACACAGCAGGATATCTCAAAAGGTTATGGACGGATTTGGACGAAACTTGGTGGACCGGTTGTGTGTGTGACAAGGACTAATCTATTCGATTTTGGTGAAGATCTGAATATGGATTAGGATACGAGAATTATTTAATTTTTAAGTGATTCTTCACCATTGGGAAATAGGGACACAAACGATACATAGCAGGATATCTCAAAAAGTTGTGGACGGATTTGGGCGAAACTTGGTGGATGAGGTGGTTAGATGACAAGAACAAGCCGATTCAATTTCGGTGACGTTCAGGATCCGGATCAGGTCTAGCATTGGGATACAAAACAAACTGTACAGGCTGGCGGATGTATGTGCTCTACCGAGTGCCAATGCCATTCTAATACACAATGTCGTACCTGCAAGAAAGCAGGTATCAGCATCTTTCATCAGTCGCACCTCAGACACAAAAAGTGTTGAGAGGTACTATATAACGACCAGGTTAGACCTCACAATTTGTGTAAACCTTTGAGTCCACAGTTTCTACAGTTTGGAGACTGTTTTTGCCAGCCAGAAAAAGATGGATAAGTCTTTGTTCTTGTTCTTTTTCATCCTCGCTTGCTGTTTTGACATCAACTACGCCATCAAAGTTTGTTCATTTAGTGGGCTGAATCGCAAAAGAAATACAACGAGCTGTCCTGACGCTGAAACGACCCTGCTCGATGTAAGTAAAAACCTATCTGATGATAAGGGCTTTGGATGGAGGTTTTAAAAGTGGAGATGATGAAAGGGACGAGGAAAGTAATTGTTGTGTCTTCGTTGCAAAAATAAAGACAGTTCCATTAAAACTGTCTTTATTTGTGGACGGATTTGGATTTGTCACGTGGTCAAATTCTATTATTCACACATTTTAGTCAAATTACTGACATTATAAGGCTGCACATTTATTTTAATGGTTTCGAATGTAAAATAATTTGAAGGATTTTATTTATCTCTTATATTTATTCATCATTATCTCTTAATGCGATTTTAACGAGTCACGATTTACTAAATCACGATTTACTAACGAGATTTTAACGAGTCACGATAACATCACGATTTACTAAATGTGTGTCAACTCAAAAGGGTGCTCTGATCCCTCTGGAGGAGTAAAGACAACTTCTGAAGAGTTGCTTCACCAAAATTGAATCGATTCTTCCTTGTCACACACACAACCGGTCCACCAGGTTTCGTCCAAATCCGTCCATAACTTTTTCAGATATCCTGCTGAAACTTTCGTTTTTGGCCCGATCTCCCAAGGGTGAAGAATCACTTAAAAAATTCTACTGGCCGGATCCGAATCTGGATCTTCACCAAACTCAAATCATTTCGTCCTTGTCACATACACTACCGCTCCACCAAATTTCGTCCGAATCCTTTACAACATTTTGAGATATCTTGTTCACAGGCAGACAGACAAACAGACAGGGGTGAAAACACACCCTCCATCCACCTTTGGTGGCTGAGGTAAAAATAACAGCCTTTCAAACAGGGCTCCTTTCAGGCAAAAACAAAGTTACATCTTGAACATTTATTTTACAAAACGTTTTGTTCCTTCCTAAATCCAGAAGGAAGCATTTTTTTTATGGTTCAACAAGTAAAAACTTGTTGCAGTATGGAAAGGGCATTTTTACTCCCGCCAGGGAGTAATGCATTCGATCGTGTGTGTGTGTGTGTATGTGTGTGTGTGTGTGTGTGTGTGTGTGTGTGTGTGTGTGTGTGTGTGTTCGTGTGTTGGTGAAGAAGATATCTGGAAAAGTTCTGAACGGATTTGGATGAAAGTTGGTGGGATGATTGCCCTTGGGATAAGGAAGAATTGATTAGTTTTTGGTGAAGCTCAGGATATTATTCCGGGTCCAGGAATTCTTTGAAGGATTGTTTACCACTGGAAGATAAGGCTCATTTTTTTTTTAACAGTATCTTCTATATATTCTATCTTTAACATTGTGATATAAAAATAGTTTTCATATTTGTTGTAAATGTAGTTTAAACTCGTGGTTATGCGTTAGAGCGGTGTATTTTGTTAGCAGCGTCGTCTTCAAGGTTCTTTTTTTTTTCTTTTCTAATAAAGACATATTCTGTCATTTTAAAACCACCAACGTTTGGATTCGGTTTCCCCGTTTCATAAAATGTATCGTTTGATACGTATTGAAGTGTGGTGTTGCGCACACACAACTTGCTTGCCAAAGAGGTGGGCCACAACGCGTTTGTTAAAACAAAAGAGTCTTTATTTCGAAAGCTCGAACTGCAGCACTGAGCGGGCTCGACCTTAGAGCCCGCATATATATGCCACGCCTAGTTCCCGGGCGTGGCCGATCGGTCGAAGGGCAGGGCATGTGCCATCGGTCCCCGCCTGGGCGCTCGCGCCACCCACTGGTGCGTGGAATTATTGCCCCTTGTGCCCACCACACGCGCCCCCCCAGAATTCCCGTGCACCTGAGGGGTGAGTTTGCGTGGAAGCTGGATGACCCGGTCGAAACGCCCCCTGGCGATGGGTGCAGGGCTGGGGGGTAGCGGGCCGGCGGGGCTGAGGGGTGCCGGGGGTCCGACTGCCGGGGGGCGGCCTCAACACGGAGGCAGAGCTGCTGGCGGGGGTGCCGGGGTCCGACCGCTGGGGGGCGGCCTCGACGCGGAGGCAGCGCTGCCGGCGGGGGGTGGTACGGATCGAGGTGGGCCGGCTTGAGGCGGTCCATGGAAATGCGATCCGGGGCACCGCCGATGTCGACCGTGAAAAACTTGTCACCGGTCTCCAGCACGCGGAAGGGCCCGTCATACGGGGGCCGTAGCAGTGCCCGGTGGGCATCGTGCCGGATGAACACGTACTTTGCCGTGCGAAGCTCCGGGGCGACGTGGGAAGGCGGGCAACCATGGTGTGCCGTTGGCACCGGGGCGAACCTCCGGGCGGTCTCCTGCAGAGCGGAGCGCCGAATGAGCACGGCGGACGACACTGGCGAGCCTCGTGGCCGAACCTAGCGTGGAAAAAACACCAGGTTTGCGGCGAAGCCGGAGGCCGCGGTTTCCGCGGTGTTGGTGGGTGGGGCGTGGCGGCCGCCAGGAGGCACCCCTCGGAGCAGGGGTGGGCACCCACAGGAGGTTCGGGCTCGGGAGCCGCTACGGCCGCACCGAAACTCGCCTGCGTGTCCAAAGCCGCGTAGAACTTGTCGGCCTCGGCCGCGAACGCACGGGGTTCCGTCGTCGCGGAACCGGCCAACGCGAGGCGGACTCGTGCCGGCAGCTGGCGTCGAAATAACGCCCGGAATAGAGCATCCGGGGTTTCGTCACCCATGAGCGACAGCATATGGTCCATTCGGACCGACGGTCACGTGTCACCGAGCTCGGGGAGGTCCAAGAGGCGATCGGCCCGTGCGTCCACTGTGAGGCCGAACGTGGCGAGGAGGAGACGCTTGATCGCCCCGTACCTGCCATCGGCCGGTGGATTCCTCAGGACCGACACGACGCGGACGGCCGCGCCGGCCCCGAGGGAGGCGACCACGTGGCAGTAGCGTGTCTCGTCCGCCGTGATGCGTCGAAGCCTGAACTGGGCTTCGGCCTGCAGGAACCAGATCTCCGCCTGAGCTTCCCAGAACTCGGGGAGCTTCATTGCTACTGCGTTGGTTGCCATGTCGGGTGGTCAGCGACGGCTGACCAGAACGTCGGAGGTCACCAATTAAAGCGCGGTGCTACGCACGCTTACTTGCTACCAAGGAGGAAGCGGACAACGCGGTTAAACAAAAGAGTCTTTATTCACAAGAGGTCACTGTAGCACTGGCGCGCTCCGGGCTGCGCGCCCGGTGTATATCCTGAGGCCACGCCTACCCCTCGGGCGTGGCCGCCGCCCACTTGGTGCGCGGAATGATGTCACCACGCCAGTGGGCTTTCGTGTCCGCCACAATATCAACATTTACCTCAGCGAATGTCAATCGCGGTGTCAGTATTTGATGAACTTATAAAGACTTAGGTGAGTTATAAGTGTGACAAGCATGTGCACGGGATTCTTCCCAGAAGAATGAGTTGTCGCATTAGCTTGTACGACTTAAAATGAGCGAGTTTTGTTTTGACGTTTGGGCCAGTTTTACATGTTGTATCCCTAAGGAATGAAGCGAACGTTTTCCTGGCTTACAATTTTATTTGAAGTCACACATGCCTCAAAATACACTCACTTATATAGAATTGAATGCTGAATCCGAAAATGTAAGTGAAATTGCCTTGTTGTTTTTTTTAACATTATCTTCTATATATTCTAAATATATATCTGTGCAGTGTCTGTCTTGTGTTGTCTTGTCTTGTGTTGTCACTGATCTACTCCCTCAAACTTTTGTAAAATCCTACTATTCCAACTTGACCCACGGCGGGAGTATGCGC
>NC_136262.1:167325063-167332563 GCF_964187855.1 Myxine glutinosa
CTACCAATTCCAGCATGCATTCCCACTCACGCTCTACCATTCCAGGTGTGCATCCTTCCATTCCAGGTGTACATCCTCGCTCACCTGTCACAACCAACTCACGCTCCTTGTCACTCTCACTACTCTCACCTCCATTCTTGACAACGCACTCACCCTTACTCCCGACAGCGCACTCTTTCCTCATGCACCTGTCCGTCACACACCTTTCTCGCGCACACTCTTGCGCACACTCTCCCATCACACCCTCTGTAACACTCACCATAGGCGTTCCGCGAAGTCTTATAGTACGGTCTTATATGCGTTAGTACGGTCGCGAAGTCTTAAAAATCACGGTCTTATAGTACACCAAAATGTTACAGACGCGGTTTTGGATGTTAGTTTACCGAGCGGTTTGGTATGACCGCGTCTGCACAGTTTACCCGATTATACTCGAACGTTGGCCGAGTCGCGCTACGCTAGATCAATGAAGGAAAGGACACAACGGCTGGGTTAGATGACACGACACCAGGGGTACAGTTCTCAAGACCTCCGGAGGAGGTTATAATATGGGATATGCGGAACGTTTAGATTACAAGGACAAGAGGGACAGCATAGGAAGGTGGGCACATAATCACGGTCTTATAGTAGCCCCGACAGACCACAGATAAACAGGACAAAACTGACTCACACGGGGATTGATGGCAAGGAAGGGCAGGTAGTCGAGGCTCAAGGTGCACCTTGGCTCAGGGGCAGAATCGACCCGGTCCGGTCCAGAGATGCGGGAGGTCTCTCAGCGCTCGGAGGTGGCGACTTCTCTTTCCAAGCTGGGGGCGCATCTGACGTCACGTCCGGTAAGTCGCTGCGTATATCCAGCGGGGAGTGACACGCCCTCGGCTCGTTAGCTCCGCCCCAGATGGAATCGGCCCGTTGCTTCTTATTGGGTGCGGGGGGTTACCGGGCTCCGCCCTTGACGAGGGGCCAACAGTCCTATAGTTGATGTCCTATAGTTGATGTCCTACATAGCAAGATGTCCTATAGTTGTCTACGTGAGATGCGGTGAACCTGGGCACGACATTTAATGGGGGAAAAAGGGGAAGGTCGGTTCTACAGAGTGTGGTTTACAGACAATGGGACTAGGGAATGGGGGATTGGGGATAGTTGGGGAGTATTGGGGAAATAGGGGAATATTTACAAGCGGATATGGAGGCCAAATCCCATATCCGCAACATTGCACCCTTCTCTACCCTCGGGGCGTCCCGACCCGATAAATTTTTACCTACGTTAGTGTGGCACTCAGATGTAGTTCCCTCTACTATTAACTCTACCCTGAGTGCGACAGTTTTACAGATGTTCACAAATGAGTAAATATGTCCCCCTGCGACGTTGCACCCTTCTCCTCACAGAAACACACCCACAGGATAACCGAATCGCGGAAAGAATTCTCAAACTACACATACAGCCGGTAGGGAGCATTATTTACACCAGACTACACTGATATTTACACTACGATCCAGGACCTGTTTTTGGAGGAACACATGCAGATGTTATGCATAGAGAGAGCACGCATGCCAGCATCGATACACCAACCCACGAGTGCTCTGTGGCCTTACGGCCTTTAATAATGTGCAGAGCACCCCATCCAAGCACCAAAAGCACCACCCCATCATGTACAGTCAGCACCATCCGGTGCACCAATAAAGCGTTCATAAATCACTGGTGGTGTCGCAGCCGGCCGATGTTCTGCCGCTGGTCTTGCCTTCATGTGGTGCACTTGGCCTTCTTGCTTCTTTCAAAAATAAAGAAAGGCGCCAACCGCGTCCATTTCTGTATTGTGGCCGTCAGGGGGCCAACTATTAGTGGTTCACCTGCATGACATAGGTGCCACGTTGACCCATAGGTTCATCAACGGGTGGTGCTTGCCCGCAAAAGACTGCGGTCCATGGTGGGCGGCCACAAACATTGCGGTCCATATGGTGTATCGATCCCGGCAGCAAGCAGCGAAAGTGCAGGCCCACAACTGCGGAGCCAGCACCTCTCTCCCCTCTCTCTCTGCCCCAAAGCCAGATCCTCGGAGGTGGGAGACAAAAGAAGAAAACAAGTGAGTAAGGTGGTAAGGGCGCAAAAGTGCACGCAATGTAAGGTAATGCACACTGGGGGCACTTGGGAACCAGGTGAGACAGGTACGTTCCTACCGTACGCCCCCCCCCCCCCCCACCAGGTAACCTACATGGCCCCTCCCTTACCCCTTACTGTATCCACAAAACACAACACTACCCATAAACATCTATTTTACAAATCAACAAACGTCCCTACTGTCTTCCCCGTTCCTCCCATAAACCAAATTCGTCTTCTCTCCCTCCTAACCAATCAAATTTGCCATTTTCAACTCTCATCAAAATTTGCCATCTCCAACTGAACATCAAAATTTGCCATTACCAATTCATCATCAGTCCCTCCTAAGGAGGGAGAGATGGAATCACCCCAATGTCTCATCCACGTCGTGATGCGTCTCACCAATCCACACAGCAATTCTCATTTCCTGCACACAGAACAAAGAAAACACAGGTGTTGAGTCATCATCATCACCACAGGTAAGTGGCTGCGTATGGTGCGACAGGTTCATCAATCCTAACTATTTCCTAAATGACTTTTACAACTTTACATTACCCGGGGTCTTTCCCTGCCAATCCATTGGCCAACTTACACTATGGGTTCTAAAAACCAATTCCCATTGAGCAAACTGTGGTGCTTTTCAATTTGGGGTCTCACTCCCCCGATTCATCTCCCGGTGCCCTCGCACAATTTCTGGGCTGTGGCGTGTACCTCTCCCAGCGGGTCTACCCACCTGCACACCTCCACCACTGCAGTTGCCTCCAAGCTTACCTGCTCCTTACCCTAACCTAACTACCTGGGGAAGGCCCTCTGGCGCTCTCCCCACTCGGTGCCCTCTCTGGCACTGGGCTACCCGGGTCCATCCTCCGGATCCTCGGGCCCCACTGACACTAACGGCTCCCAGAGCCCACCTGCGGCCTCACCTGGCCGACATCCTCACAGTGGTGGAGTGCCCAACCAACTACACACACTAACAGGCTACACGCCCAGCCATTTCCACAACACTAATGCACCCATCCACAATACCATTCTGCAACCGCACCACAAATGCCAATATCCAACCACAATTTACCTATACCCTCTACCTAACACTTACACTACCCGCCCCGGGTACTCATGAAAGGGGTCCACTCTTCCCCATCCACACCTTCGCACCATGCACACCACTCCGTACCACTTACTCCAACTCTCTCCACACCACTCATTCTCTGCTCCATATATTCCACACACCTGCACTTGCACACCTGTGCTCTCACTCTTGGTGCCACCTGCACCCTTCTCTCCCCAAGCGCATTCGCGCTGATCCACAACACTCACTACTCATCCACTGCTCCACACTGCTCCACACACCTGTCCAGCTCTCACACAGCATCATCTCATCTAACTACTCCCCTCTGAAACTTGCGCTTCCCAGTCGTCCCTTTAAACTATTGCGCTCCCTCGTCATTATAATCCACACTAATCTACCTGCGTCCCCACTACAGGTATCAGTCACTAACTAACCTTAACGTCACCTAATGTCATCTTCGCTAGATCCCTAACAATATAACCTAACCCACCCGGGCTAGTTTTCACTGCCATCCACCCCATAAGCTATTGCGCATTTGCCCCACTATGGGAAGGGTGGCAGGGATGCCACCCTTACCCACCGGGCCCATCGCTCACTACCAATTTTGCACATCAATTTTCAACAAATCAAAAATTTGCCAATCACTACCCATCATCTGCCAATCATTACTGCCAATCCCTTGCCAATCATCAAATATTGTTTTTTTTCTAATTTTGGGTCCAAAACACTAACCTCATCACACAGTCTACTCACTAATGCCTCTCGGTGCGCCAATTCACTTCTAAAGCTCGGCTTTGTAAAGCCAAGCCATGAATGCGGGTTGTGTTGTGCCAGCGGCTGGACGCGTCTGGCACTCGGTGCAGGGACGGGGGCTTACCCGGGCCGAGATCCCACGCACCACCCCGGCGTGGAGCCATCCAATGTCCCGATCTCGACCTGCCGGAATGCCTCAACAAAAAGTGGTCGCCATGACGACCCTTCCTATCGGCCTGCCCGCTCCGCCTAGTGGAGCACGGACGCGGCCGTTCAAAGCGAGGCCCAGCACGCACCGAGGGCCCGATTCGGCTAAAAGTCGCTCTAACCGCTGCTCCGTTTAACGTCGATGCTTCACCTGCATGCTTACACCCCGCAGCCCGTTCCTTGCTCACACATCCAGCCGTTCCCATGCTCCTCGTACCTTTCCTTACACACCCAGGTACACTCATTCCACTCACAGCCTTGGTCACACACCTGACCACCGAGCACCTTGGCACACATTCGTTGGTCGCACACCTCACCACCACACCTCTTCGCGCCCCCTCCTCTGTCACCTCCTCTGTGACAATCACAGGTGTGCTCTCATTCGCACACCCAACCACGTGCCTCACTACCAATTCCAGCGTGCATTCCCACTCACGCTCTACCATTCCAGGTGTGCATCCTTCCATTCCAGGTGTACATCCTCGCTCACCTGTCACAACCAACTCACGCTCCTTGTCACTCTCACTACTCTCACCTCCACTCTTGACAACGCACTCTTTCCCCATGCACCCGTCCGTCACACACCTTTCTCGCGCACACTCTTGCGCACACTCTCCCGTCACACCCTCTGTAACACTCACCATAGGCGTGCCTTCTCCCTTACTCTTGACAGCATGCGCTTTCCCCATGCACCTGTCCGTCACACACCTTTCTCGCGCACACTCCTGCGCACACTCTCCCGTCACACCCTCTGTAACACTTACCACACCGCGCTTCCATGTGCTCCCTCGCACACGCGCTACGACCGACTCACTCTCGCCAGCATCCTCACTCCTTGGCACGCACTTTTTCCTCACACACCCCAGAGTCGGACTTTCTCGCACACCTCCTTTTTCGCACACCAGACCTGTCGCACACTTCACCAACGGCCTCTCACGAACACCTGGGTCCATCTCGACGCCCAAGCTTCTTAAATCCCCTGGCGCATCATACGCACGACCATATTGGTCACCACTTACACCGGGTCCTCTTCCTCTTCGCTTCTCCTCCATCACCTGTGAATCCCTCATCCGGTTAATGAGCACATCATCACGATCCGAACACAGACTTTGGACCAATTCTTTTATCTCCTCTTTTATCTCTTTCTTATCCCCTCTCCGTCGCTTCTTAATTTCGCTCACCCCTTCTTCCACTCATTCTAATTTCTGCTTCACCTCTTTTATTCCCCGGTCCGTCTCATCAAGCTCGTCCTCCAAGGCTACCTTGACCGTTTCCATGTGCGTCCTCACCTGCCGGTCCTTCGTCTCCATTACCTCTATCACCTCGTCCAACCTCGTTGTCAGTCCCTCACGTACCATCTGACATTCCCTCTTCGTCGCTATCAAGTCGTCTTTTAGTTCTTTCTGTGTCGCTTTTAACCCTCCTAATACCGCAGTGTTCCTTTGAACCTGCTCCGTTAGTCCTTTTTGTCCCTCCGTCAGCTGTTCCACCTCCTGCGTCAGGTCCTCTATGCCCCCTTGTAACTTTACAGTCCCCTTTCTCACCTCCTTCTCCATGTGCTCCTTACAGTGCCTCACCTCCTCGCGCACTCCTCCGACCTCCTCACTCACACCTCTTCTGATCTCCTCTCCCATCACTTGCATCTCCTGCCCAGATGCCACCCTCATCTGCTCCATTTCCTCCCTGTGAGCATCCAGTTTGGTTTCTACCCCCATTCTGACCCCCTCTATCCGCTGCTCCATTTGTTTAACTTCCCTTTCCGCTTGGTCCCTCATGTCCCTCAATTTGCCTTCCATACTGTTTTCTAACCCCTCTAACCCCCTTTGCATCCCTTCCATTTGATTCTCTTGAGCGGCCATTCTGTTTTCTACCCCCATTAACCCATTTCTCACCTCTTTTATCCCGTTGTCTAACCCCTTAAAATTATTGTCTAACTTCCCAAATTTCTTGTCTAACTCCTCAAAATTATTGTCTAACTTCCCAAATTTCTTGTCTAACCCCTCACCGGTACCCCTCGCTTCGTCCCTCATTACCCCCATTTGGTTTCCCATTACCCCCCAATTGCTCACTCTGAGCCCTCGCTTCGTCCCTCATTACCCCCATTTGGCCCTCCAATCGCTCACCCAATCGCTCACTATTAGCCCTCATTTGCTCACTATTCTGGGCCATAAGGGCCTTCATTTGTATTAAAAAAAGGTTCAAATCTACCAGCGGCGCTACTACGGTCGCGGGCGTGGGCGCCGTGGCCATGTGCGAGGCGCCATTTCGCGCGCCCGTAACCTCGTGCGCGACGACGCTATTTTGCGAATCTGCTACCCTCACTGCTTCGCTCTCCTCTTGTCCCTCAATTTGGTCCTGGATCGACTCGACTCTTCACTCTCTTCTCTACACAATCAAATTTCGCCGTTATAATTTCGAGCGCGTGAAACGCGCTCCGGATCGAATCCCACTTCCCGACACCAAATGTTACCCTAATGGTACAATTGGTGTTCCAAAATTTGGGCCTAACAAATTTAGTCGCAGTCTCCCCTGGAGGCGTGGGTTCGAATCCCACTCCTGACACCAAATGTTACAGACGCGGTTTTGGATGTTAGTTTACCGAGCGGTTTGGTATGACTGCGTCTGCACAGTTTACCCGATTATACTCGAACGTTGACCGAGTCGCGCTACGCTAGATCAATGAAGGAAAGGACACAACGGCTGGGTTAGATGACACGACACCAGGGGTACAGTTCTCAAGACCTCCGGAGGAGGTTATAATATGGGATATGCGGAACGTTTAGATTACAAGGACAAGAGGGACAGCATAGGAAGGTGGGCACTTAATCACGGTCTTATAGTAGCCCCGACAGACCACAGATAAACAGAACAAAACTGACTCACACAGGGATTGATGGCAAGGAAGGGCAGGTAGTCGAGGCTCAAGGTGCACCTTGGCTCAGGGGCAGAATCGACCCGGTCCGGTCCAGAGATGCGGGAGGTCTCTCAGCGCTCGGAGGTGGCGACTTCTCTTTCCAAGCTGGGGGCGCATCTGACGTCACGTCCGGTAAGTCGCTGCGTATATCCAGCGGGGAGTGACACGCCCTCGGCTCGTTAGCTCCGCCCCAGATGGAATCGGCCCGTTGCTTCTTATTGGGTGCGGGGGGTTACCGGGCTCCGCCCTTGACGAGGGGCCAACAGTCAGCCCCTTCGTGGTAACCCCGTCGGCGCACATGGGCAATGGCGGCTAACCAAGCCGGAGTGAGGACGCACACTCCCCGCGCGCTGTTGTTGTAGTTGTTGTTGTTGTTGTTGTTGTTTCATGAGGAAGATGGGAGGAGGTATGGGGAGGTCCTAAACTCACTACTGGTGCCATACAATCACATTCTGGTGCAACGAAG
>NC_136262.1:167337563-167497345 GCF_964187855.1 Myxine glutinosa
TGGTTCTTCTTCCCTGCGTTCCTCCCAGGTGGTCGTCCCTGAATCTTCGTGGTGCTTTTAGTGCTTCTGAATCTTTGTGGTGCTTTTGGTGCTGGGAGTGAGGCTCGGTGCTGTGAGTGAACGGGACCTCATGTGTGACAGATGAGGGGCGCATCGAGGCCTGCTTCCTGCCGACATCGGAGCCGCGGCGGGTTTGTGCGCTTGGAGCCGTCGATTCCTGACGACGCTACACTGCCAGACAGATAAGCTCGCATTCACCAGTACACGACGAGACATTTCTTTTATTCATTCTTCCTTTGTCTCGTATTTGAAGTGTGTGTGTGTGTGTGTGTGTGTGTGTGTGTGTGTGTGTGTGTGTGTGTGTGTGTGTGTGTGTGTGTGTGTGTGTGTGTGTGTGTGTGTGTGTGTGTGTGTGTGTGTGTGTGTGTGTGAGATAACAAGCATTATGCCTAGGTCCCCCGTCGGTGAAGTGATGTGAGTTGACAAAGTGGAAGACGCACGGCGGCCATCTTGGAATTTGACGTGGCGACCCAATTTTCAATAGCATTCTCCCTTATGCGTAGATACACCCACACACCAGATTAGAAGTTAGTAGTTCGTTTATTTTTCCAAGATATTTCGCTCACAAGGTTCAGACATATATATGGTGGCGGCCATCTTTGATTTTGACGTGGCGACCCAATTTTCAATAGCGTTCTTCCTTATGCCTAGATACACCCACACACCAGATTAGAAGTGGGTACTTCGCTTATTTTTCAAGATATTCCGCTCACAATGTTCAGACATACATGGCGGTGGCCATATTGGATTTTGACATGGCGACCCAATTTTCAATAGCGTTCTTCCTTATGCGTAGATACACCCACACACCAGATTAGAAGTTAGTAGTTCGTTTATTTTTCAAGATATTTCGCTCCCAAGGTTCAGACATATATATGGTGGCGGTCATCTTGGATTTTGACGTGGTGACTCAATTTTCAATAGCGTTTTTCCTTCATGCCGAGATACACCCACACACCAGATTAGAAGTTGGTACTTCGCTTATTTTTCAAGATATTCCGCTCACAAGGTTCAGACATACATGGTGGCGGCCTTCTTGGATTTTGACGTGGCGACCCAATTTTCAATAGTGTTCTTCCTTATGCCTAGAAACACCCACACACCAGATTAGAAGTTGGTACTTCACTTGTTTTTCAAGATATTCCGCTTGGAAGGTTCAGACATACATGGCGTCAGACAGACATGGCGGTGGCCATCTTGGATTTTCACGTGGGTTGCACCCCCCACACACCAAATTAAAATTCAGTCCTTCGCTTACGTACGCACGCACGGACGAACGAACGAACGAACGGACACACGGACGGAGGGGAAAACCATAGTCCCCCTTTCGCTCCGCGGTGCGACGGGGGACAATAAACGAACTACTAACTTCGAATCTGGTGTGTTGGTGTTGGCTTAGCGGTTAGGGTGCCGGGTTGGGATCCTAGGGTCCTGGGTTCGAATTCCGCTCGATCGCTGAATTAACGCCAGGGGGTCAGCCCGTCATCCCGTCATTCAGCCCGTCATCCTTCTGAGGTCGGCAAATTGAGTACCAGGTCACTGGTAATTCCGTGTCGCAAAAGGCGACTAACAGGGTTGGTGGCAGGAAGGGCATCCGGCCATAAAACATTGCTTCAAAAAGGGGACCACGGTGCCCGAAAAAGGCCAACCCCTGCCCTGCGGGGAAAATGGCCTCTGAAGGTGGGGGTAGTTGTATATACAACTTTTTCAGGGCTCTTTTCAGTTCCAAGGGCTCTTCTTTCAGTGTCACCGAACCCTGTATTGCATCCAGTTGTAGTTCATTTGTGGTAATATTCCCGGGGATGGTTTTTAAAATCTCAGTGAAGTTCTTCTTCATCATTACTGTTGCTCCAATTACCACTGGTACAATTTCGACGCCCTTCAGCTTCCAAGATCTCTTGACGAGGTCCTGTTATTTGGTCATTTTCTGTGTGTGTGTGTATGTACGTACAGTCACGTGAAAAAGTAAGTACACCCCATGTAAAGTTTGGACTTTTTCAACATACACCTATTTGATCTTCATTTCAACAATATTGATAGATAAAGGTGATATAATAATAACAAATATCATGAATCATTTACATTTTGTAGTCCATTGTATAATTTAAATAAACATAAATGCAAATTTCGCATGTGGAAAAAGTAAGTACACCCCTACATTTATCACTTCTTCAAATACCTAAAATTAGAATCAGGTGCACCAGCTCAGGCGCAAATGATTAGAACATCGTCAGAGAGGATCTTGGAGGAACCTGTCTTATTTAAACCTCAGACATTTAGTTTGGTTTGCTCTTTGTTGTTGAAGTGTGCAGCGTCACCATGTCTAGATCAAAAGAGCTCTCTGCGGCCTTCAGAAAGAAGGTTATAGATGCCTAGGAGTCTGGGAAGGGATTTAAAAAGATCTCCAAACAATTTGAAATCAATCATTCGACTGTCTGGAAGATCATCTACAAGTGGAGAAGATTCCAAACAACTGCCAACTTGTTCAGGCCAGGCCGCCCCAACAAGTTCAGCCCGAGAGCAGACCGCAAGATGCTGAAAGAAGTCTCTAAGAACCCCAGAATGTCATCACGGGACCTACAGGTAGCTCTTGCCACTGTTGATGTCAAAGTGCACGAGTCTACCATGAGAAAGAGGCTGCACAAATTTCATTTACATGGGAGGTGTGCCAGGAGGAAACATTTGCTGTCCAGAAAGAACATCAGGGCAAGACAAAAGTTTGCCAATGAACACCTAGGCAAAGACCAGCACTTCTGGAACAATGTGCTCTGGACAGATAAGTCAAAGGTAGAGCTATTTGGCCACAGTACCAGAAGACATGTTTGGCGAAAACCAAAGACAGCATTTGACCACAAGAACCCGATACCAACTGTAAAGCATGATGGTGGAAATATTATGGTTTGGGGCAGCTTTTCTGCATCAGGGCCTGGGCAGCTCACCATCATAGAATCCACTATGAATTCTTCATTGTACCAGAGATGCTTTTTTTTTTTTTTTCTTTTTTCTTTTTTTTTTCTTTTTTTTGTATACTGGATCGAGGCTCGTGAAAGAGCTAACATTTATTTCACAAACAAATCAACCAGACAAACAAAATATACAAAAAAGGGAGCGGAAGACAAGATGGGGAGAGAAGGGGAAGCACATGCAACCACAACATTTGAGAGCAGGGAGAAGTGTGGGAGGGAGAGGGCAGGAGGTGTGGGAAGGGAAGGGGGGGGGGGGGGAGGGGAGAGGTATAAAACATAAGGGGACCGAAATTAGCGGGGGTAGAAAAGATCAAGGTTTTGGATGGGGGAGGATAAGAGATGGTGGTGAACAGCTGTTTTAAAGACCTGGAGGGTGGAGTGGGATTGAAGAGAGTGAGGGAGTTTTTTCCAGAGGCGGGAGAAAAGAGGAATGAAGGAGTGAAGGTGGACCTTGCAACATGACTATGACCCTAAATATACCAGTATATCCACCAAGGAATGGCTGAAAAGAAAGAAATGGAGGGTTCTGGAATGGCCAAGTCAAAGCCTGGATCTAAATCCCATCGAGATGTTGTGGGGGTTTTTGAAACGAGCTGTGCATGCAAGAAACCCCTCAAACATCGCACAGCTGAAAGAATTCTGCTTGGAGGAGTGGGCAAACATTTCTTCTAGTCGATATCAGAGACTGATAGAGTTATAAGAAACGCCTACTTGAGGTTGTTTCTGCCAAAGGGGGCAATACCACCTATTAGAGCCAAGGGTGTACTTACTTTTTCCACATGCGAAATTTGCATTTATGTTTATTTAAATTATACAATGGACTACAAAATGTGAATGTTTCATGATATTTGTTATATTATATCACCTTTATCTATCAATATTGTTGAAATGACGATCAAATAGCTGTATGTTGAAATATGTTGAAAAAGTCAAAAAACTTTACATGTGGTGTACTTACTTTTTCACGTGACTATATATATATCGTCACCTTTGTGCCATTCTTGCTGAAGTCGAAAAAACCGTTTACGACATAATCACAAAAAACGTTTTTTTTTTTTTTCAGCCATCTGGATCAGTACTGAATTTAAATTCTGTTATGTGAAGAAAACCTAGATTATCATTGCATGCAATTGTAGAGAAACATGTAACTAAGCTAAATTTATAAATAACAGAGATTATAAATCACCGTGAGCAATTTTGGCTTGGGCAAATCACCGTGAGCAATTTTGGCTTGGGCAATTATGGCATGGAGAAGTGCTCGAGACAATATTTATTGCTCACGGTTCTACCTAAATGCTGACGACCCGTTGGAACGAACGAATGAATGAATGATCGTTTTAAGGCCATTTTTCCCAGCTAGAGCGGGGGTTAGCCTTGCGCGCCCCATGACAATCATGGTTCCCTGTTTGAGGCAATGTTTTTATGGCCGGATGCCCTTCCTGACGCCAACCCTTGGTCACGCTCTTACGATGCGCAGGGATGTGGTGTACCTATTCTGAATCGGGGTACACACCGTAATCATTCATCCCAGCAATCTGGTACTCAATTTGCCGACCTCGGAAGGATGACAGGCTGAGTCAACCCCCCTGGTGTTAATTTAGCGATCGACCGGGATTCGAACCCAGGATCCTCGGATCCCAAGCCGGCACCCTGACCGCTAAGCCAACGCCAGGCTAAGCCAACGCTAAGTCAACGCCAGACCCTTTGGAACGAATAATCAAGAAATTAATTTTTATGATACATTGACTTTGTTTTCATTTATACACTAGTGTTTTAGGTCATCTCTAACCAGGGTTGTAGAGATGGGTTAGGGTTCGTTGAATTTAATGGGAGGAGTCATTATTTCGATGATATACGATGAGCGGAAATGGCACGAACACTCGATAAGCAGAAATGGCATGGAGTTGAACAAACGCATTTTTTTCGGCGAAAAAAACGTGTATAGACATTATATTATGAATTGACAGTAACTCGACACAATAACCAATCACCGGATAACAAAATGTCATTTTCGATAAAATTCGACTTGAGCAAGAATGGCACAAAGGTGACGAGATATATATATCTTATATATATATATATATATATATATATATATATATATATATATATATATATATATATATATATTGTTACGGTACGCGGTTAAAGATGGTATGTTTGCCGAGCGGAGGCTCCGCGAACCGAACAGTTATTCCCCTAACTAAAACCCGATTTACCCCAAACTTTGGCCGGATCGCGCCACCGCTATTCAATCGGGAAAACTCTAAAGCGACCGAATGCAAAGAGGAAGAAGACGTACAGAAGAGTAACTGGGTTTATTATTTACACATATAAGCAAGAAGAAAGCAGTCACGTTTATTTACACTTACAGGGACATGAGACGCAGGTGACACAGTGAAATCTTTAGCTTATACAGACTTATTGTTACTACCCAGGACAGCACGAACAAAACAAACTCACGTACGCAAATGGATGGAAATTGCAGGCAGGAATGACAGGAGGTGGGTGGCTGGAGGAAGGCACGGAGCTGGCTGGAGTTTGATCCCGCACGGGACGTCGGGCTGGACCTCGACGGCCGCCGATGCCACCGATCCTGTCGTGTGCGCGGGGTAGCGGGTCGGAGCTGCTTGGTGGAGCCAAGCCAACGCTGCTGGTGGGGGGTCTGGCGTGACGGGTTCTCTCTCCCTCTCTCACTAACTCCAGGACTCTTTCTCTCTTGCTTAGTCCAACTCTTCCTCACCACCGACAACTCAACGCCACCCCTCCACTCTACGCAAACACTGACCACCACTGACGACCAACCCAGCTCTGACCAAAAAAACCACACACTCCGCTCTTGTCGTAGCTCATCCCGTAAAAGCTCATCTGCCTTTTTGGAACGCCCCAGCTGCGGGTTATATAGGCCCCGCCCCTCAACCTTCGCGAACCTCCTGGATGTTTCTCTCCACACCCTCTCCAAGTCCAACCCCTTGTTCGTGGTTGGTTGAGTGGGGCTGACTCACTCCTCCCCTCTATGACGAGGTGGGGACCCGCCTTTCTTCCCCAACCCTGCCTCGTGGCCAATGGTGGCAATTGTTGGTTGGCAATGCGAATGGCAATTGACGAAAGGGGAAATGGAGGTTTTTTGGGAATGGGAATGAAGGGAATCTATCTTTTTCACTTGGTGCAATGGAGTATTTAAGTTAATGGGAGACACAGCCTTACTCTAAGACACATAATAAGATATAAGCTACTGAACAAGGGTATTCTATGATTAGCTGACGTGTATGCTTTTGGACTAATTACCGAGACGCCCTTTTTACCTTTATACAACTCTGGAGGCAGGAGGGGCCATATCCAACAATGTTCATCACCATCTCCAATATAATACAACACAATCAAAAAAATGCAATCCTCATATCCGCAACAATATATATATATATATATATATATATATATGTGTGTGTGTTTTTGCGCATTGTGTGTGCTAGCTATTTATTGTTAGAGATTGAGACTCCAAAAGAGCTCCACGGTTCCCGTGTATCATTAAAAGCCATTACATTTACTCTCATGTCATTAACAGTCATTAGATTTGGGGAAAAGTTCATACGAAATATGTGGGCAAAGCCACTAGTCTTTGACTGGCACTGTAGAACAACGTGCATCTTCCGTACAAGATCGCAACTGCTCCTTCGCATGTCATATACATGTACATGTCATAGGTCCACTGAGCTATGTGTAGTACTCGTGTGGTGTTCGTGCTACGCACGGGAGGGAGCCCAAATGCAGACGGCCAATGTGTAAACTGTGAATGACAAACCATAAACCAACTAGAACAGCACTCGGTAGAATGCATACCTCCACCAGGCTGAACAGTTTAGGTTTTGTGTCACACTGATCGCACTGGTTACTTGTATCGTACGATTTAACTCGAACGATGAATAATTTTTGATTTTCTACAAATACTCCTTGTCGATGCATCATTGGTGGTTACAGAAATGCAAACCGAGATGGTTTCAAGCTACATCAATGGCCGAAAGACCCTAAGCTTGCCAGATATTGGACAAGGTTTGTCCGAAAACCCAAGTGTACATCGGACCTTCAAAATGTTCGCTTTTGTGCCCTGAACATTTTAAAGAGCACTGTTATGAAACAAGATAGATAGATAGATCTTGTGGTTATCCGCCACGATTGAGAGAGCATGCAATCCCCAGAAACAGCCGGCGCGTGAAACTGTAAGACCATCTCGGCCCAAAGCCCCTCCCCCCCCTCCCCCCACCCCAGCATCATTCCCCCCTCCACTGGGGTGGGACCTCGACATGGCATGACACAGCAAGGACACGGCCTGAAACAGCATCGACATTATGGTGGGAAATGACAGACACAGCACAGCCCGGATACGAGACGAGAGGGCACAGTCACGGTGGGACTTGGCACAATCACAGACAAAAATGACGTCCCATTTCATCCTTTCTCGGGTTAACCCCATAACATACAGGACACCTGGTCAGCCTGCGACGGTGGGACAAAACATTTGTCGCCCATTTTGTCAGAGATGTCTGAGTGTGTCTGGGCGGTGTTGGCTGTCGGAGTATGACGGGTATTTCTGGTGGAGTAATGTAACTGATTTATCAATTAATACAAAATCCCTTATAAACTGTAAATTAAACAGAAAAACAAAACCTATCAATCTGTAGCAAACATGCGACTGCCGTTTTCATCTTCACTGCACTTCCATTGTCACCATCTTCATCTGAATCGTTTGTATAAGGCTTGAAATATACGGCTCCATAATTCCCCCGAAAGAATTTCCATCACTAATTTGTCTTCAGTAGTTTCTACAAAATCCCAATGATAAATTTCAACATACTGGTGGTGGTTCGTGTGCAGCCACCCGGCTGCTGGTTGCATCATTTTTCCCATTGGAGGGAGACCCTCTCTTGTTCAGGCAGTTGGTGCTCCTATGGTTGGCAGCGAGTGCCCCGGAAGCATTGACGGAAAGAGAGTGGCAACCACATGTGGGAAAATTGCATGCTCAGTCAGTCGCCCAGATGGCAGAGCACTGGTACGGTTTTCCAGAGGACCTGGGTTTGATTCCTGGTCTGGGCGTGTAATTTTCCCACATATATCAATTTAAATACTGAGAACAGTCAGAGTTGCTAATTTTGGTGGAATGAATATCAGAATCTGAGCTTGAAATACACTTTCTCTATGGAAGACACCATTTGGATCAAGGTGGGTTCTGAGCGTGACGTCACTGGCAAAAATCGAAGATTGACACTTCAGGGCTTTTTTCGCCAAATTATTTTTCCCTTCAAGTTAGACCTTGATTAATGATTTTCAATGGTTTTCAGGAAAAAAAAATCCGTTTTTTTTTTTTTTAAAGTTTGAACATTTAAACTGTCTCCTTTCTCAAAGACCTAGTGGTGCCTCAATAAGTTTGTCTCTACAGTATGCATCCCCTCCAATTGCTTCCCTCACTTCAAATGGCACCACAGCCGACTCTGCTTGTGAAAAGGGCTGAATGTCACACTCAAATGCTCTTGGACCCTGTGTCCTTATCATCTGAGAAGGTGGAGAGGAGTCTGACAATCCTAGATTGTTTTTTATTTTTTTCATGTACTACTCAAATTTTTATAGAGAAACTTTAATATTTGATTTGATGTATAACTTATCTATTATAGTCTGGAGAGAGGGAAGAGGTCAATCCATAGAGGACTGCATGACGCCTTTAATACATATGCCCATTGATTTCCATAATCAAAACAAATAATATCACATGTCCTTTAATAAATAAATAGTTTATTATACACCTGGATTTTCAAAATGCTTTATGGGCTCCCTTTATTGTTTTATTGATTTTATTGAAGGTTCTCATGTATTCACATTTGCAGCATTCTGCCAACATGAAGTCCTATTCCTGCTTCAACATTCTCACAAGCTCCTGGGACCATGTGTCTTCTGCTTTCTGGCAACGATACCCAAACCCCTACAGGTAGGAAAGAATGTGACTTGACTTGTGAAGTGTGGGCCTGGGGAGGTGAAGGAGAGTGTCATGCAAAGAAAGTAACTCGATTGTCTTTGTAATTTTTTTTGAAATAAACAAGAAGTTTGATATATATATATATATATATATATATATATATATATATATATATATATATATATATATATATATATATATATATATATATATATATATTGTTACCGACGCGGCTTTAGATGTTATATTGACCGAGCGGTGGTGTATTTAACCGCGTCCGAACAGTTACTCCCCGATTAGAACCCGATTCCACCCGACGTTGACCAGATCGCCCCACAGATATTCAATCGGGAAACCTCTACAGCGACCGAAAGAGAATGAAAAAGAAGAAGAAGAAGAATACGAAGGAAGAACAGATTTATTATACACACACAGCAATGGATGGAAGAAGCAGTAACACAGCGAATCGTTAACTTACACTATTCATTTTTACTTAACCCCAAGACAACGAGCAGGACAGGACGTTCACACTTACACAGGGGATAATGCAGGCAGGTAGGGCTGGAGGTGGATTGCTTGAGAGGGAGGCAAAGTCGGGAGGCCGCAGCTCGCAATTCCTCGCGGTTTTGGCGGGAAACCCTCCGTCGTGTATCCGCTGCGGTAGACGTCACGCGCTGGTTCGGCACACCTGCTCCTCCTCTTGGGGTGGAGCCGTCTCCCTCCTTTCAGCGCGTCTCTCCAAAGCTGGTTTCCTTGCCGAGTACCTCTCCTCTTTGGCTTGGAGCGTTTCGCATCTCACCGCTCCTCTTGGTGCAGCCTCTTTGCTCATCTCCCCGGGTCATCTCCTAAGTCATCTCCCAAGGCCTCTCATAAAGCAGTCCCTTACAGTCGCTTTTATCACCTCGGGTGAAATCAAGCCGCCGGCTCCGAGGGCACGCCTACCGGGTCGCTCACCGCGGTGTTGATTGGCTGTTAGGGCTGGTTCACTCCTTCCCTCTTATGACGAGGTGGAGACACGCCTTTCTTCCCCCAACCCTACCTCGTGGCCAATGGTGGTTGAAGAAAACCGCCCAAAATGCGGAAGGCAATTGGAAGGGAGGTTTTGGGGAAATTGGAAGGGCCTACGCTTATTTTGTTTGATACAATGCAAAGTCAATCTAGTGGGAAACACATACTTAGCCTACATGGAATAAGGAAATACACTATTTAAAAGATATATCGTGACCTGCGTGTAAGTTTCATGGAATTAACTAGGACGACGGCTGCGACCATTATTTACATTACGAGGATGTTACCATACTTTTGTAACGTTCACATTGTAACGTTTCCACATTCGTTACACTTCCTCCAAAACCGTTACACTTCTCAAATTCGTTACACACTTCTCAAAATCGTTACACTGCACCCTCCTTTCTTCAGGCCCGTGCCGGGCCTACTAAACTTTAACTTAGTGTGACACGTAGGTGTAATTCCCTCTACAATTAACCTGACCCTGAGTGTGACAATTTTAAAACACAAATAAGTATGTCCCCCTATTGCATTGCACCCTGTCTAACAGACTCAAGCCCACAGCTAACCGAATTACGGAATTATTCTCAAACTATACATTTACGGTGGGGAGCATTATTTACAATGACGTGATTTCTTATTTACAACGCAACCCAGGACCTGTGTTTTTTTCTTCTTTTTTTTTCTTTTTAGGGAACAAGAGAAAGAAATTCCTGTTGGGAGGGAGGAGACAGCACGCATTGCATCGATGCACCAGTACCAATACCACCAAAGCACCCAAAAGCACCAAAAGCACCACAAAGCACCAAAAGCACCACCCGGTGCGCAGTCACCATGGTTCATAATAAACACAACAAAACAACTGGTGGTGGTCTTCTCTTTCTCTGCTGGGCCGATGTTCTTCCCGACGTCTTCTGGCTTCATGCGGCCTAGTTGGAAATAATAAAAAGCACAACTTGTGTCCATTTTTATTTAGGGCCTCAGGGGCCAACTAAGGGTGGTCCACCTGTTTGGCATAGGTGCCACCTTACCGAGGTCCGCAAGCAAGATTCCCTGGCCACTATGGCCGGTCTCCAACAGAGGTGCCCTGCCCCAGAACCTGGGGTCCATCAAGTGGTACTTGGCCGCAGAACAGCGATCCATAAAGTGGTACATCAACGCAATGCATGCTGGTTCTGGGAATCTCGGGCGCACAATGGCCACCTCACGCACGCTCCCCTCGGCACCCAATGGCGCACAGGTCATGTGGGAGACAAAAGAAAGACAATTGAGCGAGGGGTAAGGTCACAAGGGTACACGTCAATAAGGCAATGCAAGGCGAAATGCGTACGGAGGGCGAAGTGAGAAAGCTCGTCCCTACCGTACGTCACCCCCCTGTCACCTACCCTACCCTTGCCCTTGCCCTTACCCCATATGTACAAAATCTACACATTACCAATTCGTCACTACTGTCACGTCTTCCCCATATTTCCCCTATACCAAATTCGTCACCACAATCCCTCTACTTCAAAATTTGCCATCCCCAATTCATCATCAATCCTCATAAGGAGGGAGAGATGGAATTACGCACAATGTCACACCCACGTCATGATGCGTCTCACAATCCAAACATTTGCATCATAAAAAATAATCAAAACATGGCATGGTGTGGAGTACCTGTCACCTCAGGTGAGTGGATGCAGATGGTGCGAGGAGATCCTTCATCCTAACTATTTTCTAAATGACTTTAACACACTTTACACTACCCGGGGTCTTTCCCTGCCAATCCATTGGCCAACTTACACTATGGGTTCTAATAACCAATTCCCATTGACCAAACTGTGGTGCTTCTCCATTTGGGGTCTCACTCCCCCGATTCATCTCCCGGTGCTCTAGCACAATTTCTGGGCTGCGACGTGTACCTCTCCCAGCAGGTCTACCCACCTGCACACCTCCACCACTGCAGTTGCCACCCGAGCTTACCTGCTCCTCACCCTAACCTATCTAACTGGGGACAGCCCCTCCTGGCTCTGTCACCCCACTCGGTGCCCTCTGGCACTGGGCTACCCGGGTCCGTCCTCCGGATCCTCGGGCCCCATCCACAACAACTACTACAGGCTCCCAGAGCCCACCTGCGGCCTCACCTGGCCGACATCCTCACAGTGGTGGAGTGCCCAAACCAACTACACACACTAACAGGCTACACGCCCAGCCATTTCCACAACACTAATGCACCCATCCACATACCATTCTGCCACCCGCACCACAGATGCCAATATCCAACCACAATTTACCTGTACCCTCTACCTAACACTTACACTACCCGCCCCGGGTATCCGTGATGGGGGTCCACTCTTCCCCCATTCACACCTTCGCACCATCCACTCCACTCCACAATTTCCACCATTCTCACTCCACGACCATCCATTCCAATACTCCAGATATTCCACACTACCATTTATTCCACACAGCCACATACACCTGTTGTTGCACACCTGTGCCCTCACTCCTGGTGCCACCTGCACCCTCCTTTCTTCCTGGACCATTTGGTCAACACAACACGCAATCACCACTACTCCCTCATACACTGCTCCACACACCTGTTCAGTTGCACACCTGTGCAATCATACCTGTTCCATTCTCACCTGTTCAATCCTCACACACACGGCATCATCTCAGCTAACTACTCCCCTCTGAAACTTGCGCTTCCCAGTCGTCCCTTTAAACTATTGCGCTCCCACGTCATTATAATCCACACTAATCTACCTGCGTCCCCACTACAGGTATCAGTCACTAACTAAACTTAACGTTACCTAATGTCATCTTCGCTAGATCCCTACAATTATCCAAGCCCTCCCTGGCTCGGTTGTCATAGCCACCCCATAAACTATTGCGCATTTGCCCCACCTGTGAGGGATGGTGGATTTGCCATCCCACCACATCGGGGGTCTCTCACTATAAATTTTGCTTACCAAATTCCAACCAATTCAAAAATTTTCCATTTACTGCCAATTCTACCCACTATTACAAATTTCGTTTCAAATCACTACCATCATCATCCGTCTACTTATTACATCCTCTCGGTGCGCCAATTCACGTCTACAGCCCGGCTTCGTACAGCCGAGCAATGAACGCGGATTCTTTTGTGCCGGCGGCTGGATGCGTCCCGCATTCGGGGCAGGGGCGGGGGCTTACCCGGGCCGAGATCCCACGCACCACCTCGGCGTGGAGCCATCCAATGTCCCGATCTCGACCTGCCGGCACGTCTCAACAAAACGTGGTCGCCATGACGACCCTTCCTATCCAGCTGCCCGCTCCGCCTAGTGGAGCCCGGACGCGGCCGTTCCAAGTGAGGCACAGCGTGGATCGCGTACGGCGGTTCTTTCGAAACCGCCGTGGTTCGGATACCGCTGGTCCTCGCGGCACGCGAAGTTGCCCGACGCGCACCGAGGGCCCGATTCGGCTATAAGTCGCCCTAACCGCTAAACCGGTTACCGTCGACGCTTCACCTGGACGCTTACATGCATACGCTACCCCTTTCTTGCTCATACATGCAGCCGTCTCCCTGCTCTTGGTCGTACCTTCTCTAACACACCTCGGTACACTCATTCCGCTCACCGACTTGGTCACACACCTGACCACCGAACACCTTGGCACACATTCGTTGGTCGCACACCTCACCAACACACCACTTCGCGCCCCCTCCTCGGTCACTTCCTCTGTGACAATCACAGGTGTGCTCTCATTCGCACACCCAACCACGTGCCTCACTACCAACTCAAATGTGCCTTCCCACACACGCTCTACCATTCCAGGTGTGCATCCTTCCATTCCAGGTGTACACCCTCGCTCACCTGCCACAACCAACTCACGCTCCGTGTCACTCTCACTACTCTCACCTCCACTCTTGACAACGCACTCTTTCCCCATGCACCCGTCCGTTACACACCTTTCTCGCGCACACTCTCCCGCACATTGTCCCGTTACACCCTCTGTAACACTCACCACAGGCATGCATTCTCCCTTACTCTTGACAGCATGCGCTTTCCCCATGCACCCGTCCGTTACACACCTTTCTCGCGCATCCTCTCGTGCACACTTTTTCGTTACTTCCTCCGTAACACTCACCACACCGCGCTTCCCCGTGCTCCCTCGCACACGCGCTACGACCAACTCACTCCTGACGGCACACTCACTCCTCGGCGTGCACTTTTTCCTCACACACCCCATGGTCGGACATTCTCGCACACCTCTTTTTTCGCACACCAGACCTGTCGCACACTTCACCAACAGCCTTTCACGAACACCCGGATCCAAACCAATCCCCAAGCCGACCGAAGCTTTCCTCACATCATATACATTGCCACTCACCTCCGTACCTCATCTCCGCACCTCCTTTGCCACCTGCAAACTCTTTATTTGGTTAGTGAGCATCACATTATGAGTTGAGCACCGACCTTGTACATATTCCGCTATCTCCTCCTTTATTTCTCTCTTAGTTTCTGTCCGTCTCTTCTTAATTTCACTCACCTCTTCTTCCACTTCCTCTAATTTTTGTTTAACCTCTTTTATTTCTCGGTGCGTCTCCTCAAGTTCGTCCTCTAAGGCTACCGTGACCGTCTCTATGTGCATCCTCACCTGCCGGTCCTTTGTCTCCATTATCTCTGTCACCTCGTCCACCCTCATTGTCAGTTCCTCCCGTACCATCTGACATTGCCTCTGTGTCGCTATTAATTCGTTTTTAATTTCTTTTTGTGTCGCCTTTAACCCTCCGAGTACTGCAGTGTTCCTTTGCACCTGCTCCACTAATTTCGTTTGTCCCTCCGTCAGCTGTTCCACCTCCTCCGTCAGATCTTCTATTCCCCCCTGTAACCTAGCCGTATTATTTCTCACCTCTTTCTCCATACGCTTCTCCCCTCGCTTTACCTCCTCGCGTAGCCCCGAAACCTCCTCACTTACCCCTCGTCGTATTTCCTCCATCTCTTTTGTAGATGCCACCCTCATCTGTCCCAATTCATCCCTCTGAGCATCCAGTTTGGTTTCTACCCCGATTTTCACCTCCTCTATCTGCTCTCCCATTTGTTTAATTTCTCGGGCGGATTGCTCCCCTATCTCCCGTAATTTGTCCTCCATCCTATTTTCTAACCCCATTAACCCATTTTTTACCCGCTCTAACTGATTCTCCTGGGCAGCCATTCTATTTTCCACCCCCGTTAACCCATGTTTCACCCCTTCTATCCCATTGTCTAACCCCTCAAATTTCTTGTCTAATCTCTCACCGGTACCCCTCGCTTCGTCCCTCATTACCCCCAATTGCTCACCCTGAGCATCCATCCGGTTCCCCATTTGTCCCATTTGCCCCATAAGGGCCCCCATCATTCTGCTTTCCATTTGTTCCATACTGTCGTTTTTTTTCTGCATTTCCACCATGAATTGGGCCATGAAGGCTTGTATTTGGGCCGCGCTCATTGGTTCCGCGACCGCCTCAACCACGTGCGCGAGAGCGCCATTTTGTGCGTCTGAAACCTCCGCAACCACATTGCCATTTTTCTCCTCCTCCCTTTCCTCCACATACATTTCCCCGAGGTCCTGGGTCGATTCCACCCTGTCTATCTCTCCCACCGACATCCGATCGCCTTGATTGTCCATGGCGCGATCTCAAAATTCGGGTTTTGCTTTATAAAACAAAATAAATTTCGGCAGCTTGTAATTTTGAGCGCGTTAAGCGCGCTTCGGGTCCGATTTCGGGTCCTATCTCCCTCCTCGACGCCAATTGTTACTCTAATAGTACAATTGGTGTTCCAAAATTTGGGCCTAACAAATTTAGTCCCAGGTCCGAATCCAACTCCTCGACACCAAATGTTACAGACGCGGCTTTAGATGTTATATTGACCGAGCGGTGGTGTATTTAACCGCGTCCGAACAGTTACTCCCCGATTAGAACCCGATTCCACCCGACGTTGACCAGATCGCCCCACAGATATTCAATCGGGAAACCTCTACAGCGACCGAAAGAGAATGAAAAAGAAGAAGAAGAAGAATACGGAGGAAGAACAGATTTATTATACACACACAGCAATGGATGGAAGAAGCAGTAACACAGCGAATCGTTAACTTACACTATTCATTTTTACTTAACCCCAAGACAACGAGCAGGACAGGACGTTCACACTTACACAGGGGATAATGCAGGCAGGTAGGGCTGGAGGTGGATTGCTTGAGAGGGAGGCAAAGTCGGGAGGCCGCAGCTCGCAATTCCTCGCGGTTTTGGCGGGAAACCCTCCGTCGTGTATCCGCTGAGGTAGACGTCATGCGCTGGTTCGGCACACCTGCTCCTCCTCTTGGGGTGGAGCCGTCTCCCTCCTTTCAGCGCGTCTCTCCAAAGCTGGTTTCCTTGCCGAGTACCTCTCCTCTTTGGCTTGGAGCGTTTCGCATCTCACCGCTCCTCTTGGTGCAGCCTCTTTGCTCATCTCCCCGGGTCATCTCCTAAGTCATCTCCCAAGGCCTCTCGTAAAGCAGTCCCTTACAGTCGCTTTTATCACCTCGGGCGAAATCAAGCCGCCGGCTCCGAGGGCACGCCTACCGGGTCGCTCACCGCGGTGTTGATTGGCTGTTAGGGCTGGTTCACTCCTTCCCTCTTATGACGAGGTGGAGACACGCCTTTCTTCCCCAACCCTACCTCGTGGCCAATGGTGGTTGAAGAAAACCGCCCAAAATGCGGAAGGCAATTGGAAGGGAGGTTTTGGGGAAATTGGAAGGGCCTACGCTTATTTTGTTTGATACAATGCAAAGTCAATCTAGTGGGAAACACATACTTAGCCTACATGGAATAAGGAAATACACTATTTAAAAGATATATCGTGACCTGCGTGTAAGTTTCATGGAATTAACTAGGACGACGGCTGCGACCATTATTTACATTACGAGGATGTTACCATACTTTTGTAACGTTCACATTGTAACGTTTCCACATTCGTTACACTTCCTCCAAAACCGTTACACTTCTCAAATTCGTTACACACTTCTCAAAATCGTTACAATATATATATATATATATATATATATATATATATATATGATTGCTTGATATATATATATATTTAATCTGCTGAGATGAGGCTAAAACATGACTCATAATTATATGCATGGAACAATTTGCAGTAAGCATGTGCTGAGTGAAGATGTGTTGGAACGTGAGGTGACCACTGACTGCAAGCTACGCACGCGTCGCCTGCTCTCAAAGACCAGCTGCCTCCCTCGTTGGGCTGAGCGCTTTTTCCCCGGAGGTTCGCTCCGCCCGGCCTATATTGTGGAGGACTCTGTGGTAGACCCACATCGTCAGACACTGGTCACGCACACGTGGAACGTCAACCATGCTCGCCTCATGGTGAGATTGTTACGTTGCAAAATTGTCACCATCAACAAGATAATTAAATATTTAATGTGGTATTTGAATGGAAAGTTAGACTTTCGAATAGCCATTGAATTATTAAATGTTTGAAAGCCATGTGTTCAAAGTTCTACAAACATGCCAGATAGCACCCTGACCTAATACCTGTTCAGCTTGTACTCCTCCAGTTCAAACTTTTTACTTTTGAACACAGCATTGTGTTTTGGTGAAAGCAATTCTCAGCAATCTTTGCTCAACTTTTGGGCTTTACCATCAGCCTTATTTGGATATGGACAACTAACATTGCTAAGGAATGCATCTGTGCCACAAATGTTGTGCCCGCTATAGGTTAGGTCGTAATTTTGGGAATTTGTCCAGGATGCAACAACTCGTCTACACTGAAATAAACTGTGGGATATTTAATTCCCACCAGCTTTTGCAAACAGATGGGTCTCCATCTGATTGTCAATCCAAGGTATGGAATTGCCTTTGAGGTATGGAGTTGCCACCAGGGTGATGCTTTATAGCTGGGCTGGGCTGAGATTCGAGCCCAGACTAGACAGATATAGGCGAGTGCAGCATTTACGCTACCAGTAGCCACATGCTGCAGACAAGAATAGTTATACTGTATAGCATACGGCAATTAAAACATGCATGTCCATTCACTTGTGTTACTTTGCGTTCCAATTTACTTAAGTTACCTTGGAGCATCCAACAGCAAATGTAACATAAAACAAAAAAGACATTTTCTATCAAAATATGTTAGCAATTGATTCTGGAGATCAAGCCACTATCGGGGATGGTGATAATTGATAAATATACATCTTCACAGACTATAGCTGCACTTGCCTCCCCTCCTTTGACCCATATTCACACATTTAGTTGAGTTGTTTCCATACGGCTACAGGCTAAAATAATCAGATGGTTTGTACCTGCGGAAATTGATTCGGTGAATTTGCGTCAATGGATAGGAAATATTTGTGGTACAGTATAGGTTTCCTTCATCGCTTTGCCCTGTAGACATGTCTGTCCATTGCCATCCTCCATAACAAATAACCGGGATCATCTCTCCATTATGTAATGACCATTACATGACATAAATAGTCCGGTCAATCTAGGTCCAAAATTGCCTAACCTCGACAAAATTGTAACAGAAACGGGGTTTTCTCTACACACCCCCAAGCGCCTGCCAAGCAATATATAAAAATATAGATAAATGTAGGTGGGGCAAAATAAAGAGTTTTTACAGAGTATTGGTGCTGCCGCACAGTTTCTTGTCAAAGGGTGATACTGGGCGGTTTGCCATTGCCGTCAGTCAGGCAGGGCAAGAATTTGAAATTGGGCCAGGTTGCCGGTGATATCTCGCAAACTCTTCATGAAAGTCCCTGGGGGATCTTTAACGTCCACCAACTAATACTGGCAGATGGGACGTCCAGCTTAACGTCCATCCGAGGGGGTGCACACACATTGATGAATCACCATGCCTGCAAAAACACCACGATGACAGTTTATTGCTGGATCAAGATTCAAACCTATGATCGACAGCTCAGAGACAAGTGTGCATAACTCTGGGCTATCATAGCGGCTTTTATAGACAAACACATGTGGTGTATGTGATTTGAATCTGGATTTCCCCATGCGTTCAGATGGGAATGCTAACAAGCCAATGCAAATCATTTTTCAATTGTACGTTTCCTGGTGTTGGCTTAGCGGTTAGGGTACCGGCTTGGGATCCGAGGATCCTGCGTTCGAATCCTGGTCGATCGCTGAATTAATGCCAGGGGGGTTGACTCAGCCTGTCATCCTTCTGAGGTCGGCAAATTGAGTACCAGCTTGCTGGGATGAATGATCCCGGTGTGTACCCCGGTTTAGAATAGGTACACCGTATCCCTGCGCATCGTAAGAGGCGACTCAGGGTTGGCGTCAGGAAGGGCATCCGGCCATAAAAACATTGCCTCAGACAGGGAACTATGATTGTCATGGGGCCCGCAAGGCTAACCCCTGCTCCAGCGGGGAAAATGGCCTTAAAACGATCATTCATTCATTCATATTCATTCATTCATTCATTCAGTGCAGTCCAAACAATGGTGAGAGAAAAAACGTTTGCAGAATTTTTCTGAACCCACTCATACAAACTCTTGTAAGGCTAATCAGATATCATGGGTTCTTAACAAGGTTTGCCTCCATCAGGTGGTGGAAGAGAAATGTGAATATAAGGTGCATCCAGACAACTGTGCCTGGACACTGGTACACCGGCAAGCTTGGATTTCCTCCAACATTTTCGGCTTTTCTCGTGCCATACAGGCAAGTGCATATGCAAAGAATCAATGTATATGGGATACGCTTTGGTAAGAGCGGAATACGTCAGTGAGGATTTGAATAGTGTTGATATGCGAGGCTGATGAGTAAATTTGGTCAGCCTTGTAAGAGGTGGTTGTGGAGGAGATGGTGCAGTGAGTGGTGATGAGGCAGAGAGTAAGACTGGGATAGGGAGGAGGAGGTAGGTGATGGATAGATGTTGTTTGTTAGAGAGAGGGCCAGGTTATGAGAGGTGGAAGGAGGATGAGGGAAGAGTTTTGGCAAGTGGTGGCAGATCCTGAGTGGCAGTTGGTATTTCCAAAGTAGAATACCAACTACCTGCTCTTAATGTGCCAGACAGATGTTCCAGGAAACCGAGTAAAATGTGAAGCTTTCTGTGAGGATCTGGATACTTGAGCGTGTCCCATGCCGGTAATTTGTGAACCTGATGTCGTGAGGTGTTTTAGGGCGTTGAGTAAAAGGAAGGCTTGTGGTCCAGATGGCATTAAGTCTGGTATTCTGAAAGAGTTCTGTTTAGAACTTAGTAATGTTTTTACTAGATTGTTTGTTACTTTTGGCTACTCGTACTGTTCCTATTTGTTGGAAAAAGTCCATCATTATTCCCGTGCCAAAAAAGGTTCACCCAAGGCAGCTTAATGATTATAGAACTGTTGCCCTCACCTCCATCTTGTGTAAATGTATGGAGAAATTGATGGTGAAGTTTATAACATCAGATGTAACTCCTAAACTGGATCCTTTACAATTTGCATACAAAGCAAGACGAGGTGTTGAAGATACCTGGCTCAGTTTGCTTCATCTAATCACAAGTCACCTGGACAAGAATGGAACCTATGTCCGTGTGTTATTTATCGATTTCTCATCAGCCTTTAACACCATGCAGCCATTTACCCTTCTGAAAGTGTTGAGTGACCTGTGCCTGAACCCCCATATCATACTTTGGGTGGAAAGTTTTTTTACCAGACCGTCCTCAGCAGGTGAGGGTGAATGGTAGCTTATCAAAGTTATCAATATTGAATGCTGGTGCTCCACAAGGCTGTGTATCGTCACCTCTACTGTTCAGTTTGTACACCAATGGATGTGTGGCTCTTAAAGAAGTTTGTAACTTTTTTCTTCCGCAGACGATATCACCATTGTTGGCTGTCTTTCCGATCAATCATCCTTTGTATCATACCTCGATGAGATTGACACATTGAATAAGTGGTGTGGGGACTTTTGAATAACAACTCTGAATGTGGACAAAACTAAAGAGATGATTTTGGACTTTCGGAAAGGTCACAATCATGAACGTGTAACCATAAATGGTGATAAGGTGGAAATTGTTAGCAAATTTAAATACCTGGGCACCATTATTGATAACAAGCTAACTTTTGATGGAAATACTGATGCTGTGTACAAGAAATCAATGCAAAGATTGTATCTTCTCAGGAAGTTGAATTCATTTGGTGTTAGCTCACGTGTGATGCGGATGTTAACAAATTCCTTACTGATCAGCGTTTTGTCATTTAATTTGATTTCCTGGTACAGTTATCTAAATGTGCGGAATAAGTCACGATTGAGAAAGGTCATTGCACTGGCATTTAAAGTAGGTGGGCCTTCAACGAGTCTGGAGTCTCTATACTTGCGGGCACTGAAAAGGAAGGCTGTGTAGGTGTGTACCGATGAAAGTCATTTCTTGAATGGACTTTTACAAAAAAACTGCCATCAGGGAGACGCTTTCGTGTAAGGAGGATGAAGAACATTTTCAAAAAGTCATTTGTACCATGTGTAATTCAAATGCTAAATTCAAATTCCTAGCCATTTTGCTGTTTAGTCCATCTTCCATATTTTATATTTATTTTATATTTTATATCTTTTTATTTCGTTTTCTTATTCCCTTTGTGTTTTATGTTTTATTGATGGTCAACTTACGGTGTCACCAAATAATAATTTCCCTGAATATGGGACAATAAAGATTTATTATTATTATTATTATTAACGTGTCTTTTTGAGGCATGTATTTCCTGGTATAATGTACTTGCCAGTTACACTGAAGCTATGAACTTGTAGTTTTGCAAATGTGGTTCTCTTGTTGTCAATGTGTCAGGCATGAGCCTGACGATTTCTTTATTTCTTTTAATGATTTCAAACAATTTTCCTGCTGGAGCCCATGTCCTCTGATGTTGCTATCTTTGCATGTGGTTGTCAGGCATATAATGCAAATTGTGCTCTAAGGAATGGAAATTGTGACTGCAAATGCAAATACTGCAATACTGTGACATATACTGCAAATGCAAATTGTGTCTGTGATGCATTTCAGGAGTTTGGTTTGGCTCGATTTAAGAGCAATGTTACAAAGACCGTGAAAGGCTTAGAGTACGTCCTTTCTTCGCTGCACGGTGAGTTTGGGGTCTTGTTGCAAAGCATTTCTGTGGACCGATTAACGTTGCAAGCATCTGCTTGTGAAAGCACCTCCGGCAGATAATCATAGTTGTTGCTTACCTTTTACGCTCATTTCTCACCTCTCCCTGGAACAGGTGAACAGCCAACCCGCTCACTGAAATCCACCGCAATGGAAGCAACAGAACGTGCCCGCAAACGTGCGAAAGATATCGCATCCAAAGCGAAACCACAGAAGTTTGTTTGATAACGTGTGCTCTGGCAGCACCAGCTGGCCTCTGCCCTGCCAACCACCTATGTCAATGCTGGAGCTTTGTATCTCTCCTTTTAACTTTATTGGAAACTTGTAATTCAAAAGCTAGACCACCACTATTTTTGGCATGATTGCATTTAATATTTTCTGGTATAACTTGACTGTAAATAAATACACAAAGGAGCTGTTTTGCACCTTTTTCGGTACTTTAGGAAGGCATGCTGCAAATGGTGCCAAGATAAAAAGTTTAACATTCCTCAGTTGGTGTGATCACAATTTGAGTGACTGTTGAAACCAGGTTGCACAATCCCATCATATGGGTAATGTGTATGTTTTCTATTTTGGATTTTTAAAAATACATTTTGTGTGAAATAATATCCTGCTGTTATTTCTTTTCTGTGATGCATTATAGAATTGGAATGATTCACCCATATTTGTGTATTTATTTGATCATCAATAAATGCATAATCTATCAAGGCATAGTTATAATGTTTAAATTATATTGTTCCTTTGATATGCTTACTTAAATAAATCATTATATGTGTGGTGTTTAAGTTCTGGAATGGAGCGCTCTAGATGTTGGCTTGTGCAGTGCCTCCGAATTCCTTCGCAGAGATTATAAAGTTGGACACGTCAGGAAAATTCTGACGTGTTTGTTACGAAAAGTGTCATGGAGAAACTTTATCAGTGTGTAGAACACTGGGAACGCCCTCCGAGTCTTGGGAAAAACTGGATCGTTCCAGACTTTGACGCTACCACGAGAGGCAAATGACGAGGCCCCATCCGAGTGCCGATCCGTGTCCATTACATGAACGTCATGCTCCAGAGGTACAGCTGGTGTTTTAATAATGGAAGCCTCACATTCTGCTTCCAAAGGAGAAGTGGGAGGGGAAGGAGGAGGAGGTATGCTAATATGGAAGGGGCTTCGCGTTCTACTGGGGGCAAAACTGGTATTTCACCAGTTGAAGCTTTGCATTCTGAATCGACCAGGTCCAGGGTTGTTTGTGACTCAGAAATTGTTCACACTTCACCCTGAGCAGGGAGAGGGATTATAGTGGATTCTATGTTAAAATCCATGGTGCTCGTGGCCACGGGAGTAGTCGATTTTGAGGTTTTTTTTGTTTTGTTTTTTGTATACAAGGTTTGGAGAACACCCAGCGAGGCCTTAATCGGGGCCGAGTGAGCAAGGCTTCCGCTGCCGAAATCCAGCGTGGCTTGGGCTATTTTGCCCCTGTTTGGAGAACACCCAGTGAGGCCTTCATCGGGGCCAAGCGAGCAAGGCTTCCGCTGCCGAAATCCAGCGTGGCTTGGGCGATTTTGCCCCTGTTTGGAGAACACCCAGTGAGGCCTTCATCGGGGCCAAGCGAGCAAGGGCGTGTCGGGACCTGGTTCACGCCATTGACCGAGTGGTTCGTACCAACCGGAGCTGTTTTCGGATGACGTGCTGATGTCCTTGGACTTCGCGCCAGGCTCTGGGCCGACGTGGTGTGGTGCTGACCGGGCAAACGTGGAGTGGTGCTGACCGGGCCGACGTGGTGTGGTGCTGACCGGGCCGACGTGGTGTGGTGCTGACCGGGCCGACGTGGTGTGGTGCTGACCGGGCCGACGTGGTGTGGTGCTGACCGGGCCGCCGTGGTGTGATGCTGATCGGGCCGCCGTGGTGTGGTGCTGACCGGGCCGACGTGGTGTGGTGCTGACCGGGCCGACGTGGTGTGGTGCTGACCGGGCCGACGTGGTGTGGTGCTGACCGGGCCGACGTGGTGTGGTGCTGACCGGGCCGACGTGGTGTGGTGCTGACCGGGCCGACGTGGTGTGGTGCTGACCGGGCCGACGTGGTGTGGTGCTGACCGGGCCGACGTGGTGTGGTGCTGACCGGGCCGACGTGGTGTGGTGCTGACCGGGCCGACGTGGTGTGGTGCTGACTGGGCCCCCGCAGCCGTGATGCCCGCCCCTCCCCCCCTCCCCCCCCCCCCCCCCTCCAGAATTTCCATGTTTTAAACGTTTCCCAGTGTATACCCTGGATTAGAATAGGTACACCGTATCCCTGCGTGTCATAAGAGACGACTAAGAGGGTTGGCGTCAGGAAGGGCATCCGGCCATAAAAACATTGCCTCAAAAAGAGAACCATGACAATTACAACTACATATGGGCAGGGTACAGCCCGAAGTAGAGATCGGTTTCTGAGGTTTGGGACATGGAATGTAGGGACAATGACAGGGAGATCAGGAGAAGTGGTGGAAGTATTGGTCAGAAGAAGAGTGGACATATGTTGTGTGCAAGAGACGAGATGGAAGGGAAGTGGTGGGAGAATGGTGAAGGGTAGGCAGGGACAGAAATACAAGTTTGTGTGGCAAGGGTGCCTGGAGGGCGTGAATGGTGTTGGTGTCCTGTTTTCTGAGGAGTTTGTAGACAGTGTGGTGAGTGTGACCAGAGAGTGATAGGTTGATGATGGTGAAAATGATGATTGGAAAGCTCTTGGTGAACGTCATCTCGGGATATGCTCCGCAGGTTGGTCGGAGCGATGAAGAGAAGGACACGTTCTGGTGTGCGATAGAGAAGCTGATGGAAAACGTGAAAGATGAGGAAGTTGTTGTGGTAGGAGGAGACCTAAATGGACATGTGGGAAGGAGTATGGATGGTTTTGAGGGAGTTCATGGGGGTTACGGATATGGTGTGAGAAATGGAGAAGGTGAAAGGATTTTGGAGTTTGCTGATGGAGCTGATTTGTTGATTTGTAATACTCAGTTCCAGAAAGAGGATAATAAGCTTGTTTCATACACGTCAGGTGGGTCGACGACAACCGTTGACTACCTGATGGTGCGTAGGCAAGATAGGGGGCACCTCCGAGACACAAAGGTGATCCCGGGGGAGGAGGCTGTTTCACAGCACCACTTGGTTGTCTGCGACATAACGGTGAAAGTTGCGAGGAGAGCTCGGCGGGTGAAGTACCAACTGAGAAGGAAGGTGTGGAGGTTGAAAGAGGTGACAGTAAGAGAGGCATTAAAAGAGAGGCTGAGTAGGGTAGAGGATGATGTGGCTGAGCTTGAAAGTGGTTGGATGTCAATGAAAGATAGTCTGTTGGGAGCCGTTGGTGAGGTATGTGGATGGACAAAAGGACCACCGAGGCACTCGGAAACATGGTGGTGGGATGATGAAGTTGGAAAGAGGATTGACGAGAAGAGGAAGAAGTTCAAGGAGTGGCAGAAGGCGAAGGGTACGGGAGCAGAAACAGCAGAGCATGAAAGTTTCTTTGCAGCCTTCTTGGCTGCCTTATAAGAGGTAGCAAAGGCGCCGGAGGCATGTAGGAAAATGTTTGGAGAACGCTTGGATTCGGAAGAGGGTCAGAGAGCAGTATTCAGGATTGCAAAGCAGATAGCGAAAGAGAGGTGTGATGTGATGGGGGTGAGTTGCTTGAAGGATGAAGTGGGACAAATCGTTGTGGACCCAGATGGAATTAAAGGAAGATGGAAAAGATATATGGAAATGCTGTTGAATACAGAGAATGAATGGGATGGCAACATAGAGAGTAACCCAGTTTTATGACCGGCAGAGAAGATAACTGAGAAGGAAGTTGAGGAAGCGATAAAAGCAATGAAGAGTAGAAAAGTGGGAGGGCCGACGGGAGTTGTGGGAGATATGTTGAAGGCAGCAGGAAGTTGGGGTGTGAAGAGAATGACAGAAATCTGTAATCTGGTGGTGAAAGAAGGCCACATTCCAGTGGATTGGGAACTGAGTACCCTCGTCCCTCTATACAAGGGGAAAGGTGACTCTGGAGTGTGGCTCGTACCGAGCGACAAAGTTATTGGAGCATGGAATGAAGGTATTGGAAAGGGTGTTGGAGAGGAGGATAAGGAAGAAAGTGAAGATCGACAAAATGCAGTTTGGATTTATGCCAGGAAGAGGAACGACAGACGCGCTTTTTATTGTAAGGCAGTTGCAGGAGAAGTACACGGAGAAGAGGAAGAAGTTGTTTCTTGGGTTTGTTGATCTGGAGAAAGCATTCGATAGGGTTCCACGCAAAGTATTGACATGGGCATTGAGGAAGTTAGGAGTGGAGGAATGGTTGATCAGAGTAGTGATGGCAATGTACAAAAGAGCGCGCACAGCTGTAAGGACGAAGGACGGGAACAGTGGTGAGTTTGAGGTGAAGGTGGGAGTGCATCAGGGGTCGGTACTAAGTCCACTACTATTTGTAGCTGTGATGGAGGTGCTGGCTCAGAACATAAAGGAGGGTTTACCGTGGGAGTTGTTGTATGCAGATGATCTGGAGTTGATTGCGGAAAGTATGGATGGACTGAAGGAAAAGATGAACAAGTGGAAGGAATGTATTGAGACAAAAGGTCTGAAGGTGAATATGGGAAAGACGAAGGTGATGGCATGTGGTAAAGCATGTGGTGAGGTGGAAAGAACTGGGAAGTGGCCCTGTGCTGTGTGCAGGAAGGGTGTCGGAGTGAACTTCATTCAATGTACAATGTGCGCTGAGTGGGTTCATCAAAAATGTAGTGGTCTGAGAGGGTCATTAACCAGTGTGGCAGCTACATTCAAATGTAAGGTGTGCACAGAGGGAGCTGCAGATGGAGGAAATGTTGAGTTGGATCTTGGAGACGGCGTGAAGCTGGAAGGTGTGAAAACATTTTGCTACCTCGGAGACATGCTGAATGGAGAAGGTGGATCAGACTCGGCAACGGTTGCTAGAGTGAGATGTGCATGGAAGAAGTTTCGGGAACTAAGTGGCGTGCTGATGAGGAGGGGAGTGTCGTTGAAGCTGAAGGGAAAGGTGTATGCTGCATGTGTGAGATGTGTTATGATTTATGGGAGCGAGACATGGGTAATGAACGTAGAGCAGCAACGAAGGTTGGAAAGGGTGGAAATGCGAATGGTTCGGTGGATGTGCGGAGTATCGTTGAGAGAGAGGAAGACAAATGATGAATTGCGAAAGATGATGGGAATAGAGCCTGTGATTGATGCTGTGAAGAGGAACAGGTTGAGATGGTTTGATCATGTGTTGAGGAAGGATGAAAGTGACTGGTTGAGAAGAGTGATGGAAATCAATGTAGAAGGAAGTAGAGGACGGGGAAGACCGAGAAAGACTTGGCTAAAGATGGTGGAAGAAAAAATGTGGGCAAAGGGGGTTAAACAAGGAGAGATGCAGATAATAGGGCAAGATGGACCACTTATCGGTCCCTTGTCTCCAGAGCCAAAACACCTTTGCGGACGGAGGCCAGGTAATTGCGTTCCCTGTTGAAGAGTCACACAAGATGTTAAACACATATGTAACATATATATATATATATATATATATATATATAAAACACAGTTTGTGTGTGTGTGTGTGTGTAATGTTACCGATAGACTCCTAAACGGAGAGGCTTACGTGCTTGATATTTGGCATAGACATGGCCATTGAGTCTGGGACGAACATGGCCGAACTCAAAATATTTGACGATCCATATTTTTTATTCATATTTACCTCAGCGCATTTCAGCGCACGGAATCAGAGCAGGTGGGCGCTGATTCGCTCAGAGCGATCACGCTATGATGCTATGAACGCTATGACGCTATGAAAAAAAAAATCGCTATGAAACGCTATGAACGATATGACGCTATGAACGCTATGACGCTATGAACGATATGACGCTGACGCTATGAAAAAAAAATCGCTATGACGCTATGAAACGCTATGACGCTATGATGCTATGAAAAAAAAATCGCTCGCTTTGCCAAGGGGCTCGCTCCCCCCCCCCCCCTTCCCCTCCCCTCCTCTTCCCCCTCCCCCTCCCCTCCCCCGCCCGGCAATGCCGGGACCAAGGAGAGATGCAGAAAATAGGGCAAGATGGACCACTTATCGGTCCCCTGTCTCCAGAGCCAAAACACCTTTGCGGACGGAGGCCAGGTAATTGCGTTCCCTGTTGAAGAGTCACACAAGATATTAAGCACATATGTAACATATCTATACCCTTCCTTTTTCAACTTACCACCTTGCTCATTTTTTAAAGGTATCTTCACATTGACATAAATATTCTGATTCCACATAAATTTCACAATGTGAAATTTATCGCATTTTTCAATCAAATGCATCACAAATCAAGTTCATTATCGCAATCTTCTGATTACCACATGAATATATCAATGCTCCCCTCTAAGAATTCACTTTTAAGCCCACTAGATAACACTATGTATGATCCCTTTTATTTAATTCTGTCCAAATTCAATTTTCAATAATCCACATTCAAATGTTCCCATCAATTTCAAAATAAATTAAAAAAAAAAAAGTTCTCCACATTTATCCCAAAAACATTATTGACAATTTGAATGCAATTATAATCAGATTACATAACATGTATAACAATGGTATTTACATTTAAAAAAATCTTTTTCTTTATAATCGTTTCTCCATCCAATGCAAGGTGACCTCCATTTTCCATATTCTTGGGAAGGGTTACCATAAATCATGGAGTGAGAAATTGAACAACAACAACACAACATGCATTTTAAAGGCCATTTTCCCTGCTCGAGTGGGGGTTAGCCTTGCGGTCCCCATGACGATCTTCTCCATTTTGCCCTATTTTCTGCATCTCCCCTTGTTAACCCCCTTGCCCGCATTTCTTCTTCCACCATCTTTAGCCAAGTCTTTCTCGGTCTTCCCCGTCCTCTACTTCCTTCTACATTCATTTCCATCACTCTTCTCAACCAGTCAATTTCATCCTTCCTCAACACATGACCAAACCATCTCAACCTGTTCCTCTTCACAGCATCAATCACAGGCAATATTCCCATCATCTTTCGCAATTCATCATTTGTCTTCCTCTCTCTCAACGATACTCCGCACATCCGTCGAACCATTCGCATTTCCACCCTTTCCAACCTTCGTTGCTGCTCTACGTTCATTACCCATGTCTCGCTCCCATAAATCATAACACTTCTCACACATGCAGCATACACCTTTCCCTTCAGCTTCAACGACACTCCCCTCCTCATCAGCTCGCCACTCAGTTCCCGAAACTTCTTCCATGCACATCTCACTCTAGCAACCGTTGCCGAGTCTGATCCACCTTCTCCATTCAGCATGTCTCCGAGGTAGCAAAATGTTTTCACACCTTCCAGCTTCACGCCGTCTCCAAGATCCAACTCAACATTTCCTCCATCTGCAGCTCCCTCTGCAGAAACAGATGGAGTGAGAAATTGAACGAATTAAAAAAATGAATGAATGAAAAAATGGGAAGAAGAAAGAAAAGGTAGGAATAGAAAAGTGAAGCGAACTGGAGGGAGGGATGTGAAAGAGGACAGGCACCTGTAGAGAGACAAGGAAAAAAAACACAAAGAAAAAGGAATGAAGGAGAAAAATAAAGGAGCAGAGAAATGAATCCCATCAGATCAATCCCCCATATTTATCAACCATAATCATAAGGAATGTGTCATTCTACTGTTTGTCATCATCATTACATTGCATCAACCGTATAGCTGCGCACCTTTCAATGATGCTAGCACACAATCTTGCGTCCAAAACTGATTCTAAAACAATGTAAAAATATGTTCTAAAAAAAGATTCTAAAACAATCTCAAAAAAAAAATTGAAAATAATAAATTCACAATCTAGAGAATGGAAACAGATTTTTTTTTTCAAATTCGTGTCCTCATACAAATCATTCATTAAAATCATTACAATGCATTGCCAATCATTAAATTAATACAATTAAATTCATTTGTAAATACATACAATCATACAAAGATGAGATACAGAGATGAGATGACAGAGGGTTGGGAGAGAGAAACATGGGGGGAAGGGAGGCAAAAATGAGCAGGGGGAGGGTAGTTTAGGATGGGGAAGGCAACACCTCACCACACATCATGGGTGGGTGGTAGAAAAATAAGAGGAATGAAAATACATCCAATACTTTAGGTGGTGAAATACATCCAGCCAAAACATCCGTCTATATCTGTTCTTCCAAACAATCATTTCAAACAGCTCTTGGGACAAAATATGCTTTCATTGGGTTTATGCCTCATTGTGTTAGCACTTGCATGAGCCTGGAAGAGAATGAAAAATCAAAATCTCCAAAGAGTGAACAATATTGTGTTGGTCCAAACCACCAAAAAAAAAAAAAAAAAAAAAAAAAAAAGATCAACAAGAATCCTCCCCCTCCCCAAAAAAAATCCAACAGAACACCATTTAGCTCAATGCAGACTGATTCTTTATTTTGCGAGTAGGAAGCACACCTGGAAGTGACATGTGCCTCCCTCTCTGTTTATTACCTCCGTCAGAAGAGAGGGTATCACATTTAAATCCGTTTGTCTATCTGTCTGGACAGAACAAATTTGATTTTCTCTGCATTCGTTCGTACGAATGACAGGAAACTTTGACCACAGGTGCAACATCACCTGTACAATTTTGTAAAATAGTAATCATGTCATAGATCACATGGTATAGGCACCATAATTGTTTTAACACAACAGTCTTAAAATCACTGAAAAACCCATCCTGGCGACGGTCCGCAATCTCTGATTGCTCTTTCTTGTCTCATTACGATGGTGACATTATATACACTAGGGCATGCCCGTACTATATCTATATCTAAAATTATATCCCCCCCCCCTCTATTTACATGAAATGGTTTGGTCCAAAGCGAACGGCTTGCGAGTGGTGACAATCCCCCCCCCTCTATTTACATGCAATGGTTTGGTCCAAAGCGAACGGCTTCCGGAGTTTGGTAAAGAAATCGCCATCGCGTGCACAAACGCGCAGGAAAGCGAATGAATCGCAAATTCGTTTTTATTAGTTGTAAAACATAGTTTAACGCCAACATAGTTTGCAAACGTGAAATAAATGAATACGCTCTCAAATGTGCCATCCGAGGCAGAGTGTGCCCGCCACGTTCGGCACACGCGATCGTTCGCTGCTCTCTGATTGGTTGAATCGTTTTTTGGACATAGCTCGGTAAGTAATTGTCCGATTAATATGAAACCTTGAAAAGGCACATCCTCGGGTCCCCAGCAATATACCTGGCAAGTTAAAAGTATATCGGACCCGTGGTTGTCGAGAAACAGCGGTCACAGACAAACGTACAGACAGACAGACAGAGATTACTGGAATTATAGATAGACTAGGGCATTGCCCGTACGTGGGTGCCCGTTCCTTGCCAAAAAAAAAAAAAAACGCTACCCGTACGCTCTACCCCGCCCGTACGCCCGTAAACAAAAAAAACAACGCTCTTCGCTTCCGCCCTTCGCTCTGACTGAATTGGGAGAAATAATGCGCATAAGAAATCGAATTACGTACCGTAATGGCGGTCAGCTCGTAACGCGCTCAGCTCCGCTCGTCTCACATCGGCCACGCCTACGCAACAAAGCGTTCTGTGATTGGCTGCCGGAAAGCGTGCTGCCGGACAGTCTTCACTGTCCGGAAGTTCGCAAATCGCAGTTACGATGAATCGTTTTAATTTAATCGCAGTTTGAATTAGTTTTAAAACATAGTTTAACGGCAACATAGTTTTCCAACGTGAAATAAATGAATACGCTGTCAAATGTGCCGTCCGAGGCAGAGTCTGATCGCCACGTTCGGCACACGTGATAGCTCGCTGCTCTCTGATTGGTTGAATCGTTTTTTGGACATTGCTCGGTAAGTAATTGTCCGATTAATATGAAACCTTGAAAAGGCACATCCTCGGGTCCCCAGCAATATACCTGGCAAGTTAAAAGTATATCGGACCCGTGGTTGTCGAGAAACAGCGGTCACAGACACACAGACACACAGAGATTACTGGAATTATAGATAGATGACATATCAATATTGATTTATAATAAAACAATAAGATTGAGATATAGCATCTCATCACATCTTCCCCTTTTTACGCTGGGCAAGTACCAACGGTCAAATGTAAAAATAAATGAAAATAAATATCACTTGTACAATCCATGAACAATATTTTGGCAACTGTAAATCACCAGAAATCAGTACTGGGTTTAAGAGACCAACTCCAATACGTCTTTTAAGAGTCAGGGCTATTATAGCTATGCAACGAGTTAATTTTGAGTTCCACATGCACTGGCAGCCCTCTCATAAGTTAGAGGATCCGCTCCCAGCATTAAAAACGCACTAGCTCACCACCATCCCAACAAAGACATCACACTAACGTGCGATGCCAGCCAACCCGGCGTTGGGGCAATGCCAGTAGGGGCAAGGGGCAATGCCATCTCATGCCATGCCTGATGGTTCAGAGAAAACAGCAACACCTGCCTCTAGGACATTTTCTCCCGCAGACAAGACCTACAGTCAGTGGGACAAAACCCCAAAAACCCATGCATGATGCCTATCTGGACCACACCCTACCATCTACACTTATCACACACCACCCACCAGCCTATTTGGTTCAAGGTAATGTCCGACATGCCACCCCCCTGAATTGCACAATGGTCGCCACCACTCACGACCACCGCATCCAGCACAAACCCGGGTTGAAGGGGGGGGGGGGGGGGGAGGGGTTGCGGTTGCAATAGGTAGTTGATTCAATCCCGCCTTGATTAAAGATCAAAGCGTCATACAATAAACATCATATTCTAATGGGTTCATCCCTTGTCAGAGAAGAGATGAAAAGGAAGAAGAATGAAGAAAAGAGGTAGATTATACATTGTGAGAGATAGACAAGCAGAGAGATAAAGAAGGAGAAAGAGGGAAGGAGAGGGAGAGAAAAGGAGATGGATGAAGAGAGAAAGAAAGAGAAAAGGAGGAGGAGAGAGGGAGGGATATGAGGGTGGAGAACGATGGATGATGAGAGGGATAAATTACATTCAACACAAACTGGGAGGGAAGAAGGGAGAACAGGAGAAATGGTCTCTGATGATGATGAGGGATGGGGAAAGAGGGTTTGAGTTTAGGGAGGGAGATCTGAAGGGATAGGAAAAATCCGGAGGAAGAGATTCAAATGCATTATGCAAATGTCATTAAATTATGCAGCATTATGAAAATTCTGCATATACATGAGATGCGATTCCTCCTTGTGAATTTTCATGCCGGTCGGGTAAAATTTGCCTGTCATCCAACATGGCTGCCGAAAAACAAACCCTCGAAAACAAAATGTATATTCTCTTGATCTGGATTCAGATATGAGGAGTAGATGTCATAACCGAAATAACTTCAAAATTTGGAATAACATCAGACAAAATTTACCATCTCTGGATTTAGAGAACAAGTGTATATCAACTCATTAATTTAAGCGATGCTGTGGTTCCCATCCCAAGCCACGACATTGCATAAATTAGTACCGATAATATTACAATATCAACGAACTGACAATTAGATTGCCACCCGTCAACGAACTAATTAATGAACGAATTAACGAACGAATTTGGGACAGAAGGAATCCAACATAATGACGTCACAATCACGCACACACTCCTGCCGCATTAACCTTCAAATAGCAGCTTGGGTGTACGCAATCCAGATCTCCCAGCACACTAATCGTCACCAACCGAATGTGAGTCAAAATGAGTCAAACAGCCAACCATCATTAAAATCTTTTTTACAGGGTGCCGCATCAATGAGTATCCCCTTTATATGAGCCTCGACCAGAGGGAGTGGACCTGTAACAAACACTCGTGTGTTCAAGCACGAGAGAGAGAGAGAGACAGAGAGAGAGAGAGAGAGAGAGACATGGTCATATAACATACCATATAAGGTGGATGGGGTTCATATAACAGTGATATAACAATGGGGTGGGGCATGATGGGATTGGGGGGGGCGGGGGGGGGGGCGGCCTGACAAAACACAGGATCTACTACACTCTATATTCCTGACTTTATCGAGGGATGGAAAAGAGAGAAGAATGAGTAAGAAGAATGTAAGAAGAATCGAGGGAAAAGAGAAGGGAAGAATGGATGCGTTGAGTAAAGAGAAGGCAAGTGAATGGGTGAATGAAGAGTGGTTGAAAACATTGAGAGGTGATTGCCTACATGACATCCAACATGGCGTAAGGTGGCCTCTGTCATGTCTAATGGTTCACATCCAGTATCTATTGAATACTCAAATTCACAGACACAAAATTTATCACACAGAGGTTGAGATTTCCTCAATCGGCTGTTGGTTGCATCATTTCCCTGTGCGTAATTTGCTTTAGCCTAAATTTTATGCAAAATAATTAACATTATAGCCGGCGAAGCCGGTGTTGTGAATGAACGCATACGTATTATGTTGAAAAGCCAGATTTTGCTGAATCCTTTGAGAATTTCGAAGCTTTGACGCACCAAATCGCTCCATGGAGGCCGCCATCTTGCGGATGCGGAAGTATGTATAAAAAATTGAGAAAAATTTCAATAGGAGTTTGTTTCACCCGTCTTTGTTTGATTCACAATCTTATGCACCTCTAATTTGTAATTAAAATACTTTAAGACCAACCTCGTTCCCCAGACCCACACGGGCCCTAGTTATCTTCAACGAAAATCGTCGCCAAACACCAGAACCAATGAGATTCGAGCATTTGAAAAAATATTTCAAAAAAGCTTATTCCCGCGTTTCGGAGACTGAAAACGGCGTCAAATATTCGGCGTAAATATTCGGCTGAAAACGGCGTCAAATATTCTAAAATTGACGAAGAATTATTTTTTAGAAATCTCGCGGCCGTAGGGAATAGTTTTTCACGGCCGGAAATATCCGAAGTTGGGACGGAATTCACCGAATTAATCAAGAAGGAAATTTTATAAATTTTATTCTCATCCAGAATGCAAATGGTGTCATTTTGAACAAGGTACGGTACCTACTACACCTACCTACTACCAACTACCTAACCGACTGATGCCATAGTGATGGGTAAAATAGCAGCAAGAGGCTTTGGCTTCGCCGGCTCATTGCGGCTTTGCAGTCGGGTACAAGTACAAATTTCGTGCCATGAATCTGAATCACGGTATTTAGTTACCCATTCAGATGTACAGTCATTATCTCTCTTCACAACAAGGTGTCCATTAAATTCTGCACTCATTTTTTTAATTTTCCTTTGCAACAAACTTCATTTTAGACATTACCAGACTGCAGCGTGGTAGTCGAACGTAATGACGTCATCCCGGACGTGACACGCGTGGGCCTTGTTTAAGCTTTCATTATTTACTGGGAAACAGCACAAATCGATGTGTTCAAATTCAGTACGCTGAGTATAATGACGTCGTGCTTCTCCTTCACTGAAATGGTGATGTCACTCTAATTTTGCCATTGTCACATGCATCTGAAGTCATACCTTGTAGCGGTTACCTTATTCGCATGTCGCGGTTAACTTATTCGCATGTCGCGGTTAACTTATTCGCATGTGACGGTTACGTTATGTTTGGTCATAATCCACGTGCACGGGCCTGTGGGGCTTTTGGTTTGTTGGACGTGACGCACGCGCAGTTGTCGGAGCCACGCCCTCCGAAGAGGGTTTTGGCTTTATAAAAGCGGTACGACTTCCGTTCGCGTGGAGAGTGCTGGAGATTTCTGTACGAATAAACGAGCTTCGAACCCTACGAAATGGTCTCGTCTTCTCGCCTTCCGCGACTCCTAAACTGGTGACCCCGGCTGCCCCCGAACGGATTTGGGGGCTGCAAACGAACACGGCAAGCGCGTCCTGGCCAGGGAAGCCACCTAAACTGGTGACCCCGGCTTCTCCCGAACGGATGCGGGCACGGTTTCGAACGCAGTTTCGATCGAACTGCCGGAGTTTTGGAAACGACGAGCGGCCATGTGGTTTGCGCACCGCGCTCGGCTCCTCCTCTACGACCAGAGGGGCGAGCCTGCTCCAGGACCCTCCGAAGGAACGCAGTTATGAGATGTGGGTGGCACTGCTGCTCATCTCTTGCGCGCGCACTGACGTTGGCGGCACGGCTACTTCGTTACCTTCACGCGCACTGCTGCTCACAACTCGCGAAAACTCTACAACTACAGCTACAGCTTGCGTGTCGAAAGCTGCAACTCGCGCAACTACTACTCCTACTCTGCATCCTCGGGAGGCCCGCGAGGAACCTCGGCAGCCTCCCCCGAGGCCTTGACCAGCCCCTCGGTTGGCTCAACCCCTTTTCGCGCGCACCGAGGCCGAGTACTGCTCGAGCCTTCTCGGCACTGCCGAGCGCGCCCGTGAACTGCAACCTCAGGAGGCCCGCGAGGAACCTCGGCAGCCTCCCCCGAAGCCTTGACCAGCCCCTCAGTCGGCTCAACCCCACGGCGGCGTTTTTTCGCGCGTACCGAGGCCGAGCACTGCTCGAGCCTTCTCGGCACTGCCGAGCGCGCCTGCGAACTACGTACATGCCCGTGGGAGTGCATTCTGGGTGGGGGGGGCGCATGTAGCGGTTACCTTATTCGCATGTCGCGGTTAACTTATTCGCATGTGACGGTTACCTTATGTTTGGTCATAATCCACGTGCATGAGCCTGTGGGGCTTTTGGTTTGTTGGATGTGATGCACGCGCGGTTGTCGGAGCCACGCCCTCCGAAGAGGGTTTTGGCTTTATAAAAGCGGTACGACTTCCGTTCACGTGGAGAGTGCTGGAGATTTCTGTACGAATAAACGAGCTTCGAACCCTACGAAATGGTCTCGTCTTCTCGCCTTCCGCGACTCCTAAAACCTCATGATATAACATTATAGCCGGCAAAGCCGGTGTTGTCAATAAATGAGTACGTATTATGTTGAAAACCTGATTATGCCTTGGCTCGAGAATCCGAAGCGCAGTGGGCGCAGCCATCTTGCGGATGCGGAAATATGCATAACAAATTTAAAACGTTCATTAGGAGTTTCTTTCACCCGTCGTCGTTTGATTCACAATCTTATGCACCTCCGATGTATTAATAAAATAATTTAAGACCAACGTCGGCCCGCACGGGCCTGGTTATCTTCAACAAAACGCATCACCAAACACTGGACCCAATGAGAGTCGAGCATTTGCAAAAATATTTCTAAAATGAAAGCGCTCAATGGTGGGCGCCATCGACCGGATGCGGAAGTTTGCATAAAACAATTGCGAAAAAGTTCAATAGGAGTTTGTTTCACCCGTCGTTCTTTGATTCACAATATAATGAAACCTCTAATTAGTAATTAAAATACGTTAAGACCAACCTCGTTATCTTCAACGAAAATCGTCATCAAACACCAGAACCAATGAGATTCGAGCATTTGAAAAAATACTTTTTTACAAGCTTATTACGCGTTTCGGACGGTGAAAACGGCGTCAAATATTCTAACATTGACGAAGAATTATTTTTTAGAAATCTCGTGGCCGTCGGAGAACCGAATCAGCCAATCAGCGCCCTCGACACAGGACATCTTACCAGCACCCTCGACCTGTCTGCGACGCCGGGAACGAGGTTGGTGCAAAACAACCGAATCACGCATAAGCATATGCTGCTCGAAATAGCAGCAGCAGTAGATGTCCCTGGTGATGGGTCATGTTTTTTTCACTGTTTGAGCTTGAGAATTTTCCTACTTCTTAAAATAGGCCTTAAGCTAGCACATCGTATCGTTACTTCCTTAAGCTTCTTGTGACATTTATTGTATGCAGGTATTGGGGAGGACTGTCTGCTCTTCTCTTTTACCAAGTCTTACCAGGTACGGTACCTACTACACCTACCTACTACCAACTACCTACCTACCTACTACCAACTACCTAACCTACTGATGCCATGGTGATGGGTAAAATAGTGGCAAGAGGTATGCAGGTATTGGGGAGGACTGTCTGCTCTTCTCTTTTACCAAGTCTTACCAGGTACGGTACCTACTACACCTACCTACTACCAACTACCTAACCTACTGATACCATAGTGATGGGTAAAATAGTGGCAAGAGGCTTTGGCTTCGCCGGCTCATTGCGGCTTTGCAGTCGGTACTAGTAATTTAATGTCAACGTCCAATTAATGTGATGTTCAATGTAAAAAACAATGGAGCAGTTATTACTGCTGTACATTAATTAAATACAAGTAAATACAGTACAATAACGTCATGTGACATGTTGCTTAATGTCCGAATCTCACTTTGCAACACATCAGTTGCAAAGAGTAAACAGGAAGCATTTGTCGTTAACGTTTGATTTGCATGTGTATAATTTCCAATAACCATCGTTCGCAAAAACGTGATGTCACCGGGATGTTAATTACATTTCATCCCTCTTCTTAATTCTTTCGTCAATCGGTTTAAAGATGTTAAACAAATATTTTTCTTTCCATAACCCGAAGTATAGGTCATTAGTCATTACACCGTCATGGCTCCCATTCACTGTCCAGGTTCGTATACTGACGCCTTCACCATAAACGATTTCCATCAAATTTATCACTCTAGCGAACATGAAAGATGGTCATATCCCATTTTGTCGTAAAACCAATCCCATACGAATTATCTATCTATAATTCCAGTAATCTCTGTGTGTGTGTGTGTGTGTGTTTGTCTGTGACCGCTGTTTCTCGACAACTACCGGTCCGATATACTTGAAACTTGCCAGGTATATTGCTGGGGACCCGAGGATGTGCCTTTTCAAGGTTTCATATTAATCGGAGAAGTAGTTACCGAGCTATGGCGATTTCTTTACCAAACTCCGCAAGCCGTTCGCTTTGGACCAAACCATTTCATGTAAATAGAGGGGGGGGTTCTGTGGTCGTTGCGAATGGACCAAACCATTTCATGTAAATAGAGGGGGGGGGGTTCTGTGGTCGTTACTGCCACGTGGTTTCAAAGTTTTTTTTTGTTGTTGTTTGCACGCATGCTTTTTTGCACGCACGTACGGGCACCCACGTACGGGCACGTCCTAGTACCAGAAATTTGTGTAATACAAAAAAAAAAATTTTTTTACTGGCCAGTGGGAATTTCGAACCCACGACCCTGGAATTCCAAAAAAGACACGCATTTACCCATTCGGCCACAATCAAGCTGCAAAATGTAAAGGTAACAGATGTCTTTCTAGGTTACCTAGCGGTTAATGCATGCATCCCCTTGGTCGATGCGCTTGGTGGAGGGTGGGTCACATATGTTCCCGATTGTTCACGAATCAGTCCGCGCTGGATCACGTGGTCACTCGCTATTTTCAGAGCGCGTATTTGCACCGCAACGGAACGGGGGAGGGTGGACGGGAGACAGATATTTTGCAGAAGCTGCACGAGTCAGTGCGTGCTGTGACTGCTGTCTCACGTGACCACTCACAATGTATTTGCAGCATCTCATGTGTTTAAACAAGCAGAGTTTCCCGGAGAACTCTTCATCCTATCCACGCAACATTAGACAATCCACACAATCATTCCACACACCATTGAGCAATCCACAACCGCAAATCCACAACCACAATCCCTCATTAGACAAGCAGAGTTTCCCGGAGAGCTCTTCATCCCATCCATTCAACAACACAACAAGATGGATAACAAGACAACAAAATGAATGACAAGATTAACAAGATGTACTGGCATGATAAAATACTTTCGGCCACATACACAGTACAGGCAGTCCCCGGGTTACGAACGCCCGACTTGCGAACGCCCGTACTTACGTACACACCTCCGTAAAACCTATTGTAAAAAAAAAAATTTTTGGGTTTTTTTTTTACATTTTTTTTTTTTGGTTGTATACAGAATCGAAACTCGTGAAAGAGCTAACATTTATCACACAGAAAAAAAATCAACCAGACACACAAAGTATATAATAAGGGGAGCGGTAGACAAGAGAAATATGAGAAAAGCTCTGTTCAAGCCACCCTTGATGTTTACTTGATGAAAATTGACCAGGACCAGGTCCATCCTCTCCAGCACCAGGTCCATCCTCTCCAGCACCAGGTCCATCCTCTCCAACACCAGGCCCATCATCTCGGAGAGATATATCAAGGGATGATCATTTCAAGGTTTGCAAGACATAAATTGGAACGAGAGTAAGTGTTAACCTTTAATCATTATCTTTTCTTTTCTATCTAAACAGTTTAAGAAATGTTTCTTTAATGTTTTTTATACCTATAGATGTTTTAGGGAAAATATATACTATATAGTAAGACAAAAATTTGACTAATTGACGCTAGATGTGAACCGTACGTAACTGTGCCGACTTACGTACAAATTCGACTTACAGACAGACTTAAAAACGGAACTCGTTCGTAACCCAGGGACTGCCTGTACAAACAACACCGCAATTTAATTAAATTGTCCCTTCATTCATAGGTATACCCGTGTCGTCAGAGGTCCACAAAATACAAATGCCGACCAAGTAGGTCTTGCCTTGTTCAGCATGGTGTGGAAGTGTAAAATTTATGAAACAAGTAATTTATATGAGCTACAACCTGTTCACCTCGTGCTTTACAAATCCCATTGTGTTTGGTAAAACTAGTGAATAATCGACTCAGTACGAAGTCTAAGCTAACATTGTATTGATAGGTGAATGCAAAATACTTGGTAATTATTTTGCAGAGTTGGACAAAGAGTTCGCGTTGGACAATGGAAGGTGGATGATTTGCTTTGCAATGGGGGATGGGCCCACTGCACTTTCTTTCTATTAATTTAATAGATAGTTTTATGGAATTGTCAACGTTCTCAGTAAATCTTTCAAAAGAACGGTAATTAAACACTGAATCAAATAAAACTTATAGCTTATTAGTGTTTGATAAAAGTTCGTCTAAAGTGTAAAATCCTATAAACCTTTATCCCTGTGCTTTTTCTGGTCTTTATCAATGATCTCTCCGACTCTCTGGAAAATCCTCTCTATCTCTTTGCTGATGACTCCACTCTCTGCCGCTCCATTCCTCTGCCCTCAGATCGGCAGTCTGCAGCCTCCTCACTCTCTGAAGACTTGGACAAAATCACAGACTGGTCAAACAAGTGGAACATGTCTTTCAATCCTGACAAATCTCACACTCTTACTATGTCTCTCCGAAAAGATCGACTGGACAACCCTCCCATCTACTTTCTCAACAATCCTCTCCAAGAAGTTCTGTCGCTCAAGCTTTTGGGTCTCACTATCTGCCATGATCTTTCTTGGGAAAACCACATTTCCAAGCTGGCCTCCAAAGCCAGTCGCCGACTGGGCATCCTCCGTCGTGCGAAGTCCTTCCTCGGCACACCTGAGCTCCTCACTACATACAAGGCTTTCATCCGCAGCTCAATGGAATACTGTTCTCCCCTATGGGCCGGTGCTCCTGCCTCACACCTAGCTCGGCTTCACGCTGTCGAAACCAAAGCTTTCAGAATTATTGGAATCTCCCGCGATGAAGCTATCTCTGAGGGCCTTTCACTCACTCACCGCAGGCAGGTAGGTGGTCTTTCTGTCTTCTACCGACTCCTCTCCGGCCTTGCACCCCCAGCTCTCTCTGTGCTCTGTCCCCCAAATATTCCTACAGGTCGCACAAGATCTGCCAGCAACCCTCTGATGGTTAAACTGCCGAAATCTTGGCTCTCCGCTCACCTTCACTCTTTCATGCCTCTTTTCTCCCGCCTCTGGAACAAACTCCCTCACTCCCTTCAATCCCACTCGTCCCTCCAGGTCTTTAAAACAACTGTTCACCACCATCTCTTATCTTCCCCCATCCAAAACCTTGATCTTTTCTACCCCCGCTAATTCACCCCAGATCCACCTTGTTTGAAATTCCAACTTCTTTCCTGGAAGTCCTGGCAGTGTCCATATGTTTTATACCTCTCCCACCCCCCCCCCCCCTTCCCATGCCCCCTCCCCCCCAATGCCCTCTCCCTCTCACAGATCTCTCGATGTCTCCATGTCTCTCGGTCCCTGCTCTCAAAATAATGTTGTGTTTGTGTCCTTCCTCCTCTCTCCCCATCTTGTCTACCACTCCCGATGTTATATGTTTTATGTGTCGGTTTGTCTTTCTGTGTGATTAATGTTCGCTCTTTCACGAGCCTCGATCTTGTATACAAAAAACAAAAAAAAACAAACCTATTCCCAATCCATGTCCATGCAGTCTGGTAGGCTAGCTCTCTCTGGCTCTCTGATCCAATATCTTCTCAGTAAAAATCTTTTGTAAGGATATATAGGTTTATACCTCTGATATATGATTTTGACTTATGAGAGAAAAGATGAGTTTGCAGGTTGACAAAGGATGTGGTTGTCATAGCTACTGAGTGACCTTTTGATTAAATAAGGACTTTCTTCTTGCATGCCTGTTTTGAAGTTTTAACATGACTTATTAAAAACTCATGTTACTCGTGTTTTTTTTTTTTTTGTTTTTTTTTTTTGTATACAAGATCGAGGCTCGTGAAAGAGCGAACATTAATTTGCCAGATATTTGCCAGTTCGTCAGGTCAAAAGTGCCATCCACCCTACAGAATCCCAAAATTTCTCATTGGGCCGATCAAATTCCACCAAATTTTACTTTTCTCCCCACTGTACTGGCAGGTATGTCGATCCACATCCAAAGGTGAACTGTTCTAAACAACTACATGTGGCTACAACAGCTCCGCACCTCTACCGTGCAAGGGTCATTGGGACAAGCTGAGCAGTCGAAACACCAACATGGCCCATGAGTGTCCATAAGGGTGTGACCCACCATCCATCCTTCGGCCACCCTGCGAGGAACAAAGCTGCTCTAGCCCCAGCTGGCCAATGTGGTGAGCACCTACTGCCAACAGCACAACCACACTCACAACCTCGGCCCTGGGGGAGATGGTCGCAGTGCGTGGCATCCACCCTCACGTCATCTATGCCGCCCTCATCCTCCAGTCCACAAAACTGCAGCCCCAAGTGCCCACCCACACTTGACCACGCCAAGGTCCAGTCGACGGCCATGCTCCACCAGGAAACTCCTCCAGAAGACATGGTCCACACACCTTGGACACCCATAGCACCATGTTGACCGCCAGACCCCAAATACATCACCATAACCCCACGTCCCAAATATTGGCGCAATCGCCCCTGCAACCAGTTGAAAGCTGTGTCCTGCTAACCTGTCAATTTTTATCACAGCCTCCAACACTTTGGTCAAACACACCTGGATCAATAAGGGTGTCACTGCTGTCAGTGACCACCATTGCATTACCAAAATTCACCCTTAAATTTGCATCTACCCTCAGATTACCAATGCCAAACATTTCTCACATTTTACTAATCTCACCAAAGAAGGGTGTTTCACCATACACTTGCCAGCCGAGCATGGCCCATATGCTCGGCTCGTTACCAATTCCCATTCACATTCCCATTCCCATGGCTCTCTTCCCAAGCCGAGAGTCCACAACTCGCAACAGGACATCTGTGGAAGATCATTCTCACACCATCATGTTCCACAGATGCTCTAATGGTTGTCCGGTGGGCTATAATCCATCCCTGTCCATGCGGTTCGACCTGTGTCCATAGACCAGCACAGCATGGCAGGTCATCACATGCTGGCTGTCGCAGAGTCTCAAGGAGAGGATGTAAGGCCGCATGCCCGGGCGGTCACCACATCAGGCCCATGTTGGCCGTCCGCGATGCCACCCCCAAAGCGCGACCCACAACACCTCCCCCTCGTGGTCCTCAATATACGCCATCGCAGGCCTGTGAGAAACCACCCTGGACCCCCTGGAGGTCTTAACTCCCACCAGGGTCCGGTGACCCTGCCGAGCCGAGCCACCTGCTCGGGCGGCGACCCGCTGGACAAGGGACGCCACCCTCCACCAGACCCCCCGTGGGGCGCAAGTCGTACCATGACACCCATGGCTGAACCCCATGTCCTAATCTCACCAGCCCAGCACCCCAGCTGGCTGGCATAACAAAATTTCCAGGGGAGCAATTTTCACCCAAGGCCATCCCCAATGACCTCTCCTGGTCCACATTCCACAACCTGGGGACCAACTCCCACCAAGGCTGCTGCAATTCACATTCCCATTTAAATTTATTTTTCTTTTAAAATTTTTCATCCCCACTGCCAAACTGCAGCTGCAGGTAACAACCCCTCCATGTTGTTCTGCCCCTCCCTGCAGCTGTTCCACATTTTCTACAGGGACCAAATCCTGTGGTCCCTTCTCCAGGGACCAATTCTACAGGGACCATTTTCTACAGGGACTTCCCTTAACCTATCTGCGGAATTCCGCTTCCTGAGGTAATATTCTTGTGGTACTATTCCAGGAATAGTACCACAGGAATTCCGTTTCCTGTGGTACATTTCCTGTGGTACAATTTGTGTGGTACATTTCCTGTGGTACTATTCCAGGAATAGCACCACAGGAATTATTTTCCTGTGTTGCTGTGGTACATTTCCTGTGGTAATTTGCCTGTGGTACTATATTCCAGGAATAAAAGCCCCGGACTCTGCAGGGATGGACTGGTGCGGACTAAACCATTCAATATATGAGGGGAGTTTCTGCCGAGAGGGGTCAGAGAATGGTCACAATAACCCTGGTTGTGATTTGAAAGTTTACTTTATTTAATACTGGAACAAAAATGTACAATGAATAATAAAATACGCCTGCTACAATGCCGAAGTGTAGCCCACTAGAATAGATTAGAACCACGCATAAAAAAGAGACAAACACGCAGTCCAGAGATTTGATTATTACCTGTACCGTAGTCCACGCTCTCATGACGTCACACAGTACTCATCCCCGATAGTGGTTCGGCCCAAGTCGTTGGTTCAGCTCGATTCATTCGGCCAGGACAGGATATACACTCACTCAAAAAAAAACATCTACAAGTCTCCAAATCAGATCCTTTGCTGCTTATTACTTGTTCCATTCATATGATGAATCATCATATATTCCTATTACTGATACAAAAGGGATGAAAATGCAATCTAAATGTTGAACATCTCGGCGCTTAGCTCCAACTGTCATGGCTGTCGTCATTCAGTATGTAGCGCGCGATGTCATTCGCGAGATTTTGCAAAAACCTTCTGGATTGATCGAAAACTTCTGAGAGAAAAATGATCACTGGATTTTGGTCCAATCACAGCACATTGGTGATTGATTCAACTTTCAGAATCCGTTTGTCCGAGAGTTCGGTGACCTTTATTTTTTTTCGCAACCGAAGCACAAAGACTGCACCGTCAGGGAATCTGTGCTGCTTTGAGTGCTTTTGGGATGTTTTCCACAGACAAGTTTCCAGAAAAATGCACTGGATTTTGATGTAAATTTGACAAAATATATATGATTCGAAAGCTAATAAAATGCTTGCCCCAACGTGCAGCATCAATGCATGAGAGAGATGTGCACAATTTTCAGCAAAATTATGTCGACTTTCTCACGCCATTCCCGTGCTGAAGGGTGCGGGCACAACTTCGCCCAGGCAAACGCACGCGAGTTTTCATTATCCTGTGTTCTGTGGTAACTTATATAATACATGTACAACTAGAACGCCACTCAGTGGAGCGCACACTCCCGCCGTGGGTCAAGTTGGAATAGTACGATTTCGCAAAAGTTTGAGGGAGTAGATCAGTGACAACACAAGACAAGACAACACAAGACAGACACTGCACAGATATATATTTAGAATATATAGAAGATATAAATGTTTAAAAAAACAAGGCAATTTCACTTACATTTTCGGATTCAGCGTTCAATTCTATATAAGTGAGTGTATTTTGAGGCATGTGTGACTTCAAATAAAATTGTAAGCCAGGAAAACGTTCGTTTCATTCCTTAGGGATACAATTACAACATGTAAAACTGGCCCAAACGTCAAAACAAAACTCGCTCATTTTAAGTCGTACAAGCTAATGCGACCACTCATTCTTCTGGGAAGAATCCCGTGCACATGCTTGTCACACTTATAACTCACCTAAGTCTTTATAAGTGCATCAAATACCGACACCGCGATTGACATTCGCTGAGGTAAATGTTGATATCTCTTCTGAGGGAGAAAAAAAAAAAAAAAAAAAAACAGTTTTAAAGCATTATACGTAACAAACGATACATTTTATGAAACGGGTGAACCTATTACACACTTTTGTGGTTTGAAAATGACAGAATATGTCTTTATTAGAAAAAAAGCAAAACCTTGAAGACGACGCTGCTAACAAAATACACCGCTCTAACGCATAACCACGAGTTTAAACATTTCATACAACAAATATGAAAACTATTTTCATATCACAATGTTAAATATAGACTATATAGAAGATAATGTTAAAAAAAAATGAGCCCCGTCTTCCAATGGTAAACAATCCTTCAAAAAATTCCTGGATCTGGAATAATATCCTGAGCTTCACCAAAAACTAATCAATTCTTCCTTATCCCAAGGGCAATCATCCCACCAACTTTCATCAAATCCCTTCAGAACTTTTCCAGATATCTTGTTCACAAACACACGAACACACACACACACGGACACGATCGAATGCATTCCTCCCTGGCGGGAGTAACAAAGAACCAAAAACAGGAATAATTGTATCCGGTATAACAGCTGCTTATTTATTATACAACTAGAATTACTTCCCTTAACCTATCTGGCAAAAAGAGTGGTCTTGTAATACATAAAGGCAACATATGAATTATTAAAACAGTTTTAGCGGTTGCCGAAGACGATAAGAAGAGGCCATTTCGTTGGGTACAAAAGGTAGTTTATTGTACAGAAATCTCCAGCTCCAGTCCAGAAGATAGCGAAAGCGAACGGAAGTCGAAACGGCTTATATAAAACAAGCACCCTCTTCGGAGGGCGTGGCTCCAACAGCCGCGCGTGCGTCACGACGACACAACCAAACGCCCGTGTGCGTGGGTTATACCACACCCATCGTAATGGTAACCGTCACATGCGGATAAGTGAATAAGGTAACCGCGACATGTGCATAAGGTAACCACTACATGCGCCCCCCCAGAAGGCACGCCACGGGCGTGTACGTAATTCGCGGGTGGAACAGAGCCGGGCCGCGGGTGGAACCGAGCCGGGCCGCGGGTGGAACCGAGTCGGGCCGCGGGTGGAACCGAGCCGGGCCGCGGGTGGAACCGAGCCGGGCCGCGGGTGGAACAGAGCCGGGCCGTGGGTGGAACAGAGCCGGGCCGCGGGTGCTGAGCAGCGGTAGCAGTTGTAGTTGCAGCAGTAGGAAATGCGGGAGCGGCGAGCACCAGTGCGCGCGAAGGTAACAAAGCAGCCGTGCGTGCGCAAGAGATGAGCAGCATCAGCCTCGGGATCCGCCGTAGGAGCAGTAGTAGGAATTACGGGAGTGGCGAGCGCCATTGCGCGCGAAGGTAACAAAGCAGCCGTGCGTGCGCAAGAGATGAGCAGCATCAGCCTCGGGATCCGCCGTAGGAGCAGTAGTAGGAATTGCGGGAGTGCCGAGCGCCAGTGCGCGCGAAGATAACAAAGCAGCCGTGCGTGCGCAAGAGATAAGCAGCATCAGCCTCGGGATCCGCCTTAGGAGCAGTAGTAGGAGTGGCGAGCAGCAGTACTCGGCCTGTGTGCGCGGAGGCGACGAAGTAGCAGTACTCGGCCTGTGTGCGCGAAGGCGACGGGCAGCAGTACTCGGCCTGTGTGCGCGGAGGCGACGAGCAGCGGTGCTCGGCCTGTGTGCGCGAAGGCGACGAAGTAGCCATGCCCGGCCTGTGTGCGCGGAGGCGACGAAGTAACAGTACTCGGCCTGTGTGCGCGAAGGCGACGAAGTAGCCGTGTCGCCAACGCCCCGTAACGGCGTTCCTTTGGAGGGTCCCGGAGCTGGTTCGCCCCTCTAGTCGTAGAGGAGGAACCGAGCGCGATGCGAGAACCACATGGCCGCTCGTCGTTGGTGAAACTCCGGCAGATAGAGTTCAGGTCGTGTGGAAGAACTTGCGGTCGCAACTCTGCCGTATTCATTCGGCCCCCGAATACGTTCGGGGGCAACGGGGTCACCAGTTTAGCGGTTGACGAAGACGATAAGAAGAGGCCATTTCATTGGGTACAAAAGGTAGTTTATTGTACAGAAATCTCCAGCAACTGCTTGCGAACGGAAGTCGTAACGGCTTATATAAAACAAGCACCCTCTTCGGAGGGCGTGGCTCCAACAGCCGGTCACGACGACACAACCAAACGCCCGTGTGCGTGGGTTATACCAAACCCATTGTAATGGTAACCGTCACATGCGGATAAGTGAATAAGGTAACCGCGACATGTGCATAAGGTAACCACTACACAGTAATATTACATGCCCATCGAAAAGAGCTCTTTAGCTCTATGCAGTATAATTGTGTTGATAACAAACGGTGTACGGCAAGATGTGTAGTCAGGAAAATTATGTTCCTCGCAAATCTGCATGTTTGTATTTCTGTTGATAATAACCCATATTTATATATAGGATTGTAATGGCAATTAAAACAAATGTAATTACCCTCGAAAAGAGGTACTTTGGTAATGTAACTGTATGAAATATACATGTATGGAGCGGTTACCACTGGGTATACACAATCGCCTTGCATCTACTGAGGACGCGGCCAGGGAGCGATCACCATGCCGGGCTCGTCCAGGCCGCCCGGACAGGCCCAGATGCGCCTCTCCCGGGCATGCCCAGACTCGCCGTTTCCAGGCTCGCCCGAGCCGCCCGGGCACGCCCGGTCTCGTCTTTGCCGGGCATGCCCAGACTCGCCGTTCCAGGGCTCGCCCAGGACACCCGGGCATGCCCGCTCTCTCCTTTCCAGGGCTCGCCCAGGACGCCCGGGCATATCCAGACTCGCCTTTCCAGGACTCGCCCAGGACGCCCGGGCACGCCCAGCCTCGCCTTTCCAGGGCTCACCTAGGACGCCCGGGCATGTCCAGACTCGCCTTTCCAGGGCTCACCCAGGACGTCCGGGCACGCCCGCTCTCGCCTTTCCAGGGCTCGCCCAGGACGCCCGGGCATATCCAGACTCGCCTTTCCAGGACTCGCCCAGGACGCCCGGGCACGCCCAGCCTCGCCTTTCCAGGGCTCACCTAGGACGCCCGGGCATGTTCAGACTCGCCTTTCCAGGGCTCGCCCAGGACACCCGGGCATGCCCGCTCTCGCCTTTCCAGGGCTCGCCCAGGACGCCCGGGCATATCCAGACTCGCCTTTCCAGGACTCGCCCAGGACGCCCGGGCACGCCCAGCCTCGCCTTTCCAGGGCTCGCCTAGGACGCCCGGGCATGTCCAGACTCGCCTTTCCAGGGCTCAACCAGGACGCCCGGGCACGCCCGCTCTCGCCTTTCCCGGGCAAACGCTCCGGCATGATGTGTATATATATTGCTGCCCGATAAACGGGCTTTTCAGAGTACCCGAGTTTGACACGTGCAATAAAGCAACTCGGACGAATTTCCGTCTTTGGTCGCGTCAATCCTTTCGACTCGCGTTGGAGCACAGCTCCTTCATGTATATGTATATGGTAAAATATAACCCATAAATACTGTATATATGGTTTAAATATTACATTTAAAACAATATAAAGCACTTTTGGTAATGTATCATCATGAAATATACATGTTTGTACATTACATGTATGTATTTCAACCCGTATTAACAGAAGTATATTACCTATATGAAGTGTACCAGTCATGTACTAACCTAGTCCATGGCATAGTACTCCAAGAACGATGGACTATGGACTTGCAAGGACTCAAAATGAAGCAGTGCAGTCTGGGAGACGGCAGACTGAGCAGGGTATAGCAAATAGGTACATAACAGACTTCTGGTATTGAAATAGGACCAGAAACATTAAAACTTCCAACAGTATCTTTGGTCATGTGGTATAATAAAATATGAAAGGTTTGTACAGCACACGTGGGAGGAAAAACAACAATTTTTTAAAAACAGTAACAGCTCCTTGGTAATGTGGAATAATGTTGCATAAATTTACCTCATACACACATACATGTCTTGTGATTGGCTGAGAGTGTGTCACATGACGTCCTTTATTTTTACTGTAATGCCCAGCAAACAAGTCTAGCCCATGGCAATAAACCAATGAACTAGCCCGTGCCAATCAATGCTGTTGTTACATAAACCCATTAACAGAAGTTCAACGGATTTCAAAGTGTTGTCAAGTCCTGAAAGTCATTGAATTGGTTTTATTGTAGCAGGTGTCTGAATAAATTGTGCAGAATCTATGGATGAGGTGTTACAAAACATACTGACGGTTTTCACTTGTGATACAGTAAAACTCGCCTCCTCTGTGATCCCTGGAGCATTCTATTTTCCCAAGTCGCCTCGGAAAAATAGAACGCTTCAGGGATCAGCAAGGGATGCTAGTTTTACTGTACCCCTTGCAGCAGTCAATATTTGTAGATGTGAAATACAACAACAACATGCATTTTAAGGCCATTTTCCCTGCTAGAGCGGGGGTTAGCCTTGCGGTCCCCATGACAATCTTCTCCATTTTGCCCTATTTTCTGCATCTCTCCTTGTTAAGGAGAGATGCAGTTAAACTGCCGAAATCTCGGCTCTCTGCTCACCTTCACTCTTTCATTCCTCCTTTCTCCCGCCTCTGGAACAAACTCCCTCACTCCCTTCAATCCCACTCCTCCCTCCAGGTCTTTAAAACAGCTGTTCACCACCATCTCTTATCTTCCCCCATCCAAAACCTTGATCTTTTCTACCCCTGCTAATTCACCCCAGATCCACCTTGTTTGAAATTCCAACTTCTTTCCTGGAAGTCCTGGCAGTGTCCATATGTTTTATACCTCTCCCACCCCCCATTCCCATTCCCCCCCTTCCCATGCCCCCCCCCCAAAGCCCTCTCCCTCTCACAGATCTCCCGATGTCTCCATGTCTCTCGGTCCCTGCTCTCAAATGTTGTGTTTGTGTCCTTCCCCCTCTCTCCCCATCTTGTCTACCGCTCCCGATGTTATATGTTTTATGTGTCGGTTTGTCTTTCTGTGTGATTAATGTTCGCTCTTTCACGAGCCTCGATCTTGTATACAAAAACAAACAAACAAACAAACAAAAAAAAACCCCCCTTGCCCGCATTTCTTCTTCCACCATCTTTAGCCAAGTCTTTCTCGGTCTTCCCCGTCCTCTACTTCCTTCTACATTCATTTCCATCACTCTTCTCAACCAGTCACTTTCATCCTTCCTCAACACATGACCAAACCATCTCAACCTGTTCCTCTTCACAGCATCAATCACAGGCTCTATTCCCATCATCTTTCGCAATTCATCATTTGTCTTCCTCTCTCTCAGCGATACTCCGCACATCCACCGAACCATTCGCATTTGCACTCTTTCCAGCCTTGGTTGCTGCTCTACGTTCATTACCCATGTCTCACTCCCATAAATCATAACACTTCTCACACATGCAGCATACACCTTTACCTTCAGCTTCAACGACACTCCCCTCCTCATCAGCACGCCACTCAGTTCCCGAAACTGCTTCCATGCACATCTCACTCTTGCAACCGTTGCCGAGTCTGATCCACCTTCTCCATTCAGCATGTCTCCGAGGTAGCAAAATGTTTTCACACCTTACAGCTTCACGCCGTCTCCAAGATCCAACTCAACATTTCCTCCGTCTGCAGCTCCCTATGTGCACACCTTACATTTGAATGTAGCTGCCACACTGGTTAATGACCCTTTCAGACCACTACATTTTTGATGAACCCACTCAGCGCACATTGTACATTGAATGGAGTTCACTACGACACCCTTTCTGCACACAGCACATGGCCACTTCCCAGTTCTTTCCACCTCACCACATGCTTTACCACATGACATCACCTTCGTCTTTCCTATATTCACCTTCAGAACTTTTGTCTCCATACATTCATTCCACTTGTTCATCTTTTCCTTCAGTCCATCCATACTTTCCGCAATCAACACCAGATCATCTGCACACAACAACTCCCACAGTAAACCCTCCTTTACGTTCTGAGCCAGCACCTCCATCACAGCGACAAATAGTAGTGGACTTAGTACCGACCCCTGATGCACTCCCACCTTCACCTCAAACTCACCACTGTTCCCGTCCTCCGTCCTTACAGCTGTGCGCGCTCTTTTGTACATTGCCATCACTACTCTGATCAACCAATTCCTCCACTCCTAACTTCCTCAATGCCCATGTCATTACTTTGCGTGGAACCCTATCGAATGCTTTCACCAGATCAACAAACCCAAGAAAAAACTTTTTCCTCTTCTCCATGTACTTCTCCTGCAACTGCCTCACAATAAAGAGCGCGTCTGTCATTCCTCTTCCTGGCATAAATCCAAACTGCATTTCGTCGATCTTCACCTTCTTCCTTATCCTCCTCTCCAACACCCTTTCCAATACCTTCATTCCATGCTCCAATAACTTTATCGCTCGGTATGAGCCACACTCCAGAGTCACCTTTCCCCTTGTATAGAGGGACGAGGGTACTCAGTTCCCAATCCACTGGAATGCGGCCTTCTTTCACCACCAGATTACAGATCTCTGCCATTCTCTTCACACCCCAACTTCCTGCTGCCTTCAACATATCTTCCACAACTCCCGTCGGCCCTCCCGCTTTTCTACTCTTCATTGCTTTTATCGCTTCCTCAACTTCCTTCTCAGTTATCTTCTCTGCCGGTCCTAAAACTGGGTTACTCTCTATGTTGCCATCCCATTCATTCTCTGTATTCAACAGCATTTCCATATATCTTTTCCATCTTCCTTTAATTCCATCTGGATCCACAACGATTTGTCCCACTTCATCCTTCAAGCAACTCACCCCCATCACATCACACCTCTCTTTCGCTATCTGCTTTGCAATCCTGAATACTGCTCTCTGACCCTCTTCCGAATCCAAGCTTTCTCCGAACATTTTCCAACATGCCTCCTGCGCCTTTGCTACCTCTTTCTTTGCAGCCTTCTTTGCTGCCTTATAACTTTAATGCTCTGCTTTTTCTGCTCCCGTACCCTTCGCCTTCTGCCACTCCTTCAACTTCTTCCTCTTCTCGTCAATCCTCTTTCCAACTTCCTCATCCCACCACCGTCCACCATGTTTCCGAGTGCCTCGGTGGTCATTTTGTCCATCCACATACCTCACCAACGGCTCCCAACAGACTATCTTTCATTGACATCCAACCACTTTCAAGCTCAACGACATCGTCCTCTACCCTACTCAGCCTCTCTTTTAATGCCTCCCTTACTGTCACCTCTTTCAACCTCCACACCTTCATTCTCGGTTGGAACTTCACCCGCCGAGCTCTCCTCGCAGCTTTCACCCTTATGTTGCAGACAACCAAGTGGTGCTGTGAAACAGCCTCCTCCCCCGGGATCACCTTTGTGTCCCGGAGGTGCCCCCTATCTCGCCTACACACCATCAAGTAGTCAACGGTTGTCGTCGACCCACCGGACGTGTATGTAACAAGCTTATTATCCTCTTTCTGGAACTGAGTATTACAAATCAACAATTCAGCTCCATCAGCAAACTCCAAAATCCTTTTACCTTCTCCATTTCTCACACCATATCCATAACCCCCATGAACTCCCTCAAAACCGTCCATACTCCTTCCCACATGTCCATTTAGGTCTCCTCCTACCACAACAACTTCCTCATCTTTCACGTTTTCCATCAGCTTCTCTATTGCACACCAGAACTTGTCCTTCTCTTCATCGCTCCGACCAACCTGCGGAGCATATCCCGAGATGACGTTCACCAAGAGCTTTCCAATCATCATTTTCACCATCATCAACCTATCACTCGCTCTAGTCACACTCACCACACTGTCTACAAACTCCTCAGAAAACAGGACACCAACACCATTCATGCCATCCGGGCACCCTTGCCACACAAACTTGTATTTCTGTCCCAGCCTACCCTTCACCATTCTCACACCACTTCCCTTCCACCTCGTCTCTTGCACACAACATATGTCCACTCTTCTCCTGATCAATACTTCCACCACTTCTCCTGATCTCCCTGCCATTGTCCCTACATTCCATGTCCCAAACCTCAGAAACCGATCTCCACTTCGGGCTGCACCCTGCCCATATGTAGTTGTAATTGTCATGGTTCTCTTTTTGAGGCAATGTTTTTATGGCCGGAAGCCCTTCCTGACGCCAACCCTCTTCGTCGCCTCTTACGACACGCAGGGATATGGTGTACCTATTCTAACGAGGGTATACACCGGGATAAAATGTGAAATAAATGACATTATTCTTTTGCAGCTTCAGGAATGAAATACCAGTCCTGTTTAGTCCAAAAAGTCTTCGGTTTCTGGTCATAGGTGTGCTTCAAATTCAGTGCGGTGATGAATGTTGAAAAAATTTTTTTAGGGGGGGGGGGGCAACACTGGAATATGTGATACATACCCCTATGTTTAAAAATGTTGTTTAAAACGTGACAGGGCAGCAGAATTCCAATCGGTCAATAAATTATGGCTCCAATTGGAAATCGGTTCAAAGCAACAAAAAAATGAGGACACACCAGTCTGAGAGGATGAGTGCAGAGACCAGAAACCCCGAGACCTTTTGGGTCCTAAATGTATGGTTAATACTAAAATGAGCCTGAGAACAGGAAAAGTACAGTTAATTTGTGCTACATCAAACTTCAGCAAGTGACCGCTTCTGCAGCTTTCTCTCATTGGACAATTTATTGCTTTTTGCAATATTATTTATTGCAACCGTCTTCCTTTAAGTCTGTCCTCTATTCTTACCGTAACATTATTATCTTTCATCACATCAATCAGGAAGATTTGTGATTATTTGTCATGTTTGGATAGAAAAGTGGTAGACCTAGTGGTATTCTAACGTTACAAATTATTTCCAAAAGTTGTATATTAATTATTAATCATTAACATATTGTCGTGTTGTCACAAGGGGGGAGGGAGGGGGGGGTGGGTAAAGGATAATGTTCAGATATGTCTTTAATTATGGTTATGATTGAACCGGTCGCAGTCGTACTAATTGCCGACAACTACTGTACTGCCGGGCACTGACAACTATTCAAAAAGAGAAAATGCCAACAACTAGATCTAGTTCAACATTAGACTAGACCTACATGTAATTTCACAAAAGGTAGAATGAATATGAATGAATGATCGTTTTAAGGCCATTTCTCCCCCGCTAGAGCGGGGGTTAGCCTTGCGGGCCCCATGACAATCATGGTTCCCTGTTTGAGGCAATGTTTTTTATGGCCGGATGCCCTTTTATTCCTGACGCCAACCCTTGGTCGTCTCTTACGATGCGCAGGGATACGGTGTACCTATTCTAAACCGGGGTACACACCGGGAATTTCACAAAAGGTAGACAAATATTATTTCTTCAACTCAGCATTTTATTGGTATTGAAGATGCTTACATTGAAGAAAAAGTTCAGTGAGGTACTAAAAAACGCACCAAAACCTTAGAGATAATCACTCGCGATATCGCGTATCGCGGTATTCTTACACGAACCCGCGGCCATCTTGTTCCAATATTTATCAGAGCCAGGCATAATGCATTTTTTGTCTGTACTTGACGGCGAGTTGTCGGCAGTTAGTACGAACCGATTGAATAGCATGACATGTTCGGTCTGCAACAGAGCCGACCACAAATAAAACAAACTCACCTGAAAAATACACCGCACGGGCAACATAGTCTGCGCTCGTTGTTGCAACCGTTGCCCCTTTGACGGCCGGTTCATCAACACCTCCCTGCATGCATCCCAGTCGTTGTTATTGAAATCTTTACGTGTGAACTTGTCACCAGGCTTGTTGACGTCCACACAGATCAAATCTGTTAACCCGATTTCAACTGTCCCTTCCGCGAAGAAATCGTACAAAGCGAACTTCATAATGATAGACAGAGTGGCCTTTATATACAAACGCAGTTGGCTACTGTAAAATAACACTATAGGTTGGTCAGATAAAAAAACAAAATCGTATTTCAGTGGACCAATCTTGCAAGGAGAGTTGTAGACCTAAAAAGAGAGCGAGGTGGCGGTGCAAGCATTATGGGATTAGGCCTGTATTAGATCGAGTTTAACATGTTTTATAGATAATGTGACGGGATAGTTGACTTTTGATTATACAGCAGCATCTATGGTAAAATATACGTTTTAAAAAGTATACATTTCAAGGGAAAGATTATTATTTTCAAATGTTGAAAATTGCGCATGCGTGACAGGCAGAGGTGCACATCATGCACATCATACACAACACAACACACATCAACACATCATACACAACACAACACACATCAACACATCATACATTGCCATTGCGGTATAATGCAGATCAATGGCCAACTCGATCATACTTTTACCAACTCCTACGTACTCGTCTCATCATCAACATCGATCGGACGCGTATATGCACACTCGACCTGCATGCACTAATGATTGAAATACACACTTGAAATACATTAATGATTCACGTATTTGGTTTCAATGCCAGTTTGTTCCAACGTTAGTAATTATCCATCAACATTATTTTACAGGCATATTTGAAAAGATATGACATTTTAATATTCCTTATAGGAAATACATTTTCAGAAAACATTGCATATAACGATGCGTTTTCTGTTTATATGTTCAAGATGTTAATTACATGCAATTCATGCTGATCATGTTGGTTTGTTTTTCTTACTGGTCAAATTTTGTGTTGCTTTAACTGTTATGATGGTGAGAGACATTTTGAAACCAGTATTTTAAAAAAATATGCATACCTGTGCAATTTCAATTAAATATATTGCTACGGTTTTGAGATTTGCACAGTAAACTCAATAAAGGTTAAAGGTTTGCCCCCCATAGTTAGTCACACGAGCAACATGTAGCCTCATTTGTAGTATAGTTATGTCTTAGTATATGTGAGAGTAGGCCCCTTCCAGTGTTAATCCTGCGTTGTGTAAAGACAGGAGGATAGTCCCTACTTCTACAAACCATTCCACGTCCATAGGCTCGATCCATTGCGGCTAAAAAGCCCTGGTTATGCTGGGCGCGAGTTAACATGAGGTGGGCCTTGGAAGGTGGAGGAGGGTTGAGGTCGGCGCAGCGGCGAGGCGATGACGGTAAGAATGAGCCACCAATCAGGGCTCACAGCGTGTGGCTGCAGCACTGCGTCACATGGCGTGGTTGGAACATTAGATCAGGCTAAGGGCGTGGCAATAAAACCCCTTGCATGAAGCCCCACCTCAGTTGAGTTGAGTTGAGTTGAGTTGAGTTGCGCGCTAGCAGAGTTGCGCGCTAGTCCAGTTATGGGAGAGGTGCGCTGAAAGAAGTCGTGAGTTCTGAGTGCTGAGAAGGGAGACGCGCTTGAAGAGGATCACTCGCACCGTATGAACTTGGTTACGAGGGATACATGGGCGCAGCCAGGGCGTTGATAACTTGCGCAGTTCAGCCAAAGCGAATGAACGCGGCTGAATAACTGACAGCCGCGCAAAGTCCGCCCTCTACTGTTCGCCCCGAGATTACCCGTTTGTTCGAGTGACACGATACGAGTTCCCGCCTTCGCCTACCTCCATCTTCGCGGGACGTGCCGGGGACCGTGGAGAGCCGGACGGGACCGAGCCTGGACGACCACCTCGATGCTGAAGAACATCATCCTGCCCATTTACAATCCCCGTGTGAGTGTGAGTGAGGCGGGCCCATTTGTCCTTGGGTATTAAGAAATAAGACTGTCTAAGCTTCCCTGTGTCTCTTCATCCTGAGCTGTAAATATGTGCAATAATAATTAAACCTATTTGTCCTTCCTTTTCTTCTGAATTCGATTGTCTTTGTGATTTCTCCATTGACTAAGCATGGCACGGGTAAAACAGCTTGAATCGGGTTCCACTATCTATAACGGCGCGGATCACGTGTACGCAAACCGCTCGGCGTATCACCATCACACGTGGTTCGTGCGAGGCTTATTTCCTTGCTTCCAGGGCAGTGCTAGTACTTAGGTGCGAGCAAATTTGGTCCCGAAACCCTATTTGGCGCTGTCCGGAAGGGACGTAATAGGTCTCTGGTCGTGCCAGGCTAATAAAGACGAGGGGATTAATTCCCCCTTGATAAGGGGCGAAGGCCGGCGACAGATCCGCAACAATTGGTGTCGGGGAGTGGGATTTGGAACCATATCAAATTTTTTTTGGACGAATTGGCTCCAAATTACGAGCGACCAAAATTTAGTTTTTTTAAATCCAAAATTGTATTCGTGCCATGGCTAGCCAAAGCGGTTGAATGCCGGTGGGGGTAAATGAAGAGGAAGAGTTGATAACCCAGGACCCACAGGAAGAATTGGGGGAAGAGGAGGACATCGATGAGGGGCCGGCCGTAAGGGAAGAAAATGGCGGCGCCTCGCACATAGCGGCGAGAGCCGAGCCCACGATGCCACAGTACATGCGAGTATTTATGGTGCAAATAATGGCGAAGTTGGACACCCAGAGGGACGAAGTAAGGTGTGACATGGAGTGGTTGGAAAACAAAATGGGCAGTCGATTGAAAGTAGGGGACAAATCACAGGCAGAAATGAGAGAATTGGGGGACAAATCCACCCGGGACATATAAAAAATCGTGATCAATTGAAGGAAATGGGGGACAAATCCACCCGGGACATAAAAAAGATGGGCGATCAATTGGAAGAGGTGAAAAATGGGCTGGAAAGCAAAATGGACACCCAAAAGAACCAATTGGTAAAAATGAGGGTGGCGTCGAAAAAGGAAATAAAACAGGCAAGGAAGGACATAAGGCGCAAGTTGAGCGAAGAGGTCGCAAAGGGACGCGATGGGGTAACGCGGTGCGAGAAACGCGGGGAGAGCGAGGTAGAGCAGAGCGCAGTCAAGTTGACCGAGGGTGTAGAAATCGCGACTCGGGGTGTAGGAAAGCCGACGGCCGCCAAATTGGAGAATAAAATTTTAAGCGCGCCGGCGGTTGTTGAGCTAGAAATAATTAAAATAAAAGAAATAGTTGAAATTGGGGACGAAGAGACGGCAGAATCAGAAATTAGATCGGAGGTCGAAATGGAATGTACACAAAGTTTGGATTTGCATTGTGATGTCGTGCTTCCTAACAAAAATGAAAGTTTGCAGGTGCTGCCGTGGAAGAGGGTCCTTAAGGTGAGTAGGAGTGTGTATGGTGCGAAAGTGTTTGGCGGGAAAACATTTTTGGAGCGCTTGGGATCCAGACGAAACCCGGGCGCTCGTGGAAGGTCCGTGGTGCAATGTACGAGAGCGAATGGCGCGCGTGTGAGAGAGAAGTGTGCACCGGAGCACGAGTGTGTAACAGGAGAGTGTGTTACAGAGTGCGAGGAAGAATGCACAACGGAGTGTATGTGGGAAGAGTGTGTCGGAGACGAGTGCGAAAGAGTGTGCAATGGCCGAGGAGAGTGTGTGAGAATGCACATCAGAGCGTGTGATTGGGTGTGTACCGGGAGAGTGCACACCCGTGGTAGTTACTGAGTGTGTAACAAGAGAGTGTGCGATTGGGTGTGTACCCGGAGAGTGCACACCCGTGGACGTAACAGGAGAGTGTGCACGAGGGTGTGCGATGGCCGAGTGTGTAACGGAGTGTATGAATGGGACGAGTGCGCCTGGGTGGTGTGCACGAGAGCGTGCGGTAATAGAATGCAGGAAGTGTAAGGGAGGCGCTGGAGCGCGGCATTGTGCAAGTGAGGAATGGGTCGCGTGGGGTGAGAACGCGGCCCGGGCATCGACGCAGACCAGGGGAGCGTTTATGGCGACGTATAGCCGATGCGAGCCCTCGGGACGTGGTGTGCTTTGTGTGCGGCGGGGATCGTTGCCGCGGTGGCATGCACGATTCGTGCCGGGCCCCACCCTGTATGGTCGGTGCCACGCCTTGGCGGGAAAGGCGATCGGCACGGTTTGAGGGGGGGGGGGGGGTAGGAGAGGTCGGAGCTTCGCCCCCTGGCGGCCGCGGTGCTCCGACCGTGGGCGGTTGGGCCATCGTGCATGGGACCGCAAGGCCCCACGTAGGGATGGCGCCTTGAACCTTGGCCCAACAAAACCTCCTCCCCTGAATCGAAAATGCCGGACGGACCCAACCAACAGGCGACCAACCACCCGCATGCATCGCTCGGCTTTCCGAAGCCGAGCTGTGAAAATGTATTTCCGCACCGAGAGGCTCAAGTGGGGTGGATGGATAGCGATAGTGTTGGCGAATGGTACCCAGTGTGGGGGAGTGGTGGTTTTGCCATTCCTCACACAATCTTTTGGGGCACATGCGCACTAGATTATGGGGTGGCAGTGTAAACTAGCCGAGGGCGGGCTAGGTTAATTGCTAGGGATATAGTAAATGACAGTATAGGGACAAGATTTAAGTAGGGACATGGTACAGGTAGAGGGAATGTAGTTAGCTTAGCTGGATGATAATGATGAGGGTGTGCTTAGTGTAAAGGGAAGACGGGAAGCACGAGTATTAGAGGGAAGCAGCTAGTTAGATGATGCTGTGTGAATGAGAATCACTGTGTGTATTGACCTTGAGAATGAGGCGCAAATGAGGAAATGGTTGGGGATAACCAGAGGTGGTGTATTGAGGACTAATGGAGTGTGTTGAAGTGAATTGACTTGCATGGTGTGCAAGTGGGGAACAGGTGTGTGAGCACAAGAGGTGTGCAAGAGAACGTGGTGTGTGTGAGAATCTTTGGTGTGGAATGCTTGGTGTGACGTAAAAGGTGTGGAATGCATGGTGCGAAGGAGTGAACGGGGGGAGATGGACCCCTTCACAGATACCCGGGGTGGGTAGTTTAAAAGTCAGGTAGAGGGTCTCGGTAAATTGTTGGATATTGACACCTGTGGTGCAGGTAGTGGCAAAGAAGTGCTTTAATGGGTGCATGAGTCTGTGGAATGGCTGGGCGTGTGGGCTTTGTTGGTGCGTATGGTTATTGGAGCACTCCGCCACTGGTAGTTTGTCAGCCAGGTGAGGCCGCAGGTAGGCTCTGGGAGCCAGTCAGAGTAGTGTTCAGTAGGGCCCGAGGATCCAGGAGAAGGACCCGGGTATCCCAATGCCAGAGAGGGCATCAGGGGGTGAGAGAGCCAGGAGGGGCCTTCCCCAATTTAGGTAGTCGCAAGGAGCAAGGTAAGCTTGGGTGGCGACTTCAGTGGCGGAGGTGCGCAGGTAGGAAGACCTGCTAGTGGAGCCACACGACCCAGCCCCGAAATTGTGCAAAGGCACAGTGTGAAAAATTGGGGAGTGAGACCCAAAATCGGAAGAGCACCGCAGAGTGGTCAATGGGAATTGGTTTTTAGAACCGCATAGTTAAAGATGCTGATTGGCAGGGCATGACCCCGGGTAGTGTAAGTGAGTTAATGTAACTAGTGTAGTTAGGATGAGGAATTCCCTTCGCGCCATCCACATTCATTCCCCAAGTTGACAAAGCTCCGCACCAGCACCAAGTGAATGATTTGAGTGAGTAAGACACATCATGATGTGAGAGAGACATTGCGTTTGTTCCATCTCTTCCTTCCTGGGAGGGATTGGAAGACGAATTTGGCTAAGAGGGGGATATGGGAGACAGGACGTAGAGACGGATTTGTAATTTGTAAATACAGGGAAGGGCAAGGGTAGGGTAACCTGACATGGGGGGGGGGGGGAGGGGGGGGGTACGAACGGTTAGGGACAAGCTTGCTCTGCTCGCTCTCCCGCGCCCATCATGCTGCATTGCCTTGATTGATGTGTACCCTTGCGCCCTTTCCTTTGCTGACTGTGATTTGTCTTCCTCCCCACCCATGGACCCACATTGGAGGAGGAGTGTGCAGCAACCGCGATCTGTGCAGCTGCACCCTGCTACACTTGTGCAGCTGCAAATGTCTGCACCTTGCTGCACCTGTGCAGCACCCCCTGCTGCACATTGCTACACCTGTGCAGATGAACTGCGCAGTGCTTTGCTGCCATACTCTTTATTATAACTTCGCTGCACATTGTTCGGGAATGTACTGGACACAGCAGGCTCCGATATGACCAAACAGCTTTTACAAAAGCAAAGCTTTATTAACTAATAATTCACTTGTTTCAATATAATAAAGAACTACAATACAATAACGAATTTGGTAATTCAAGTCGTTGGTTCTTCTTCTTCGGCCTTCTGCGCTGTCCTCGCTCCGTACTCGTTCGTTCCGTTTGGGCAGAGATTCTGATGACAAGTGTCCTGACTCAAAGTATGTTCTCGTTTATATGGGCACACTCGTGTTAATCCTCTCTCCGCTAAATGCTCTGAGGTCATCCATGCTCGCCCCCCTGCTGGGGAGTTCCTTCACCCTCTTTGCATCCCGATGTCCAAAACAATAGTACGGGCTTGGGAATGTGCGTTAGCCCGGGGCCGTGATAAAGGTGGACAAAGGAACTCCCAGGTTCCATGTTCTGAGATACATTCCTGACATTCTTACGAACCACCTGGACTACCTGCTCCGTTACTAGTCTCAACCAATGAGTTACACTTCCACAATTCCCTCATCTTTTTGTTTTTGTTTATATTAACCATTAATCTAAACATCAATATAAGTAAACAATCAATCACTACAAGTAAACATCAATATAAGTAAACAATCAATTCCCTTAGGCATACACCGTCACCCTGCAAGAATCACAACACATTTCGTTGGTCATTGACTCCTTCCATATTGTTAATTCAATCTATTTCACTTGCATCACAAATATCCTTGCAAAACAACACTTCACCATCACCACGATACAACAATTTCACTTCACCATTTTCAAGTTTTATAAAGCATCTGCAACATCTGGCAAAAACGTTTGCCTCCAAACAAATGTTGATTCTTTGTTTGAAAGGAAGGGCTGATCACTTGTGTTTGAATTCAGGTATGAAACATTTTCTTCTGTCTTCATAACACCTGCACTACTTCGTGTAGGATTTCACTGTTGTGGTAACGGTGCGGAGTCATAGACTGACCCTGCTCTCCATGTAGCATTCTTGCCACTCTTGCTGTGAACCATAATGATTCCTGAACAAGGCCTTCGCCCAGTTGTAGTCGACTTGCCTCCTCCCTCATTATGAGTGGGCAGCAAGTATTGGTGTGATGTGGATTGGCCAGCAAGATGTGGAACAGGGATGCCGGATGCATCCACAATGATGTTGGGACCATGTTGTTCAGGTCATCCATGGTCCATACCAGGAGCAACCAGCAGAATTGTGCACAGCTGTTGTGAAAAGGCACAGCCATTTGTTTGCAGCTCCATGCTGGCTCCCCGGAAGTTGGTGAAGTAATAACATATGTCCCCGCATTTCGTAGGGGTTGCAGGTAAAATGTTGTTGTCCTACAACTTCTGATGTGATGAATGTTCCAAGCCTTCGAACAAGAGTAAGTGATCGCCTTTCTTTCATATGTTGCAGTGTGATCCAGGCAAATGGTCACATAAATTTCCTTGGTGAAGGTAAGCATCCATCTCCAAGTTACACAGGAGAATGTCTTCATCATTCTTTGAGAAAGAGGGTGTATGCCACGATTAACTTCATTTTTAGCCACAAATTTTCTTTCTCGAACTTCTTACCAATTCCGTTAGCACTCCCTTCAAAATGTGATCTCGTTTTATCCTTATGCTCAGTCACATCTGAATCTGCTTTCCACACACACTGAATCAGATAGGGTACATCTTACCATGAAATCAGCATAATCATGTATATCTTCCGACAGTTTCACATTCAACAATTTTTTTTTTTTTTCCTTAACACATTCAAAAAGTTATATTCATTTATATGCGTCACACAAATAATATTCAATCAGGTATGTATTTTACTATTAAACTAAGAATAGCATCCACAATTGCTTTCAGGTTAATATAGTTCAAAAATTAACTCGTGCAGGTATTTTAGCACGACTCAAAGAAAATAAATGCATTTATAACGAGTGTATATGATTACAATCACAAACAGGATTATGTAATTCTCAACAAATTTAGCAAACCAACAAATTAAGCATAATGTATTATTATCATAATTTCTCCCCACTTCTTCTTCTTCTTTTTTTTTTTTTTTCTCAAACAGTGTGTAACTTGTGGTGATAGAAGTTCACCGGTTGACACAATTCACAACATTTTTTGTTATGCCCTTATCTTAACTCTACTGTATTCATTTGCAACATCACTTGATTCATTCTTTTAATCTCGGTATTTATGTCGCCATAAAAGTCTTCCTCTTGTGGTTCCACATTTCTTTCCTCATTCGTCACTTCATGCATTATCATAGTGTTGTTGGTTACCTTATTCAAACACACCGTCACTAAGGCTTTCAAGCAAGCCACCACTAAAACAATTGTCAATATAACTACTAAACCAACAAACAAGTCTGCTACTCCTCCAAATGTGTTTCCCAACCATGCAAAGGCACCTCCTTTTATATAATCGTGGTATCTTGCTCCCTCTTGTCCCACCTGTAGCCATCTGTAAGACATGTGAGCTACCCCTTGTATATGTTCATACCTATAACATAATTATATGTCAATGACATTCAACATTATATACCAAACTAACAAGCTTCCAAAAAGGTAAATAAAGAAAATCCCTTAATATGTAACATAAATCAGATTATTTGTCTTACCCTGGTCCCCCTATCTCCCGGGGTCGAACTAAATCCCTTAATCATGAGTGTAGTTGTGATACATTATCACTCATGCTGTATTAATATCAGTAGGTAATTATTGTATGTCATGTAGGCAAATAAATGTCACTATCCCAAGTAGGAATATCACATGTTGAAAATGTAATGTTTATCAATGCAAGGGGTGTTAAAATGTAATTCAAATGAATGTAAATCACGACTATCATTTATCCGCCACTGAATGTTCTGCTGGGCTGCTAGGTGCAGCCTCATTTTCTGTGGGATCGTCCACCTTAGCCCCATGTGCTTGCTTGCAATGAGAGGCATGAATGCAACTTTCTACTTTGGGTCCATTTTTTGTTTCTATTCTTATCAATCTCCTATGGTTTATCAGTTCGTTCCAAAATACCGCAACCAAAGGTTTTAACCAAAGTTCTACCAAACTATTTCCAATGTGAACTCAAAATGCCAGTGAAACAATGATTCGAAGAATTAACTTCAAGGGGTCAATAAATTTATTCTATAACCAGATCTAATTTTCCCATCCAATAGTTTGCCTTGCCACATGTCATATTATTACACTTTAATAAACCTTTGAAAATTGTTTCCCATCTCAACAAATTTCCTTTTTTACAAATAGCCATGTGTAAATTACGTATTTAACTACAATTTCCTCTCAGTTTGTTTGGCCCAACTGGCCACAAAAATGGCTGCTAACATGCAGTACCGTTTTTTATCTACCAAGCAAGTGCTCGTCCACACAAGACCTCTACCAAAATTTTGTTTGTAAAAAACAAATCTGGGATTTCTGATTACATGGATGCACCCTCTCAGGACATTTTCAGGCTGCTGTTAACAATCCACTACGATAAATTAATTCGTTTACCCTGTGTAAATTATGTATTCTGGGAAGTCAGTGTAAGACCTCTCCCAAATTTGACTAATTTTGTACTCCCACATTTTTTTTATGAAGCTCATATCCATAAATAGCTGTTATTCTCATATAAATTCTATCAAAAAATGGAATCCCAAGATTACTCCCAATTTTTACTATTAATGAATAGCTGCTCATAACTCAGCAAATCAAATCTTTATTCTCCATCTCCCTTGACAAAAGTGATAATTTTCATAATCAAATTATATTTCTATTTTTTTTTTTTTTTGGCTTCTCTCGATATGCGATCCCATCCACATGGAACTATATATTTTCAGACAAGGCACACTGTCGGTGTCAACAATCTTGTAAGATTGATACACAAAACAACAACAACAAACACAAACATTGATACACAAAACACACACACACGCATGCATTATGCATATTTGTTTGCGTTGGAACCATTATTTACAGATCAGGATGTGTGTCAGTTTTTTAAATATTTCAATTTCATAAAATTTGTCCTTCAATTTTATAAATGCTAATACACAAATGGACCAAAAAGTTTATTCTTAGAAAACCCCTATGATGTCACATTGAAATTACCCTTTCAGTTCCCACAATAATTTATCCAAATTTGACGACATGCCCATTTACATGTCAGTCGACCACTGACCTATCGATCATGTGGAACAATAGTCCGAAATTCCCACCTGATCATCATGTGACTCTTGTCACTTGGTTTCAAAAAATTTGCAACGCAATTGTTCCAAACTTTGTAAATTTAAAATTGCTGTGCCCAAAATAGAAGATCCAATTTTGGCATTTGATCAATTAATTATTAATTTGTTAACAAGCAAAAAGAAAAAATGAATCATTCTTGCTCCGAAAACTTTTCAGACACAAGAATCATCGACAGTTATTCATGTTTGTCCAGTAATCGAATCTGTTGAGGCCAATCATCATTTCGGATTTGCAGCAATGAAGGCCTAATCATTGTCTGAGGTACCGGTAAGCACTGGTACCCTTGATCTTGGTTTGCCCCATGAACTTGTCTTCCTGTTGACATACGGATATCTTCTTCTCCAATGTCCCATCTTTCCACACTCGAAACACCGGTTTCTGTCGTTGCCTGGTCTGTGCACCTGTGCACTTGTATTGCTGGGCTGCATCTCTACATCCCTGAGTTGCCACTGCAATCTCTCGTTATCTCCTGAAACACGAAAATATTCTCTGTACCGTCCTTTTTGGGGAGACAAATGGGATTCAGATGGGACAACTGTCACTTCTACTCCTATTTTCGGGGATAGTTGTGCATTTATCTCCTCCACTGTATCCTGTATCCTTTTTATTTTACGTTCTAGGTCCGTTATCCATTCTTGCTGTTCCCGTTGTCTGGATTCACCATCCCAAAGATGGAATGCAGGCCAGTCTACCATTAGATTCTGTTTCTTCCTGGCTCTCAATTTTTGTTCTAATCTTTCCAATCGACTTCGGTCAAATGTACCATCTCTTGGAAACTCCTTAGCATGTCCCTTTGTCCAGAAATACCAATTTTCAACCTCTCTAATAGCCTCTTCACCGTAGCGGTCGTACATATAATATGTACAAGTACCTTTTTGTGGAATCTCTGGTTGTCCTTGTGTATTCTTGCAGGCTCCATTTCCCATTCTGCCTGTATGTGAATAACACTCAATATTCACTCAATGTACCAGGTAGATTACTCGGATCTGCACTTTGGAATGCACCTGTACACACCTGTACTATATGTACTATAAATAAAATCTACTGGAGTTTGTTCCACCTTTTATCAAAGTAGCATTGGATGTGTTGTAGCTTGTTCCAGGTTCCTCTAAAGCTTCACTCGTACTTCCAGGAAGGATCTGTCCACCTGTTCAAACGGTGATTTCCAGAGAATCTCTCTCACCTGTGGCTTTTGCCCAACCCTATCTCACAGATCGGTACTGCAGATGAGCCAAACGGGTCAGTATGAAATGGGTGAATCCGCAGGTATGTCGTTCTGTCGAAGGGGGAATTACACAATGGTAACCACACATATATATATCCATACATAGACTCACCACCTTGCTCAATTTTCCAAGGTTGTCTTCACATTGATAATATCTCACAAAGATATCAAAGCTTCTTTGTTGAGACCGCATCCTCATCAATCAATCAATTTATTCAATTAAATCAATTCAATCATTCATCAATATATCAAATTAATCACTCTAGATGACTCCCTGTATATGCCCTTTCCCCAATGATGTCAGGATAGATCCATCCATTGACTGAGATTGAAGATCATCGGTCGTCACCTCAGATCCATAGCTCATGTTAATTGATGAATCACTGTTCTGTACTAGGGTCATATCTGACATATTTTCCCAATTTTGCCTGGTCACCACAAATTCTCTTTGCAACCACTAAAGGCAACTCATCCTTCATTCGTGAGACAGCCAAAATTGATGGCAGATATTAACCAGTTCATTGGGTCCTGAAATGGGACTGTAAAATTCCTTCCAGCAGCTAAATTTTGAAACTCCATTGCTTGTAATACCCAATTTATCCTATAGGGCTTGAAAGTTCTTTCCCAAGTTCGTGCAATCATTCTGCATTGGAACCCTATAATGTCATTAAACCATCAACTTGTAGATGCATTTATTTATATCCCATTAACCCAAGAACTCTCAATTGCTTGGTTTCTTTTCAGTAATGCCATATATCCATATTTCTTTTCAAAATGTTCCTAACATCTATATAATAATACCGTAAGGACTCGACTTTGTTATCCCTTTTACGCCGCACCCAGTGACCCGATGCCCACGGCACTAATGGATTTACGATCTACGAACCGCGCTCTTTGTTTATCACCTACAGCCATACTCGAAAAATCTGAATTAGCCGACGTTTGGGCCCAAAAGCATCCGATTAACGGCCGATACGACGCCATCTTACGACTCCATCGTATTGGCGTCTGCTGGGTGAAGGTGCAGCAAGCCGTCCACTGATTGGACAGTCGAAGGCGACAGCAAGCCGTCCACTGAGTGGACAATCCTGAGCATGCATTCCGCCATTTGTGCCGGTGTCGTCGATCGCGCTGTACGCTAACCTCATCAGGTGGGTTTACCATAATTTCTTCCATATACTGTGATTACAATGAAGTGAAACCGAGGAGCAGCCCATCAGTATCATATAAAGCAATAAATACCAAGGCTTCAGCTTCTGAAAGCTTAAAACAAAGTGTACTTCGCCGAGTGACGAAACGTTGGTGTAGGCCTCGGCCCTACCTATCCAGTTGTTGTTTCCGTTGTGCAAGGGGGGAAAAAAACAAACATTTTGGCCTCAGACCTTTGAGAGTACGTCGTTCCGTGAACTTTTTGAACGGGCCTCGTATGCCATGCTTCGTCAACGTTGGGTTGTTTTTAAATGATTTGAAGGATTAACTTAAGCACCGTGAATAGCACAGCTTATTGTTCCTCAAAGACCAGTGTGTAAGTTGACTCAATATGATGGTAACTTTGCAATTCCTGCGTTGTCTCTGAATCAGCTGGCCGAGTCATATTGGCGTAGGGTAGGTCATGATCAGCCCCCCCCCTCCCCCCCTTTCGTTTCACCAACTCCTGCATCTGCCACCGTTCATGATTATCAAAGTAGGCTTTACCCTGTTCACGATAAGGTAGAAATCAGAGTTGTATAAGAAGAGATAAAAGGATGCCATTGACTTCGAGACGGTACGTGATATTTTCAAAAGTATATCGTAGCATTGTCATTTAAGTAGATTGCAATAAATACGTTGTTCATATACGCACTCTTCATTCTCATCTTTCTTCCTAACTCTTACTCGGACAAGCAAATCCCCTATGCCATCCATAATGGTACACTCTATCCATACACCACATCCTCCCTTCCGTGGATGTTCTACGGGTTTCGGCTAGTACACATTAATCCCATTAGACCTCAAATAACCTACAATCCTAAAATAAATTTGTGACATTTCAACAATTATCACAATATCATTGTTCATATGTTCATATCTTAATCCAATCAGAAACTTGTCAATTTACCCTTAATATATGTCTGTATATATATTTTTTTACAAAATCCAACTACCATTAAACTGAAAAATTGTTTTGTTGGACTCATGCAAGGTCCCTTACAAATTTTGAAAAATTTCCAAAGACATAACTTCCATTTTCTTTGACAAATCCTAATATTTATCAAATATTAGGATTATCATCAAAACAAACCTAATATTAATGACTGCACATCCAAACCTAGATATTTTGAGTTCCGTAACTTTAATACCTCAAATTTACCACTTCTTCCCTCCCTGATCCTATTGTTCAAAATTTCACCTCAATCGATCGAAAAATGAACGCAGGGATGCATTTTAAAGGTTTTCAAGAAATCCAACATGGCCGCCACAGAACGTTTTTTTTTTCTTTCTTAATCAATTGACTTATAGCATAACCAATCTGCAAGTGCTTCTTCCGAAGATGTATCTCTTAGGAATTTAATTAAATAAGTCATTTATAAAATCAACGAATTAATTGATTAATCGCTAACAATTTTCAAAATCCTCAATTTTCATCCGATTTACTTGAAATTTGAATTGGATTTACTTATCAGCAAACTGAAATTGAACCAACAACTATTTATTCAACATAGGCCAAAAGTCAACAACAATTTTCAAAATCCTCAATTTTCATCCGATTTACTTGAAATTTGAATTGGATTTACTTATCAGCAAACTGAAATTGAACCAACAACTATTTATTCAACTTAGGCCAAAGTCAACAACAATTTCAAATTTCTAAAATCCTCAACTTTCATCTGATTGACTTGAAATTTGAATGGGATTTACATATCAGCAAACTGAAATTGAACCAACAACTATTTATTCAACTTAGGCCAAAGTCAACAACAATTTCAAATTTCTAAAATCCTCAACTTTCATCTGATTGACTTGAAATTTGAATGGGATTTACATATCAGCAAACTGAATTCAACCAACAACTATTTTTATTCAACTTAGGCCAAAAGTCAACAACAATTTCAAAAATCCTTAATTTTCATTCGGTTCACTTGTCATTCGAATGGGATTTATATATCAGTCAACTAGTTCAATCAACAACTATTTTATTCAACATAGGCCAAAAGTCAACAACAATTTTAAAAATCCTTAATTTTCATTCGGTTCACTTGTCATTGGAATGTGATTTATATATCAGTCAACTAGTTCAATCAACAACTATTTTATTCAACATAGGCCAAAAGTCAACAACAATTTCAAAAATCCTTAATTTTCATTCGGTTCACTTGTCATTCGAATGGGATTTATATATCAGTCAACTAGTTCAATCAACAACTATTTTATTCAACATAGGCCAAAAGTCAACAACAATTTAAAAAATCCTTAATTTTCATTCGGTTCACTTGTCATTCGAATGGGATTTATATATCAGTCAACTAGTTCAATCAACAACTATTTTATTCAACATAGGCCAAAAGTCAACAACAATTAAAAAATCCTTAATTTTCATTCGGTTCACTTGTCATTCGAATGGGATTTATATATCAGTCAACTAGTTCAATCAATGATCATGTCCGGCCTTGAACATTCCACGAATCCTGCACCAAATTTTCTCATACTCAACAAACAAGAACAGCACACATTTCCTGTAATTATCTCTCATAATCAACAAACATGAACCACACACGTTTCCTGTAATCATCTCTCATAATCATGACATACATGTCTTCAAAAAAATTGCATGACCAAGAGAACAATGAACGGAAAGAGTGAAAAGTAAAAATAAAACTAACAAGTGCAGATACATTCAAAGTACATTGCCCCCATGCCAAATAATTAAATATCCTACAGCGCGGCATTGCCGCGGCGCGTCATAGAGGCTGCATTTGGAGGGAGAGGTGTACGCTAATTGATTGATTAATTGTATAATTAAACTCAATAAAGATTATCACAAAATATTTTCTTACTCAATTGGCTAATAGCATAAGTAAACCACAAGTGCTTCAGCCGAAGATGTATCTTTTAGGAATTTAATTAAATCGACCCAAGTGAAACAACGTACAGCACTGCGAGCCCAGGGAGCAGAGGAAAAACACAAAAAACAAAATCACTGGCTCTGCTTCCTGGAAGCTTCCTGCAAAACGTTTTGCTTCTCGCAAAAACGTCCGCCAATGGGAACTAGAGGGAGGGGAGGGAGAAGGAGCAGGAGCAAGAGACAGGTAGCCGAAATGGAAATGAGGGACAATGAGGAAAAAATGTTCGATTTTTTTTTCTGGGGCGTCGGTATGCAATTTTCATCCAATTGCCATCTTTCATAATAATTCTGGACCGGCATCAGATGGCGTTGTCTGTCATTAATTTATATGTTAATCGAACGAGTTTTAGGTGTTATAAGAAATGGCGGGAATTTTTTTTTTCTCTCCTCCACCCTTTTTTTTTATCTTTCCTTAGACCCACGGTTTCCGTCCTACACAATTCCGTTTAATTTGTCTAAATCCAACTAGCCGTTCCAAAGATATAAGCCGTTTTGTCGTGGTATCATAAATTGGAATGGGGGAAAAGATATATATATAATTCCATTGTCCGCTTCCTCTCCTCCGCCAAGCGAGTCGCCTACCATTTGGGCAGGCAACTCAAAAGTACGTTGTAAGTGCTACAAACGAGTGTACACGATTGTACACGTGTACGGGCCTTACAGAACCGGCAAACAAATCGCCCCATGGTGCACTTCATGGGTCGATTTGCCTCCAGTACAGAGTGATGCTTTTAATAACCAGCGTATAACGTACGCATCCTCGCCAACACACGGTCCCAATTGCAGGCAAGCCTACAGACGTGCGTTTCTCAGTGACGCATGTCAGACGAACTGGCGCATTTATTTACACATGCAAAAACCCGTATTTACAGATCGCTAGAAAAACACGAATAATAGCTAAAACCGTTTGTCGATGTTCCATCCGTGACTTTGTCCGCTCATTCACTTTTCCTGATTCGCATCAAGGATCTCCATCATCACACAGCGTACTTAATTCCGCATTTTAATGAGAATTCAACAGGATTTTACGACTCAAAGGAAAAAGAACAAGCAGACATTTTGCAGGACGATCATTACAAAAATCGTTACATATATTAATGTATTTATAATGTCGACAACTCATATCTTAATTCTTACAAAAATTGGTTCTTTGAATAAATGACAGCACCGGGAGAACCAGCTCAAAAAATGGATCTTTTGTGTTTATTCAGCACCCTAGTAATTGGTTCTTTGTGTTTATTAATTACACAGCACCCTAGTAATTGGTTCTTTGTGTTTATTAATTACACAGCACCCTAGTAATTGGTTCTTTGTGTTTATTAATAACACAGCACCCTAGTAATTGGTTCTTTGTGTTTATTAATTACACAGCACCTGAGCAAAAGGGTCTCATCTACATTTTCCTTATCAGGGCTTCCGTGCACCAATAGTGCGTGGAGAAGCCCAAACACCACATCCTCCATGTATATACAGAATAACTATTCCCACGTTTGTACATCATATTGGACAAGAACAAGAACATGCTTACCTCTCAGAAAGATCTTGCCGATGTGTCCAATTATTGATCCCCGTACAGGCCACCAGATTGTTCGGGAATGTACTGGACAAAGGAGGCTCCGATATGACCAAACAGCTTTTACAAAAGCAAAGCTTTATTAACTAATAATTCACTTGTTTCAATATAATAAAGAACTACAATACAATAACGAATTTGGTAATTCAAGTCGTTGGTTCTTCTTTTTCGGCCTTCTGCGCTGTCCTCGCTCCGTACTCGTTCGTTCCGTTTGGGCAGAGATTCTGATGACAAGTGTCCTGACTCAAAGTATGTTCTCGTTTATATGGGCACACTCGTGTTAATCCTCTCTCCGCTAAATGCTCCGAGGTCATCCATGCTCGCCCCCCTGCTGGGGAGTTCCTTCACCCTCTTTGCATCCCGATGTCCAAAACAATAGTACGGGCTTGGGAATGTGCGTTAGCCTGGGGCCGTGATAAAGGTGGACAAAGGAACTCCCAGGTTCCATGTTCTGAGATACATTCCTGACATTCTTACGAACCACCTGGACTACCTGCTCCGTTACTAGTCCCAACCAATGAGTTACACTTCCACAACATGCACAGACACTTTGCTGCACCACATTACACATGAACCACACATTTGTGGCCGTACACTTTGCTGAGCAGTCATTTGCTGCAGACTTACCTTTCATCTTTGGACCACTGGTTTTAGGTGTCATAAATGTCACGCAGTTGGACCACATAGGGTTGGCCCTGCTGACAAATAAAAACGAACACGGGTTCTTGTACATTTTATTCTTGGTGTGCCAGGAAAGAAGAACTTTAAGTTTTTATTGCACACAGAAGATGAAGCAAGAAGAAGATGCGGCCCAGCAGCAAATGGTGAACTGTGAACTTTTTGAACTGTGAATGTGTATTGGTGCATTGCTGTGCTTTCTCTCCACTCCAATCTTCTTTCCAAAAAGAACAGGTCCTGGGTTATAGAAATGTAAATTATTAGGTTTTTGGGCTTGTAAATAAGATGTTACCCACCAGCTTTATGTGTAGTTTGAGAATTAATTCCGCAATTCGGTTAGTTGTGGGTGCAAGTCTGTTAGTTAGTTACACAACGCAGTAGGTGGGACATATTTAGTGTTGTAAAACTGTCAAATACACGGGTTAGATTAAACGCTAGGGGGAACCACATCTAAGTGTCACATGTAATTAAAAACTAGTCCCAAGTCTTTCTCAAAACCGGTCGTTCACACTTGTGTGGGTTCGACTCGGGGACGAGTCTGACGAGGGAGGGGGGCAGTGCTACTGTTTTGAGATTTGTACAGTAAACTCAATAAAGGTTAAAGGTTTGCCCCCCCATAGTTAGTCACACAAGCTACATGTAGCCTCAATTGTAGTATAGTTATGTCTTAGTATATGTGAGAGTAGGCCCCTTCCAGTGTTAATCCTGCGTTGTGTAACGACGGGAGGATAGGCCCTACTTCGACAAGCCATTGCACGTCCATAGGCTCGATCCATTGTGGCTAAAAAGCCCTGGTTATACTGGGCGCGAGTTAACACGAGGTGGGCCTCGGAAGGTGGAGGAGGGTTGAGGTCGGCGCAGCGGCGAGGCGATGACGGTAAGAATGAGCCACCAATCAGGGCTCACAGCGTGTGGTTGCAGCACTGCGTCACAGGGCGTGGTTGGAACATTTGATCGGGCTAAGGGCGTGGCAATAAAACCCCTTGCGCGAAGCCCCACCTCAGTTGAGTTGAGTTGAGTTGAGTTGCGTGCTAGTAGAGTTGCGCACTAGTCCAGTTATGGGAGAGGTGCGCTGAAAGAAGTCATGAGTTCTGAGTGCTGAGAAGGGAGACGCGCTTGAAGAGGATCACTCGCACTGTATGATCTTGGTTACGAGGGATACGTGGGCACAGCCAGGGCATTGATAACTTGCACGGTTCAACCAAAGCGAATGAACGCGGCTGAATAACCACCAGCCGCGCTAAGTCCGCCCTCTACTGTTCGCCCCGAGATTACCCGTTTGTTCGAGCGACACGATACGAGTTCCTGCTTTCGCCTACTCCAAGGGACGTGCCGGGGACTGGAGAGAGAGCTGCACGGAAGCCATCCCTGGACGCGCTGGTGAAAATCGGCCTGCCATCTGCAATCCCTGTGTGAGTGTGTGTGTGAGACGGGCCCGTTTGTCCTTGGGTATTAAGAAATAAGACTGTCTAAGCTTCCCTGTGTATCTTCGTCCTGAGCTGTAAATACTTGCAATAATAATTAAACCTATTTGTTCTTCCTTTTATTCTGAATTCGATCGTCTTTGTGATTTCTCCATTGACTAAGCGTGGCACGGGTAAAACCGCTTGAATCGGGTTCCACTATCTATAACGGCGCAGATCACGTGTACGCAAACCGTTCGGCATATCACCATCACACGTGGTTCATGCGAGGCTTATTTCCTCGCTCACAGGGCAACGCTAGTACTTAGGTACGAGCGAATTTGGTCACGAAACCCTATTTGGCGCTGTCCGGAAGGGACGTAATAGGTCTCGGGTCGCGCCAGGCTAGTAAGACAAGTGGATTAATCCCCCCTTGATAAGGGGAGAAGGCCGGCGACAGATCCGCAACAATATCGTTGGAATTACCTGGATACATGTATTCCTTTAAGTGTGATTATTTCACTTGGGGCTGACATTAACATGAAGATGGGCTCATCAAATGTATTTTTTAATATCTAAATGGAATTATAACTATTGAAATAAACTATTGAAATAAGTTATACATAAGTTATAAACATGTTTGATCACAAGAAGCTGTGAAATGTTCCTGTTAAACCGACTTTCGCACCTATCGGGCTATGGTGACTTCCAAGAACCATGCAGTTTGCTGTGGTACAAAAAGAGATTGTCTAAATATTGAAGTAATTCTTTTTAAAATGTACCAGAAATACAACACAATATTAACTGCTGTGGTAATTTACCACAGTAAATTGTGTGGTATTCCATCATACAGGAGAAGTGTTTCAGAATCTTGTGGTAATTAAGAATACCGCAGGACATTCGTTTCCTGCAGTAATTTACCACAGGCACTTGTGTGGTATTACTGTCATACCGACGTCTGTTTCAAAATCTTGTGGTACTTCATGTGGTAATTAGCAATACCACAGGAAATTAGTTTCCTGTAGTAATTTACCACAGGAAATCGTGTGGTATTCCTGTCATACCGAGACCTTTTTCAAAATCTTGTGATAATTCGTGTGGTAATTGGCAATACCACAGGAATACCACAGGACATTTTTGTAAGGGCGGTTCCGCCACACGGACCCCCAATACCTCTACCCCCTCTTGCTCTGCACAACTGCACTTGTGCAGCAAGGATCCAAATTGCTCCCGCTGTTGGTGTGTTGGGGCATCCACCCGGCCCCGATAACCTTCCAGGCCTTCATTCCTCAAACATTCCCCATTTACATCCAAATTTACTTCCCCAACTTCCCCATCTAAATTTTTACATTTCTTATTCACCTGTAGGCACTCCCCATTCACATCCAAACATGCAGTATCCCGTTTTAATTTGATTCCTGTTACAATTCCCTGCTCCTGTGCCCCATCGGCACCATTCTTTTGTCCTTCCTTCAATTCTTCATTCGTCCGGGCATCCATTTTGTTAATCGTTCACTTCATGTCTCCCTTCAATTCAACAATTTTATTTTCCAATCGCTCACTCTGAGCATTCATGTCATTCCTTTCGGCATCCATCCTTTCATTCAATCCCCCTATCTGCTCACTCTGAGCATCCATTTTGTTATTCATTAATTCCTCCATTCCCTTCATGCTTTCACTCTGAGCATCCATTTCATCGTTCATTACTTTCATATCGTTATTCCTTCGCTCCTCCATTCCCTTCATAAATTGCATTAAGGCCTGAGTATCTATCGGGACCGTCTCGGAAGCGAGGGAGGTTCCATCCCTATGCTCCTCCCCATCTACAATCGGCTCACTTCGAACCTCCTCGGCATTTCCCTCACACGCATCCAAATCCGCGTCCGCCATTACGCTGCTGGCTGAAGCGCTTCCTGCTCGCGTATTTTAACTCAGGAATTGATTTTAATTTAATGACGCGCCATTCGCGTCTCACACACCAATCAACAATACAATTAATATCACCTTGTGGCGGGCACAAGGGTCAATAATTCCGCGCACCAGTGGGTGGCGCGAGCGTCCAGGCGGGGAACTGAAATACATGCCCCGCCTTTCGGCCGATCAGCCACGCCCGGGGGCAAGGCGTGGCCTCGGGACATATATGCGGGCTCTAAGCTCGAGCCCGCCCAGTGCTGATATGCGAGCTTGTAATAAAGACTCTTGTTTGTATCCACGCGTTGTGGCCTACCTCTCTGGCAATCGAGTCGTGTGTGTACAGCACCACACTGGTGACCCCGATTGGTTCAGCCGTTGCTGACCCCCGAACGCGCCATGGCTACCAACGCCGTCGCAATCAAACTCCCGGAGTTTTGGGAAGCGCAAGCCGACGTTTGGTTTGTGCAGGCCGAAGCTCAATTCCAACTCCGGGGCATCACGGCGGACGAGACCAGGTACTACCACGTGGTCGCCGCCCTCGGGCCCGGCACTGCCGCCCCGCGTCGTGTCCATCCTTCGGAGCCGCCAGGCGACCACAAGTATGAGGCACTCAAACGTCTCCTCCTTGCCACGTTCGGGCTCACGGAGGTCGAACGTGCCGACCGCCTACTGGACCTTCCCGCCCTCGGCGACACACGACCATCCGTCTGGATGGATTTCATGCTGTCCCTGCTTGGAGACCAGCGCCCGGATTTCTTATTCCGAGCACTTTTCCTATGCCAGCTACCTGTACAGGTGCGCCTCGCGCTGGCCGGTTCCAAAATAACGGAACCCCGCACCCTGGCTGGAGAGGCCGACAAGTATTTTGCGGCCTGCGACACGCGGTCGGTGTACGGTGCTGCCGTAGTGGATCCCGGCGCGGGGGCTACAGCGCCCCCTGCTTCCCTCGTGGCCACTGATACGCCCCGCCCACTACCGCTGCCGCCACCACCACCGCCGCCGGCACGGCCACCGAGGGGGCCACCGCCGCAAACCTGGTGCTACTACCATGCCAGATTCAGCCGCAAGGCTAAAACGTGCAGCCCACCGTGTTCTTTTGACGGGTCGGGAAACGACCGGGCCGGCGCTCACTTGCGGCCATGAGCGTCGGCCGTCTGGCAGCCTCCTGTTCATCACGGACACCTCGTCTGGGCGCCGTTTTCTTTGCGACACGGGAGCGCAGGTAAGCGTCCTCCCTGCCTCCGCGTCCGACAATCAAGCCGCGGGCCAGGGCTCGCTTTGCTTGCCGCCAACGGTACACCCAGCCGCACATTCGGGAAGCGTTGCCTCTCACTGCGGTGCAGAGGGCAGCGCTTTCAATGGTCGTTCGTCACCGCCAGCGTGCCAATGGCCCTGCTCGGCGCGGACTTCCTATGTGCACATGGGCTGTTGGTCGACGTTAAGCGCAGATGTCTCGTCCAGGCCGAAACCTTCAGCTCACTCACTTGTTTGCTGAGCGGCTCATTGAGCAGCTCGCTGAGCGGCTCACCGAGCGGCTTGCCAAGCGGCTTGCTGAAAGGTTCCATCCCGGCGAGGTTAGTCTGTACGCTTCCGGCAGCGGACGAGTTTACCCGCCTCCTCGCCAGTTTCCCGGCCCTCACGCGGCCCACCTTTTCAGCGGTGGCCGCCAAACACGTGGTGGAGCACCATATCCCCACGGTCGGGCCGCCGGTCTATGCCCGGGCACGCCGCCTCGACCCCACGAAGCTCACCGTGGCGAAAGAGGCCTTCACCACGCTGGAACAGCTGGGTATCGTACGGCGCTCCAACAGCGCTTTGGCCTCTCCTCTGCACATTGTGCCAAAGCCCGGCGGCGGATGGCGGCCGTGCGGTGACTACCGCCGGCTCAATGATGCCACCACCACCGACCGCTACCCGGTCCCGCATATCCAAGACTTTTCCGCCCAGTTGGCAAACACGACCGTGTTCTCCAAGGTGGACCTCATCCGGGGCTACCACCAGGTCCCCGTACAACCGGACGATGTCCCAAAGACGGCCGTCATCACCCCTTTCGGCCTCTTTGAGTTCCTGCGGATGCCTTTTGGGTTGAAGAATGCGGCCCAGGCATTCCAGCGGCTCATGGACAGCGTCTTGCACGACTTACCTTTCATCTATGTCTACCTGGATGACATCCTAGTCGCGAGCGCGTCCCGGGAGGAGCACCTGCTCCACCTCCGCATGCTTTTCGAACGCCTGGGCCAGCATGGCCTGATCATCAACTCCGCAAAGTGCCGCTTCGGCGTCGCCGCCATCGACTTCTTGGGGCACCGCATCACCAGGCACGGGGCCGACCCTTTACCGGCGAAGGTGGAGGCCGTCAAGAGTTTTCCGCGCCCCCACACGATCAAGGGGCTCCAGGAATTCCTTGGCATGGTCAATTTTTACCACCGCTTCGTGCCCTGCGTTGCCCAGCTCCTCCGCCCCCTGCACGAGGCCCTCCGGGGGAAGTCGGGCAAAGGTGACATCGCCTGGTCGGAGCCGATGGCCGCGGCATTTGTGGGCGCAAAGCTGGCCTTGGCCAATGCCACCATGCTGGCGCACCCGGCACCCGATGCACCGATCGCCCTCACCACCGACGCGTCGGACTATGCGGTGGGCGCGGTGCACGAGCAGTGGGTGCGTGGTGCTTCGCAGCCCTTGGCGTTTTTTTAGCCGGCAGCTTCGCCCGCACGAACGCCACTACAGCACCTTTGACCGCGAGCTGCTCGGGCTCCACCTGGCGGTCCGACACTTCCGCCATCTGCTCCAGGGCCGCCCGTTCAAGGCTTTCCTTGATCACATGCCCCTTGTGTTCGCGATGGCCAAGGTCGCCGAGCCATGGTCGGCCCGGCAGCAACGTCACCTCTCTGCCGTGTCCGAGTACACGACGGACATCCGTCACGTCGCGGGTAAAGACAACCCGGTGGCGGATTGCCTTTCCCGGTCCGTCGCGCATGCGGTCCACCTCGGGGTCAACTATGCCCGGATGGCGGAGGACCAGACCGCCGAACCCGGCGTCCAGGCCTTGCGGACCGCCATCACGGGCCTCCACGTCACTGAGGTGCCATTCGACGTCGCGGGCGCGGCCCTCCTGTGCGACGTCTCCCTCGGCCGGCCTCGCCCCATCGTGCCCGCTGGCTGGCAGCACCGGGTTTTCGACGCCATCCACGGCCTGTCCCACCCGGGCATGAAGGCCTCCGAGAAGCTCGTCGCGGCGAAGTTCGTCTGGCATGGCCTCAGGAAGGACGTCCGCGACTGGGCCAGGACGTGCCTCACGTGCCAGCGCGCAAAGGTCCACCGCCACACCCAGGCCCCGTTGGCCCCATTTACGGTGCCCGAGCGTCGGTTCGACCACGTCCACGTCGACTTGGTGGGACCTCTGCCCCCCTCGCGGGGGTTCACCCACCTCCTCACCATGGTGGACCGCACCACACGGTGGCCGGAGGCCATGCCATTGGCGGCGACGTCTGCCGCTGATGTGGCGCAAGCCTTCATCGCCACTTGGGTTGCCTGGTTCGGTGCGCCCTCGGACATCTCGTCCGACCGCGGCCCCCAGTTCACCTCGGAGCTCTGGGGCACGGTGGCGCAAGGGCTCGGCGTCAAACTGCACCGCACCACGGCCTACCACCCCCAGGCCAACGGCCTGTGTGAGTGCTTTCATCGCTCGATGAAGGCCACGCTCCGGGCCAGCCTCCACGACGGCAGCTGGGCCGACAGGCTCCCCTGGGTCCTGCTGGGCCTCAGGCGGCGCCCAAGGACGACCTGCGCATGTCCTTGGCGGAGCTGGTCATTGGACAACCGCTGCGGGTACAGGGCGAATTTATCCCCGACTCCACGGCTCCTTGGTCCGCGGCGCAACAGCGCCCCACCCTGCAGGAGACCGCCCGGAGGTTCGCCCCGGTGCCGACGGCACACCACGGTTGCCCGTCCTCCCACGTCACCCCGGAGCTTCGCACAGCGGAGTACGTTTTCGTCCGGCATGACGCCCACCGGGCATCGCTACAGCCCCCGTACGACGGGCTCTTCCGCGTGCTGGAGACCGAGGACAAACATTTCACCGTGGACATCGGCGGTGCCCCGGATCGTATCTCCGTGGACCGCCTCAGGCCGGCCCACCTCAATCTGGACCACCCCACGCAAGCAGCTCTGCCTCCGCGTCGAGGCCGCCCCCCGGCGGTCAGACCCCCAGCACCCCCCAGCCCCGCTACCCCCCACCCCAGCCCTGCACGCATCGCCAGGGGGCGTTTCGGCTGGGTCATCCGGCTTCCTCGCAAGCTCACCCTTCAGGTGCGCAGGAATTCTGGAGGGGGGGGGCATGTGGCGGGCACAAGGGTCAATAATTCCGCGCACCAGTGGGTGGCGCCAGCGTCCAGGCGGGGAACTGAAATACATGCCCCGCCTTTCGGCCGATCGGCCATGCCCGGGGGCAAGGCGTGGCCTCGGGACATATATGCGGGCTCTAAGCTCGAGCCCGCCCAGTGCTGATATGCGAGCTTGTAATAAAGACTCTTGTTTGTATCCACGCGTTGTGGCCTACCTCTCTGGCAATCGAGTCATGTGTGTACAGCACCACACTGGTGACCCCGATTGGTTCAGCCGTTGCTGACCCCCGAACTCGCCATGGCTACCAACGCCATCGCAATCAAACTCCCAGAGGTTTGGGAAGCGCAAGCCGACGTTTGGTTTGTGCAGGCCGAAGCTCAATTCCAACTCCGGGGCATCACGGCGGACGAGACCAGGTACTACCACGTGGTCGCCGCCCTCGGGCCCAGCACTGCCGCCCGCGTCGTGTCCATCCTTCGGCGCCGCCGGGCGACCACAAGTACGAGGCAATCAAACGTCTCCTCCTTGCCATGTTCGGGCTCACGGAGGTCGAACGTGCAGACCGCCTCCTGGACCCTCCCGCCCTCGGCGACACACGACCATCCGTCCGGATGGATTTCATGCTGTCCCTGCTTGGAGACCAGCGCCCGGATTTCTTATTCCGAGCACTTTTCCTATGCCAGCTACCTGTACAGGTGCGCCTCACGCTGGCCGGTTCCAAAATAATGGATTCCGCGCCCTGGCTGGAGAGGCTGACAAGTATTTCGCGGCCTGCGACACGCGGTCGGTGTACGGTGCTGCCGTAGTGGATAACGGCGCGGCGGCTACAGCACCCCCTGCTTCCCTCGTGGCCGCTGATACGCCCCACCCACTACCGCCACCGCCGCCGGCACGGCCGCCGAGGGGGCCACCGCCGCAAACCTGGTGCTACTACCATGCCAGGTTCGGCCGCAAGGCTAAAACGTGCCGCCCGCCATGTTCTTTTGACGGGTCGGGAAACGACCGGGCCGGCGCTCACTTGCGGCCATGAGCGTCGGCCATTCCGGCAGCCTCCTGTTCATCACGGACACCTCATCCGGGCGCCGTTTTCTTTGCGACACGGGAGCGCAGGTGAGCGTGCTCCCTGCCTCCGCGTCCGACAAGCAAGCCGCGGGCCGGGGCCCCGCTTTGCTTGCCGCCAACGGCAAGCCCAGTGCTGATATGCGAGCTTGTAATAAGGACTCTTGTTTGTATCCACGCGTTGTGGCCTACCTCTCTGGCAATTGAGTCATGTGTGCACAGCACCACAGCCTCAGACTAAAAAAAATTTCACTCCAAATTCTCCACACTCCTTGACACCAGTTTTATTCTATAGGGTTCAAATCCCACTCTGACTACTAATTTGTCGTGGTATCAAAAGGTTTGTGTCCCACTTCTGACTACCATTTTGTCGTGTGGATGGCTTTGTGAAGACAGAACATCCACGGATGGAATCGAGCTTAAAGAGGCGACCATCAATCCAATGGCGGATCATACATGGGAAGGGGGGTTTGGGGGAAATGCCACGGCTTACCTTACAGCTCCGCGCAGTCTTCACCTGCAAATTAATAACTCAAACCAAAAGCGGTGTTGCTGTACAAAAATATGCGGCTTTATTGCCGGACAAATTATTGACTTAAAACAAAGAACTCGACGGAAGATAAATGTCCTAAATCGGGATGTCCCCACACCTCACTTAAAATACACAACAGAGGAGAATGAATCAAATAAAACGTTGTTTGTGGATGCGTCTTATCTGTCTGGATGTGTGATGTCGGTCAGTGATGTCGGTCAGGCTCCGTCCGGCTCCGATGTTGGCGCGAAGCAGGCCTCGGCACGCCCTTGTCCTCTAGGCCTCAATAAGGCCCCCTTCGCACACTGCAAGGCCACCGAGCCACTCACTCGCCCGGGTTGCGCCCGCTCCAGTGGCAAGCCTTGCTCGCACGTGAACGCCAGGGAGGAGAATCGATAGTGCTCCAACGTCCGTCGTCCAGCAGGTAATTTGCGGTTCGCACAGGAAAAACGTCCAAACGGGGCAAAAGCAAGGGCAGAAGGGAGGTCCGGGCAGGAACGAAGCCAAAGCGAGAGGGACCCAGGGGAAGAGCTCAAAATGCCGGCGAGCGAGAGGTTTTACTGGCGGTCTTCTGACGTCAGCCCGCTTTTCCTCCTCCAACCAGCGCATCGCTTCTAGCCTCCCCGAATCTCCTGATCTCATCCGTCCCCTCCCATTGGCCGAGCGCTTGGCGCCCTGTTCTCATGCCATTGGTCGGTGGCCAATCACAAGTCCTTCTCCACTCTCCAATTGGTGCTCTGGTTGTTGCTCGCCCCGCCCCCCTCCTGTCAATCACAAGTTCTCCTGGGCATGGCTCTCGGCCCACCTGTGCGATGTTTGATGCCCATGCCGGCGTTGTATGAGGCCGGTTCCATCTGCTCTTCCGGTCAGTTTTATCGTCTTGTGGCGGAGGGGGATTTAATTAATGTGTGCATGAATTGATCGAGCTAACATGTGTGATGTGCTGCCATACTGTACAAAAGAATGATCACCAGGTCTGACACACAGGGGAATTAGCTTAGTCCCTATTCTACCTATCACCCGATCATCCTCATATGATCACAGGTACACACATGATCCGACAAACCGGTCTAACAGAACTTATCACATCAAGATTCCCTAACACGACAGACGAAGCATGATACCTAAACAGATCTACCTAAATCTATATATGCCCTACCCACTGACAAACAATACATATTGTTACGGAACCCAACGTCGGCCTCTGTTCCCCTTACCGAGGGGGGATTAATCCCCTCGTCTCTGACTGACTGACGGGGTCCCTGACGCTGCCCAGCTACCTCCGGAAAGGCAGGTGCATAGCCCCGTTCGTACCGCGGACAGATGTTAATTGCCGAGCGGTTTTAGCAACCGCGGCACGAACTATTAACAGAAAATAACCCGATTCCGAAACGTTGGCCACCTCGGCGCGCAGTGTGCTTTGTTGGATGCGAGGCCCAGCGCGGATAGGTGCTGCGTCGCTTCTCTGCGAAGCGTCGTTGCCAATTCGGGCCTATCCCCGCCCCACACGGTTGAGTCCGGACCTCGCCAGGCAAGGCGACCGGGCAGGTAGGAGGGATAAAGAGCAGGTAGGATGGATCGGAACGGTGCCCCCTTGCGGGGACGGGGTTCCGACAGGGCGAGATTGAGCCATCGGGCCGGAGACCGCAAGGATCCGCGCCGAGATGGTGCGTGGAATCTCGGCCCGACCAAACCGCCTCCCCTGAACCGAATGCCAGACGAATTCAACCTGCAGGTGACCAAACCACCCGAATTCATTGCTCGGTTTTGCGAAGCCGAGTTTTAATGATGTAACGACGCACCGAGGCTCAGATATAGCGGACTGTGATGATGATAGTGTTTTGGATCCGAAATTGAGAGTAAGTGAGTAGGATTGGCAGAAATGATTGGCAAATTGATGATTGGTAGAATGATTGGCAGTGATTGGCAAATTTTGATTTGTAGGAAATTGGATGGGCCAAATTGATAGTAGAGGATGCCCGATGTGGTGGGATGGCAAATCCACCATCCCTCACAACACGGGGCACATGAGCACCAGCTATGGGGTTTATGGCAGTGTAAGCTCGCCGGGGGAGGGTTTGGATAATGTATAGGGACCTAGAGATGACCATAGGTAACGATTGATTTAAGTAGCAACATTATACGGGTAGTGGGGACGTAGGTAGATTAGTTTGGATGATAACGACATGGTATGTGCTTAGTTTAAAGGGAAGACGGGGAGCACCAAGTTAGAAGGAAACCAGGTAGATCAGATGATGCCGTGTGTTTGAGAATCGAAAGTGTATGGAGCAGTGTATGAGTGAGTAATGGTGATTGCGGATTGTATTGAGCGTGGAAGTGTATGGAGCAGTGTATGAGGAACAATTGTGGTTGTGCATTGTATTGAATGATTGAAGAAGCCTGGGAGGAAGGAGGGTGCAGGAAGCACCAGGTGTAGGAGTGATGGCACAGGTGTGCAAATACAGGTGAGCATGGTTGAATGAAATGAATGGTATGGAATACATGGAGTATAGAATGGATGGTGTGGAGGGAGTATGGTGGAAACTGTGGAGTGGAGTGGATGGTGCGAAGGTGTGAATGGGGGAAAAGTGGACCCCTATCACGAATACCCGGGGAGGGTAGTTTAAGAGTTAGGTAGAGGGAGTAGGTAAATTGTGGTTGGATATTGGCATCTGTGGCGCGTGTGGAAGAATGGTGTTTGGATGGGTGCATTAGTGTTGTGGAAATGGCTGGGCGTGTGGCCTGTTAGTGTGTGTAGTTAAATGGGCACTCCGCTACTGTGAGGATGTCGGCCAGGTGAGGCCGCAGGTGGGCTCTGGGAGCCATTAGAGTTGTGGATGGGGCCCGAGGATCCGGAGGACGGACCCGGGTAGCCCAGTGCCAGAGAGGGCACCGAGTGGGGAGAGCGCCAGAGGGCCTTCCCCAGGTAGATAGGTAGGGGTAAGGAGCAGGTAAGCTCGGAGGCAACTGCAGTGGTGGAGGTGTGCAGGTGGGTAGACCTGCTGGGAGAGCCACACGACCCAGTCCTGAAATTGTGCAAAGGCACAGGGAGTTGAATCGGGGGAGTGAGACCCCAAATTGATGAAGCACCACAGTTTGGTCAATGGGAATTTGGTTCTTAAAACCGCATGGAGTAAGTTGGCCAATGGATTGGCAGGGAAAGACCCCGGGTAGTTTAAAGTGTGTTAATGTCATTTAGAGGATAGTTAGGATTGAAGTCTCCTCGCACCATCTACATCCACTCACCTGAGGTGACAGGTACCTCCACACCATGCCAGGTTTTTATTATTTTTGTGCAAATGTTTGGAATGTGAGACGCATCATGACGTGGGTGTGACATTGTGTTGATGTTCCATCTCTCCCTCCTTATGAGGATTGATGATGGCAAATTTAGACAATGGGATTGTGACGAATTTGGTATTAGGGGAAATATCGGGAGGACGAGACGGTAGCGACGGATTTGTAAATTGTAGTGTAATGTGTAGATTGTTGTAAATATGGGTAAGGGCAAGGGTGGAGTAGGTAACAGGGGGGGGGGGGGGGTGACGCACGGTAGGGATTAGGCTGGGCCAAATCAGGGGTGATTTTCAATTTTTCATACTACAAGGTTGTAATTTACCTAAAAGTTGTGGCTGGGTAACAGAAACAAAACCATGAAATTTTTTTTCAAAAATATTGACGTCTTACGGTAAAACAGCCCTTTACCATAGCAACCGTTACAGACGACTCAAAAAATTCTTAAAATCGATGATTTCTCAGGCTGTGTGTGACCCCGAGTTGATTCTGGTACCAAAAGATTCAGAATTGAAAGCCAAGGATGATTGGATAGCTTAACAATGTCTGTGACACAATTCAATACAACTTTTATCCCAAAAACTCATTTTTATCTCAAATTTAAGGCATTTGTTTGAAAAAAAAATGAAAATTTTGCTTTTTAATCATAGGATAATCATTAATCAGAGCTATAGTCAAATTAAATGTACTTTAAATTAACTTTTGTCATTGATTAAGCTTTTTTGTCTCAAATTTAAGGTCTGACATTGAACATTGATAACAAAATAAAAAACCTAGTCCCAATTGTAATCAATGGAGGCCAATGACTTCTTAGTCACAACCTCAGTGGATGTTGCCAGTCCATGCAGCTTCTCCCTGACGCCCTTCACAACCCTGTATAGAGCCTGGAGCTGCGCCTCAGATTTGGGGGCCTTGTTAGTGTTCAAATCTGTGGCGAGTCCAAGTGTCCGCTCTGCTGCGTCATTGACAACTGGGAGTTTGGCCACAACTTCCTTGCCATGACGATAGCTGTCTGAGGTGGGCCACTGTGCAACGGGGAGCTTGACAAAACTGGAGTCAATACCCAAGAGTTCAAACATGCTCCAAGAGTCGTAACCAACAAAGTCTTTGAGGGCTTTACTCCCCAATTGCTGTGAGGCTGGCATCTCCTGTATCATGTTATGTGCAGTCCCATGGTACCTGAGCATCGCCCTTCTCATAGTCTGCTTGTCAGATGACGTTCTGTCCGAGAAGAGTGCCAAAGAGACCAATCTCTCTGAGAGGTACCACAAATGGTTTTGTAGCTTCTCTCGGGCCACAGTCACAAAGGACAGAAATTTGGCAGGCCACTTTGTTGGATTCTTTGCGATACTGGCCTCAGCCTTGAGGAGGTTCTTCATCAGGTACATGTCGTTAGATGGTGCATCTGCAGCACTGGTACATGTCAACCACGCTTTAGTGTAGAAGACTGACATGAATGCAGCGAGACTGGTTATGTCTTCCAGCTCTTCGGGTGTGTAGATATCTCCCAGCTGCCAACGGAAGAGTGCCACCTTTATAGTGTATAAAGTCTTGCTCATCCAACGGGCGTGGTGGAATGCCCCAGGAGCTTTGATAGTGATGGTCCTCATACCATCAGGGACAGTCCCTCCAAGAAACAGCAGTGTGAGGTGTGCCAGCTCCAGGTAGTCGTGTCGAAGAGTCTCCTTTGTGCTATTGTCCATCCACGTCTGAAGGAAGGTGATGGTGGCATGTACATGGCCAGCCAGCTCTCTCTGTTGAGCAGACACCTCGACCAATGTGTAGTTGCCCTGGTCCAATTCACTCCAAGTGTTGAGCAGTCGCTTGAACAGCTGTTCATTAGGTCCTGTGGTGCTGTGGTGGGGCCATACACTATTGAGCAAGACGCCCCTCCAACCAATTCGTGGATGTGGTGCCGACACGCCAATTGCAGAAGACTCCTGCCAAACTCAGTCTCCAGTCTTACTACGACTCCACTCTTGACCCCAGAGTTCACTGCCGTTGTATCGAAGACAAGAGCGCCTATCCTTGATGTGTGCAAGAGCGCCTTGAACGCCCTGATGAATGGTTACAGTAACAACCGAAAGCAGGCATTAAAATTAATGATTGTAAGCTGCTTTTGTTAACTTTTTTTTATTGAAATGAAGATGGCCAAATTTAAACAACGTTATAACAGTTATAAAAACTGGACAATACAAGGTTGTAAAAGACAATTTAAAGTAAATTTAATCTGATTAATGGTTATCCTATGATTAAAAAGCAAAATTTTCAATTTTTTTCCATAAATATGCTTGAAATTTCAGACAAAAATCAGTTTTTTTGATAAAAGTGGTATTGAATTGTGTCACAGACATTGTTAAGCTATCCAATCATCCTTGGCTTTCAATTCTGCATCTTTTGGTACCAGAATCAACTCTGGGGGTCAAACACAGCTTGAGAAATCGTCAATTTAGGCATTTTTTGAGTCGTCTGTAACTGTTGCTATGGTAACGGGCTGTCTGACCGTAAAACGTCAATATTTTTGAATTTTTTTTTCATGATTTTGTTCCTGATACTCACTTACAACTTTTAGGTAAATTACATTGAATTAGGAAAATCACCTCCGATTTGGCCCAGCCTAGTAGGGATGAGCTTTATCACTTCGCTCTCCGTGCGCACCTTGTTCTGCATTACCTGTGTTGATGTGTACCCTTGCGCCCTTACCCCTTGCTAACCTGCCCTCTCTGTCTTCCTTTCCCGACCCATGGATCATGCTCTCTGGGCACTGAGGGGAGCATGCGGGGGGGGGGGGGGGCGCGTCGGTGTGCCCGAATCCTCGCAACCAGCTGCCTGCATCCACGCACCACTTATGGACCACAGTCTGTGGCCAAGCACCACTTATGGAACACCAGTTTTGTGGCATGGCCCCTCTGCTGGGACCGGCCAGGTTGGCCAGAGGAAGATCTTGCTTGTGGACCTCGGTGAGGTGGCACCAAGCCCACAGGTGAATCACCAATAGTCGGCCCCTGTCGGCCATAAATAAAAAAAGTGGACACGTTCTGTGCTTTTTATTATTATTGCAAATAGGTCGCCAGCAAGAAGAACATGAATAAAGACAACATCAGGAAGAACAATGGCCAGCAGAGGGAGCCGAAGAACAAGACCACCAACAGGGTTTTTTTTTATTTGAACTGTGGTGACTGTGCACTCGTTTGGTGAGTGGTGCTTTATGGTGCTTTGATGATTATTGGTGCTGGTGCGTCGATGCAGTGCATGCTGTCTCTCCCCCCCCCCCCCAAAAGAAAAATCACAGGTCCTGGGTTCGTTTTGTAAATAATCAAAGTAACGTCACTTGTAAATAATGCTCCCCACCGTTCATGTTTAGTTTGAAAACAATTCCGCAATTCGGTTATCCTGTGTGGGTGTGAATCTGTTAGGTAGGGTGCAATGCAGCAGAGGGATATACTTATTTGTGTTTTAAAACTGTCGCACTCAGGGTCAGGTTAATTGTAGAGGGAACTTCACCTACGTGTCACACTAAGTAAAGTTTTATAGGCCCGGGACGTGCCTGGAGGATGAGGGTGCAGTGTAACGGATTTGAGAATCCTGTAATTGTTGTAAATATCACCCTCTGTAAATAGTGTCATGATTCCTTGTAAATACCTCCGTTAATTGTAAAGGTCAAAGGTCGTCCCCTGAGTTAATCCATCGCTTGCACGTAGAAAATCATATAACCTTCTAAGTAGTTATTTCCTTATTATGTGTTCCAGTTTAAGGCCCTGTTGCCCATTAATTGACACTGCATTGCATCGAATAAGATAGATCCCCTTGTTCAAATTCCCCCAAAACCTCCATTTCCAACTGCGTCATTGCCATTCGCATTGCCAACTACATTTGCCGCCATTACGGCGAGGTCATCTCGGAGAAGAAGGTGGGAGGAGTCAACCAAGCGCCAGGAACAAGGCGTGGCTTTGCCAACGCCTCATCAAGGGGGCGGGATCGGTGAGCCCTTGCGACCAATCCAGGCCGAGGCGAGCTCACCGATGGGCGTTTTTAAAGGCCGGCGGCTTGATCGCCACGCACCTTAGAAAAGGAAGTTGGGAGGGACTGCTTGAGCAGATGACCGAGAGAGCCACGAGCAGATGACCGAGAGAGCCACCAGCAGATGAGTGAGGAGTCCACCGTAGCTGAATCCACCGCAGCTGAATCCACCGCAGCTGAGTTGAGTTGAGAAGGAGTTGAGCTTTAACGGCAGTTCAATCCGCGGCCGCGAAGCAACGCCGCCGTACGAACGAGATTGAGGAGGGGCGGCGGCTGCTCACCTCAAGCCTTGCCGTTGACAATGAACCGGACCCGCACCCTTCCAGCCCTGTGGTCCCACCTCCTCATCCGTCCAGCCATCCACCTCCTGCCATTCCTGTCATCATCCCCGTGTAAGTCTGACTGTCGTCTGTTTGTCCGTGTTGTCCCTGGGAATAAGTAAGCCTGTATAGGTAAGTAGAATTGCACTGTGTCTTCCTCTTCTGTAAATTATTTTCGTTTCTTTCCCTCTCCTTGGTTTCTTTGGTTTTGTACAATAGTTAGTAATAAATTCCTGTTCTTCCTTACTCTGCCTTCTTTTCTTCACATCCGTTCGTCTTTGTGATTTCCCCATTGAATACCTGTGGCACGATTTGGCCAACGCATAAGAATCGGGTTTAGTCCTGCTAATGGTTCGAGCCGTGGGCTTCTAATCCGCTCGGCAAAATAACATCTTGTCCGCAGTCTCGAACGGGGTTGCTCACCTGCCTCGTGGAGGGAGCTGGGCAGCTTCAGGAGCGGAGACGGCCAGTGCAAATAGAAGGGGGATTAACCCCCCCTCCCCCCGCTAAGGGGAAGCGCCGTACTCCGTTTCCGCAACAATATATATATATATATGTATATTATCAAGGTTCTGTGCAGTGTCTGTCCTGTATCACACACAAAACACCCAAAAAGTTGTGGACGGATTTTTAAAGTGATTCTTCACCATTGGGAGATTGGGCCAAAAACGATACATAGCAGGATATCTCTAAAAGTTGTGGACAGATTTGGACGAAACTTGGTGGACCGGTTGTGCGTGTGACAAGGACTAATCGTTTTGATTTTAGTGAAGATCTGAATATGGATTCGAATACGAGAATTATTTAATTTTCTAGTGATTCTTCACCATTGGGAAATAGGGCCAAAAACTATCACGATATCTCAAAAAGTTGTGGACGGATTTAGGCAAAACTTGGTGGACGAGATGGTCAGATGAGAAGAACAAGCCGATTCAATGTTGGTGACAATCAGCAGGTGTCAGCATCAGCAAATGCAGGTGTCAGCAAGAAATGGCAAGAAAGCAGGTGTCAGCAAGAAATGGAAAGAAAGCAGGTGTCAGCTTTTGTCAGATATCAGGCATCATCATCTTTCATCAGCAAAGCCACACCTCAGACACAAAAAGTGTTGAGAGGTACTATATAAGGACCAGGTTAGACCTCAATTTGTGTAAACCTTTGAGTCCACAGTTTCTACAGTTTGGAGACTGTTTTTTCCAGCCAGAAAAAGATGGATAAGGCTTTGTTCTTGTTCTTTTTCATCCTCGCTTGCTGTTTTGACATCAACTACGCCTTCAAAGTTTGTTCATTTAGTGGGCTGAATCGCAAAAGAAATACAACGAGCTGTCCTGACGCTGAAACGACACTGCTCGATGTAAGTAAAAATCTATCTGATGATAAGGGCTTTGGATGGAGGTTTTAAAAGTGGAGATGATGAAAGGGACGAGGAAAGTAATTGTTGTGTCTTCGTTGCAAAAATAAAGACAATTCCATTAAAATTGTCTTTATTTGTGGACGGATTTGGATTTGTTACGTGGACAAGTTCTATCATTATTCGCACATTTTAGTCAAATTAATGACACTAGGGCATTGCCCGTACTATATCTATATCTAAAATTATATCCCCCCCCTCTATTTACATGAAATGGTTTGGTCCAAAGCGAACGGCTTGCGAGTACGGTGACAATCCCCCCCCTCTATTTACATGCAATGGTTTGGTCCAAAGCGAACGGCTTCCGGAGTTTGGTAAAGAAATCGCCATCGCGTGCACAAACGCGCAGGAAAGCGAATGAATCGCAAATTCGTTGTTATTAGTTTTAAAACATAGTTTAACGCCAACATAGCGCCAACATAGTTTGCAAACGTGAAATAAATGAATACGCTCTCAAATGTGCCATCCGAGGCAGAGTGTGTCCTCCACGTTCGGCACACGCGATCGTTCGCTGCTCTCTGATTGGTTGAATCGTTTTTTGGACATAGCTCGGTAAGTAATTGTCCGATTAATATGAAACCTTGAAAAGGCACATCCTCGGGTCCCCAGCAATATACCTGGCAAGTTTCAAGTATATCGGACCGGTAGTTGTCGAGAAACAGCGGTCACAGACAAACAAACAAACGTACAGACGTACAGAGATTACTGGAATTATAGATAGACTAGGGCATGCCCGTACTATATCTATATCTAAAATTATATCCCCCCCCTCTATTTACATGAAATGGTTTGGTCCAAAGCGAACGGCTTGCGAGTACGGTGACAATCCCCCCCCCTCTATTTACATGCAATGGTTTGGTCCAAAGCGAACGGCTTCCGGAGTTTGGTAAAGAAATCGCCATCGCGTGCACAAACGCGCAGGAAAGCGAATGAATCGCAAATTCGGTTTTATTAGTTTTAAAACGTAGTTTAACGCCAACATAGTTTGCAAACGTGAAATAAATGAATACGCTCTCAAATGTGCCATCCGAGGCAGAGTGTGTCCACGTTCGGCACACGCGATCGTTCGCTGCTCTCTGATTGGTTGAATCGTTTTTTGGACATAGCTCGGTAAGTAATTGTCCGATTAATATGAAACCTTGAAAAGGCACATCCTCGGGTCCCCAGCAATATACCTGGCAAGTTAAAAGTATATCGGACCCGTGGTTGTCGAGAAACAGCGGTCACAGACAAACAGACGTACAAACGTACAGACAGAGATTACTTGAATTATAGATAGATTATAAGGTTGTACATTTATCTTAATGGTTTCGAATGTAAAATAATTTGAAGGAGTGTCTCTTAATGCGATTTTAACGAGTGTAACATCACGATTTACTAAATGTGTGTCACCTCAAAAGGGTGCTCTGATCCCTCTGGAGGAGGAAAGACAACTTCTGAAGAGTTGCTCCATGACTGTACAGACAGTAAGAGAAACTTTCAATGCGGTAAAACAGCTTATAACAGGTCAATATGGTCAATGATTGCTTTGAAGAGGATAACATCATTTCATTTGGGAATTTGGTGGACGAGAATTTGGAATTTTCATGCACAATCTTTACAAATGTGGAAATGTATCATACACCTGTAGAATAGAAAATGCATTCAGTAGTTGTTGATTGTGAAATTTACTTTATCCATTGTTTTGAATGAATTCAGGTTAATTGAGTCTAAATATGGACCTGCATCAATCCTTGTGCTTACTTTGTCTTTTCAACTGCAGCTCATAATCAGTATATTCTTGCTTGTTCTCTTCAGATGGCTTCACGCTGCGACATCAGCTTCCTGATTGGAAAGGAATCTCAACAACGACAACACAACAAGCATTTTAAGGCCATTTTCCCTGCTCCAGCGAGGGTTGGCGGATCTGGAAAGAAATCTCTAAATGATGAAAAAATAAACAAAGAACAAATGTTTGTCGACAACCTAAACAGGTTTGGTAACTTCACCAATAACTGATTTTACAAAATCGATGTTTTTGCTGACCCTATAAGTGGCTATATGAGCATGAACAAGAACTTGTGTGAACTTTGCACGTATAGATGAACAAGAGGGGAAAAAAAACAAATTTTTTTTTTTCTGTATATGAGATCAAGGCTCGTGCAAGAGGTAACATTAATCACAAAACAACATAAGCGGACACATAAAACATATAATAATGGGAACGGAAGACACGATGGGGAGAGAGAGAGAGGGAAGCACACAAGTACAACAGCAGAGAACAGGGACATCAGGAGATCTGTGGGAGGGAGAGGGCTTGAGGGGAGGGGCACAGGAAGGGGGGGAGTAGGTGGGAGATATATAAAACAAATGGACACTGCTTGGACTTCCAGGAAAGAAGTCGGTAATTCAAAAAAGTGCATCTGGGGTGATTCACGGGGGAAGAAAGATGAAGGTTTTGGATGGGGGAAGATAAGAGATGGTGGTGAACAGCTGTTTTGAAGGCCTGGAGGGAGGAGTGGGATTGAAGAGAGTGAGGCAGTTTGTTCCAGAGGCGGAAGAAAAGAAGAATGAAAGCGTGAAGGTGAGCAGAGAGTCTTGATTTTGGCAGTTTCACCAGGAGAGGGTTTCTGGCAGATGTTGTGCGACCTGAAGGAATATTTGGCAGACAGAGCACAGACAGAGCTGGGGGAGCTCGTCCAGAAAGGAGTCGACAGCAGACAGAGAGACCACCAACCTGCCTGCGGTGAGCGAGTGAAAGGCCCCTGAGAGTCAGCTTCATCGCCGGAGATTCCAATGATTATGAAAGCTTTGGTTTCTGCAGCATGTTTTGAGACAGATCTGGAGACTAAATATCTTGTTATGTTTCATCATGTTAAACTAATGGATAATTCAGTTTAAATTTATTAATCTATTTTATTTACTTACTCCATTATGTCATGGGCTGGCAGGATGGCCCAGACCCAGAGCGACACACACTCACCTCGAATATGTCTCGTCTCAGTTTAAATCTCAGCACAGCTATAAACTGTCATCTCGGTGTTTCACATGCAGTGTGTGTGTGTGCAATGCCTTGGGTGGACGTTGAACTGGACATCTCATCTGCTGGCATTAGTTTTTGGACATTAATGATCCCACAGTGTCAGCGAAGGGTTGACGAGCGATCTCCAGCACTTTGGCCAAATTACAAATTTCTCTCCTGACTTCCGATGTCGGAGTAGCCACCTGTCCAGGATTGTAACTCGAGCCATATAAACTGCTTCGGCAGTACCGACGCTCGGTGTAGAGCATGCTTCATGATCGGATCTTTATTTCATCACATTTTACAATTACTTTGCAGATTGCCTGTTTTTCATTGCATATCTTCACGTGATTAGTACATTTTTGATTATATTTAACTTTACCTGGTCCTTTGAAAGGAGTATTCATAAAAGTGCCTGGAATCTTTGAAAGAACATTTACAAGGCATTGAAATCAAACTTACAAAGACTCAGGTTTTACTGTTAGTTATTAATTGAGGCATCTGCCACAGGAAATACAGGGAGAAACGCTTCTCTTCCTTGAAGAGTGACATCTTCACGTTATTGGCACGAAGAAATCGGCACGGGATATCCCAGAAGTGTGTGTGTGTGATCATCTATCGGTACGTCATCTCATCATCCTGATGAGGATCATTAAATACAAGGATGTGACATTAATTGTATTCACTGCTATAAACATCGAGAGGTGACGTTTGGTGCACCAAGATTATTTGAGAATGAAATATGAATAGTGGATCAAAAAACCTTATTTAGTGGCTTTCTACACATTATATCTGCAAAAACTAGGATTTTTGACTCACAACCCAATTCCCACCATCTCAATTCAAAGAAACATTTATTTTCATAGTTGCCAATATAACGAGTCAAACAAAAATATACGAAAGCAATACATCCGGAACTTGATGAACTCAGAAGGATACAATCAAGACAACATAAAGAGAAGAAATATGGAGGCATCATCAGAAGCCAAGGCTTGTGTTGATATGCTTATGCACTAACAATATAAATGACAAACGATAACTTGGATTAAATCTACCGAATGGTAAAAAATGAAGGAAAAAATATTCAAGAATATTGGAAATAACAATAACTAGAACTGCCACTTTAAAACTGCTGGCAATGATGACCGGTTTACTCGCACCCACTTTTGATACAACCCCACTTTTGATACAACCCCACTTTCATTGGACATGCTTTGACACAACCCCCCTTGGATACAACCCCGAAACACCCCCACACCCCACCCCCCCCCCCCCCACACGCACACTAGGGTGGAGTGAAAATAGCCCAAAAAAACTTTTTTGACTTTTAACTTGCTAGATATGCCAAAAGGTGCCATTACATCTAAAGAGCACTGTGTTAAAATTGTATTAAAATTGAACAATATTTTGATCTCCCTCAGTAACTTTTTATTTTACTATACTATGCAACATAGTAAAACAGCTCATAGATGCATTCAAATCATAGGTCTATTATAGTTTGTCTCAGAATGTTACAGTCACACAGTTACAATGTGAAGTGTGTGAAGTCGCGCTTCGATTCAAACGATGGCATCATCTGTCGCGAGGCGACACGGGCACGGATGAAGCCGTCTCGCCTTTTCTTGCCACACACAGCTTGAGCGGCCTCGGTCACGAGTTTCACAGTCCTTTCCACAGCCTGTGTGTGGCAAGGGAATTTAGGGAGGAGGACAGTTGGGGTGACATCCATCGTGATAAGTTCCTTCAGCTCAGGGTCTGACATGCCTCGGATCACGGGAGGCTCCGAGATGGCGCACGCTCCCCAGTCAATTAGGTCGAAGTACTCCACTGCGTCAAAGTTGAGTTTAGCGGGGACCTTGAACCGTCGTATCTGTCCAGTAGGCTGTCTGTCTGTTGCTCTGGCTTTCATCACTCGCCGCAAGCCCCATTCTCGTATTTGAGGTCGATCATCAGTTATCATGGCCAGGAGTATATTTTCCGGATGTGCAAAGTACGCGTTGCGGTGCATAACAGGGTCAACGATCTTCTTGTGTTTAGCGCTAAGGTATCGTGACTTGACGATCATCTGGTGGATGTGCCTGGCTCCAACTTTGCATGACGAGTGGACTTTGATGGAAAACCACATTGGAGCATACACTCGAATGATATATGTCACCATGGTTTTCAACTTCTCGGGTGGTGTCTTGATGCTGACGTACAGTCGGAGTATTATATTAGCTGTTGTAAGCCACCGAGAGTGATTCAGGCATCCAGGGTTTCGTAGGGCCAGATCGACGCTGCATTCACCTTCGCTAATGCCATTGCACATTTCCAAGAGATATCGCAGGTCTGTACTCCAGTCTCTCGGGTCCACATTCGGCAATGCCTGACTCAGTTTCACTGGCGTAAACGATGTTACAGGCTGTTCGTTACACGTTGATAAACGTTTTCCGATGGGTCCTGAGAATCCACGCGGGCCTGTAGTTGTGCCGTCGGATTCCTCGAACAGATGCCGCAGCGGAAGTTCATTGGCATGAAGAAGACATACCAGCCACTGCAGTGGACGATTGAAGGTTTCTTCCAGTTGTCGTATAACACCTCCTGTATGTCCCGTATTCACATTAGTGCCGTCACACCCGACTACATTGATGTCCTCTGTCTTCACATCCGTTCCTTCAGACTAGCGACTAAAGACTCTGCAATGCTTTTGCTGGATCCTGATGATGGAGTTGTGTGGCTGAAGTACGATGAACCGGGTTCTGCGATGATGCTGACGTGTTCGTCTTTGACTGTTGTTTGGTGATTCTTCTTGTCAGTGCCGTGAACCTGAGTCATGGTGTTATCCTTCCTGCCATCAAAGTATAGTCCCTCTATGACGGTGCAGACATCACTTTGAAGTTCTTCTCGAGTTTTGCTACGTTCTCTGCGGATCTTGCTGCAATCAATTATTTTAGAACGGTCTTTTGGTGAAACTACACCGAGATCGTGTAGAACTGATGTAGCTAATATAGCAGCTGATCTGTCAGAGATGCCAGTTCGGTCGCAGGCTTTAGTGAGCGAAGGTAGTGAGATCGTCATTTGTTGCTGTTGTCGAACCGGTTTTGGTGTGCTCTGGAGATTAACTGATTCAGAAATATACTCATCGTCAGTCGCGTTATCCGCGTAGTCTTCTTCGCTTTCATCATACGTAGAAGCAATCTGACTTTTGGCATCTTCGTAGTGAGTTTTCATTCGTTTGAGATTGGTTTCTTCTCTTTCCGCTTTCCTCTTCAATCTTGATGTCTCTTCTTGATCTATTCCGCCAATTACCATGTTCCTCGGTCCTCTCTGGTCTTGAAGGAACTCTCGCTCTTTTTGCGGCACTTTATGTTCTTTCAAGCAGTTACAGTTAGACACCATGTCAGAACATTTACATTTGCTAAGATCAAACAGATTGTTAGATTTGTCGAGAAAGTCTGTGAGTCGTTGTTTGTAGGTGGCTTGATCCTTTCTTCCCTTGTAGACTTTTAGGATTGAATTGTACTTGTCATGGAAAGATCTGAGTTTTTTTAATCGCTTGCGCGTGCGATACCGTTGGAAGAGAGGCCGTTTCCCATACCTCCTGAATTTCATAGCACAGTTTGTGAGCTATGTCACCAAATGAAGGGTATTTGCCATTCTCCGTCCTAAGCTGTTGCCGAGATTGAAGGTATCCTTTCATGACATCAGCGTACGTTGGGAGAGCGTTAGTTTGGATGTTTCGTGGAGCTCCAAATATCACGCATGTAACTTGATCTCTTGTGACCGCCATCGTTCTGAAAACAAACAAAAACAACTTATTACAGGCTTAACTTAGGGTTCCCCAGACAGACAGACAGACAGCACAAACAACACGAACTCACTCACACGAATTGAAGGGGGGTGGCAGGAGTGCAGCAATCGCCCAGGTGCAGCAAATCGTCTCATCTGGCATAAATAGTCCCAGCCAGTGCTAATATAAACGGGGTGCGTATCACTACACAGCTCACCAAACCTCCCTCGTCGGTGACGCTCCTCAGCCCTGGTTGGCTGGCTGAGGGCTTTGTGGCCACGCCTTTGATGATGCAGGGGTGGGCCACACCCTGTTCTGGCGCCCAGCCACCCTTCTTCTCCATGTCACCTCGTGGTCAATGGCGGATCAAAGCCTGTATCACGAAATGCGATACATTTCGAAATGCGATAATATGCCAAAATTTCAATCAGATTGAGGGCGATGAAGGAGTGGTCAGAAATAATTATAATTTTGCAGGATTGTTTCTATGGTCATTTGGCACATTTCCCATATACTAGCTTATAAACAAATTTAAAATGATATTTTTACTCCACCCTAACGCACACCCCTCCACACATACACACACACACACACACACCCCTCCACACATATACACACACACACACATCCAACCTCCCGTCCTCCACACGCACACCCCAACCCCCCCCCCCCCACACACATATCCACCCCCCCCCCACACCCACACACACACACACACACAAACACACGCAAACATCCCCCCAACCCACCACCCCCAACACACACACACACACACACACACACACACACACACACACACACACACACACACAAACACACACACACAAACACACACACACAAACACACACACACAAACACCCCCATATCCCTCCCCCCACACTCACACCCCTCCACACATACACACACACACACACACACACCCTCCACACACACATCCGCCCCCCCCCTCCACACGAACACCCCAACCCCCCCCCCCACACACACACATATCCACCCCCCCCCCCCACACACACACACACACAGACATCCACACACACGCACATCGACACACTCACACACAGACACACACACACAAACATCTACACACATGCCCACACACACACAAACATACACACACACACACACACACACACACACACACACACACACACACACACACATCCTATGGTGCACTTGTGGTGAAAATTTCATGTCAATCTGTGCAATGCTTGCAGAAAAAGCGATTTTTAAAAGAAGATAAACCTGAAATTGCAGAGCCAGAATTATTTATTTTATCTGAGAAGCCAAGCGAGGTTTCCACTTCCTCAGCTTCTCACAACTCTGTGTCAAATGCGATCGAGTTAAAAAAGTCAGAATTTGACAAAATCTGTTTTATTCGTTTGTTAATATACCTCAGCCATTGACAAATCTTCAATTAGAATTTTATTTGAGGTTAAAATGACCGCGAGAGATCATGTCCAACGATCCCTTCAGTCTGTGCATGTGATGAACAATTAAATCCGCAGACGCAAAGCCTCTTCTTCTTCACGCAATAACAACTTCTAGCTTCCAGACCGTATATCCAATCATCTTAAAATTTTTGCACACTTGTTACTCTTCATGACTTCTACTATAGTATGAAGTTTCACGTCGATCAATAAAGCGATTCAAGAGATATCCATTTAAAAAAATATTTTCGTTTAATTAACGATATCTGCCAAACCACGTGACCTATCGCAAATTCCAAAATGACATTTTAGTAGACTGACATGCTGAACAGATCTTTGAAGTTTCCCCTCGATTGGATCAAAAATGAGGGAGGCGCTAGGTTTTAAAGGTTCATGCTTAAAAACGTCATAACTCTGAAACCATGTGACGCATGACGTCATGCTCACTGACTTTTTTGTTCATCATGGGTATGCGATTCTGCCTGCAAAGTTTGGCCTCGATTTGTTCAGCCGTTGCAGAGAAAAAGGGGTTTTCGTGTTTTCATGAAAAACAATATGGCGGCCCTACCACGTGAGCTCTGAAGTAATAATTACCATTAAAATATTCCACAGACCGAGTCCCTACTATGGTGAAAATTTGATCTCAATCGGTCCAATTATTGCAGAGAAATTGGTTTTTAAAGGAAATTAAAACTTAAAATGGCAATAGCACTGGGAGACTGGGCTACAGGACAAAATGTTGCGTTTCTTCTTCTTTTAACAGTAAAGACTTATAGCTTCGAGACCGTACATCCAATCATCTTGAAATTTGGCACACTTGTTCCGATTGATGAGAGCTACATTGCTTTAAAAATTCAAGTCTATCAATGAAGTGGTTCAAGAGTTAGAAGCTTTTTAGGATTTTCCTTCCATTACTTATTGCGGCCAAACCACGTGACTTATCAAAACGTCTCAAGTAACGTTGAAACATCCCCACATGAGGAACATTTGTGTAAAGTTTTCACTCGGTATCTACACAAATTATGGAGGTGATACCATTTCTAGTTTATGCTTAAAAACGATATAACTCAGAAACCATGTGACGGGTGACGTCGTGCTCGTAGGCTTTTTTGTTCGTCATGGGTATGCGAATATGCATGCCAAGGTTGGGCTCGATCCGTTCAGCCATTGCGGCGAAAAAGGGGTTTTCGTGGTTTTTCAAAAAAACAATATGGCAGCCGAACCATGTGACGTATGACTTCCGAAATTTTTTTGCATTCTGAGTTGTTTTTAACTACGCATCTGGGGAAAAAAATCTCATTTTTGGGGGAGAAAAATTGTGTTTGACGAATTCTAACCTCTTAACGATAGCATTTTTAATATACTCAATAAACATGTTTTTTGTTCCTATTGGAGAGTTCTTTAGAATGAGCCATTCCTCAAATTTTTCCATTGAGCCGTTTCGGAGATACAGAGGGTGCAAATTTGAAGGTGTTTTACAAGATGGCGCCCATACCACGTGACCTATGACGTCATAATTAGCATTAAAAAATTATGAGCCCAGCCGATCATTTGTTGAAAATTTCCTGTCAATCTGACCAGTGGTTACTGAGAAACTTAATTATGAAGTTTTTGGAGGTGCAAAATAGGGTGGAGGAATAATAATAAGAAAAACTCCAGCAGTAATAATAGGTTACTCTCCATTTCATGGAGAGAAAATCTAACAAGAATAAACAGATAAAAAGAATGAAATAGCAATTACAGAGAGATTTACAGAGATTTACAAGAGTTTACAAGATTAACAAGAGAGAGGCAGAGATTTACAAGAGTGAATAACAAATGAACATGTGGAAAGGAAACTTTCAATAATACGAGATCAAATTTTGTTTATATGAAGACTTAAACCGGCACACAGACGACTTTGCCTTCACTGCTCCATCAGTTCTATTCCCAAGACGTGGCCGAAAATAACGTCGTGTATCAATAGAGTATGATGTGCGAGAAAAAGGGAGAAATAAGTCATCTTGTGATCTCGTGAAATGAGTGTGGATATCATGAGCTGCTGTAAAATATCATGAAAAGACTTGTTGAAGAAGTTTGTTGATATGCTTGTCCATAAATATCCCTGTATGTAATTTATTAAATGTCAAAAAGTGTCAATGTGTTAAGTTTGGTAGAAAAAAAAATAAATAGTGGTGTGGTCACGTGGATGAGAGAGGGTGCAGATCCTCATGGCACGCTTTCAAATAACTGAGAGTGAGTGTGGTTGATTGAAACTAGAGCGCGCCCAGACAATGTTACAGTAGTTCAGGTAAGGGAGGATTAAGGCATTAAAGAGGGAGAAGGATCGTGGCTTACCTCGATCGTGTCTTACCGACATTCTTCCTGACTCAATTCTCATCACATCCTTTCCTTTCTTCACTGCACGCACTTACCAAGGGATCTACAATGTAATGAATTGTCGATTTTTGATGAAGAGAAAGGATAAAGCTGCAAAATAGGAAGAAAATATAGAATGAAACTCGAACGTCTGGAGAGCACATACCTCTGCCAGGCTGAAAACTTTATGTTCTGTGACCCACCGGATCTGGATTCGGACCAAAATCAAATTGTTTGTTCTTGTCACCAAACCAACTCGTGCACCATGTTTTGCCACAATCAGACCACAACTCTTTGAGATATCCTGCTTTATATCGTTTTTGACCCCATCTCTCAATGGTGAAGCATAACGATTTTTTTTTTTTAACTCTCGTATCCGGATAATGATTTTCACCAAAATCTAATCACTTTGGCTGTCACATCCCAAACCTGTCCACCAAATTTCGTCCAAATCCATCCACAACGTTTTGAGATATCCTGTTCACAGACAGACAGACAAAAAGACAGACAGACAGGTGTGAAAACATAACCTATATCCATCTTCAGTGGGGGAAGTATCAATTTTAAATCTCAATTGGAATGTGTACATTTTTGATGCACAATATGGCTTTGATTTCAATTTTTGTTTTCTGTTACAACCATCATCTTACACAAATTTATAAAATACCAATCATTTTAAAATACTAAAGCAGACCCCAATAAGTATGGTGAGCGCATCTGGTGTGAGTATGGGAGGTCAGCGGTGTGATTCTGCACTTCAGCGAGTCATAGCAATGATTTTATAAATGGTGAGTACGACTTCCTTGCTTAATGCTCAACATTTGAAGAATACATCAATGATAAGCACCATATATTGGCATCCATGGGAAGGAGGAAATCTCAATGTTATCCGAGTGTGAAGAGAAAGAAACACAAAGATGGCGTCGCAAGTAAACACAATGCTGCTGGGAAGTTCGTCATGTGCCCCAAGCTCAGTGGCTGTGTTTGTTTGAAGTCAAGTCTGGTGTTATGACGTGCATTACTGCAAGGTAGGTCATGTGACTGATAAAATGCATCAGTAATGTTAATTGGGAGGAAGAACTCAAATATGAGCACGGAGGCCGCCTGGAACCTGTTCAAAGACAGAAGCAGCCAGACATTAGAGAGACGTTTACCGAAGTCCCAGCATAAAGGAAACAATCATCTTGGCTGGATGCCCTAATCTGCGAAGGATACGATTGGAGGAAAACACAAAGTTTGGAACAACCACCAAACTATCAAGTCAGCACGAAACTGGGAAAGCTGTAAACAAGCAAGAACAAAACTATGGCAGAAATGAGGTCTTCATGAAAATTATTTCAGAGAGGGATTGTAGCAGACATAAAGGAAAACCCCAATAATATTGTCCTGTGGCTCGCTCAGTTAACACCAAGAGGACGCCATGGATGGCTAATCAGGCTTAACGAGGCGTCCAGGTCAATGGCGGATTTGACTATGCAAGCACGGGAGGAAGAAGGGGAAGAAGGAGAAGCGGGAATTTACTTGACGCGATCCGAGCAGTCTTCAACCCTGCAAATTAATCTCACACGAACACGGGATTTGGAATGAAAGGGAAAATAATAAAAGGGTTTATTTAAAATAAATATCGGGACAGGGAAACGCGTCAGTAAATAAATGTCCTAAATCGGGACATCCCCACAACTCACTTCAAATACACAACACAGGAATTCATTAATAAAATAAACGTTTCATTGTGTTCGTGTGTGATGCGTCTTAGCTGTCTGTCGATGTAGCATCTGTCAGGAATTGTCTAGGCTCTGGTGTTCGGGACCCAAGTGTGCAGTCTGGGCACGGCTCCGGTTGGCGCGAAATGGCTTGGGCATTGGCGCAAACCACTTGGGTGTTGGCGCAAACACACCACTCTGCACGGTCCGTCCCGCGCTACACAGCACAGCACACAGGCACCAGGAGCACGACACAGGGGAGGATGATCGTCAACGCTGGTCTCTCCACCGTCCTTCGAATGTCCACACAGTGGAACAGGTCCAACACGAAGGGACAGTCAAGGGAAGGCAAGAGGCAAAGGGAAGAACTCTGGGCAGAAAGGAACCAGGAACGAGAAGGCCAAGGGAAGAAGAGAGAGAGGAAAATGCCGGCGAGCGAGCGGTTTTACTCATGAACTTCCAACGCCAGCTCCTTCCCTTCCAACCAGTGCGTCACTTCTAACCTTCCCGAATCTTCTGATCTCCTCCGTCCCCTCCCATTGGCCAAGCACTTGGCACCCTGCTCCATGCCATTGGTCGTTGGCCAACCACAAGTCCTTCTTTTTCTCTCCAATCATGGGGAAGCTCTCTACCCTACTCTGCCAATCGGTGTGGTGTTTGCTGCTCAACCCTCCCCCTGGCCAATCAAGAGTCCTCCTGGGGGTGGCTCCCAGCCTGCCTGGTCAATGTATGAAAACCATGGTGTACCACTGTGCGGCCGCTGCCTGCTTGTCTTTCCGGTCAGTTCTTGTAAGGGGGGGGGGGGGGGGATTTAATTAATGTGTGCACGAAGGGCCTATCTAATGTCTATAAGAGTGCATTGACATAAGGGACAAAGGAATGATCACCAGGTCTGACACACAGGGGTCTTATCTTTGTCCCAACAACTATTTAACACACGAACATCCTTCTATGATCACAGGTGTACACTTGTTCCGACAAACCGGGCTAAACACATAACTACTTATTGTACATCGAGGTGGTTCTGTCTATCACGATAGATGAAGCATGATACATACACAGATCTACCTAGATCTAGATATGCTTACCCAACCGCCATAACAATATTTAGACTTACATGAAGAACCAAACAAGGACCAAGCTGAATTATTCAATGAAGTATGAATACTATTTTTTGTTGAGTGTACACCATTGAATATCTACAAGTAATTCTAGAACCAGATCAGGTACATGTCACAGACATTGCAGAGTGCTTTAATGTAACTGAGGAGTAAGTTACAAAACACCTGAAATGATTGAAACAAGACAGGTTCCAAGGACAAGACAAGATCCATTCCAAGGCTCTGAATGAAGTTGGTACATCCATCTGTTTCATTTATCAGAAATCCCTTCTCAAAGGCAGAGTTCCATCAGCCTAGGGTAAAGCTGATGAAGTGCTGCTCAAAAAAAGGAAAGAGGAATGAACAAGACAATTACCAACCTGCAAAACTTCAGCTCTGTAGCAGGCAAACTCAAGGAAACGATACCGAGGGATGCCAGTGTTGAACACAAGGAAGATAACGATGTATTCATGTCTTTTTTTAATCATACCTTTACCATAATATAAACACGGCAAGAAAGAGATGTTGGAGTAACATAAGACCCATCACTGAAATAAGTGGGCACATCGGGAGAGCTGCAACAACAGGTAACTCCATACATTGGGTCAATAAGAGATGGGACTTCCGCTTCTGGTTCCCATGGCGAGGAAGCGTTTTTCGATCTCTCCACGTCAAAGTTTAAGTATTTTCCCATTCGTATCTTTGTCAAATATCCATTGGTTATTTTATTGTGTATGTGTTACTGTGTGTTTCAAGTTAGTGTTGGTTTGTAATTCGTGCAAACTTGTGTGTAATTAATCGCGTGTGCGGCCTGGTTTCTCTCGGCTTCCCTCCCCCCCCGCACCCCCCCCCCCCGTTGGTGTTTTAGTGAATTTAAGTTCCTTGCTTCGCTGTATTTGCTTGTTTCTTTGATTTTCTCTTCTCCCCCTAACTTCCCCGAACATCTACCCTTTGTCTAACGTTTTAAATAAGAAAAATAATTTATTTATTTTTTATTTCCTTCTCTCTTCGCGGGGCCTGCCCACGTATGCTTGTTGTCTCGCCCCACCCCCTTTATCTCCTTTTCTTCCACCTCTTCCTTCCATCTCCAGCCGATACTCGCCTCTCCAATTCTAGTTTCCAGCATACTTATTCAACCCTTTCTCCTTCAACGTGTGGCCCTGAATGTATTTCTCTCATCTCCCCTTCTTGTTCAGGCTGGAGGTCCACAACACAGTGTTCTGGGCCCTGTGCTTTTTCTGGTCTTCATCAATGATCTCTCTGACTCTCTTGAAAATCCTCTCTATCTCTTTGCTGATGACTGCACTCTCTGCCACTCCATACCTCATCCCTCAGATCGGCATTCTGCAGCCTCCTCACTCTCTGCAGTCCTGGACAAAATCACAGACTGGGCAAACAAGTGGAACATGTCTTTGAATCCTGACAAATCTCACACACCCTCACCATGTCTCCACAAAAAGACCGACTGGACAACCCTCCCATCTACTTTCTCAACAATCCTCTGCAAGAAGTTCTGTCACTCAAGCTTTTCGGTCTCACTATCTGCCATGACCTTTCCTGGGAAAACCACATTTCCCGGCTTGCCTCCAAAGCCAGTTGCCGACTGGGCATCCTCCATTGAGCGATGTCCCTCCTTGGCACACCTGAGCTCCTCACCACTTACAAGGCTTTCATTTGCAGCTCAATGGAATACTGCTCTACCCTCTGGGCTGGTGTTCCTGCCGCATATCTATCTCGGCTTCACGCTGTGGAAAACCAAAGCTTTCAGGATCATTGGTATCTCCCGGGATAAAGCAAACTCCGATGGCCTTTCACTCACTCACCGCAGCCAGGTTGTTGGTCTTTCTGTCTTCTACCGACTCCTCTCCGGCCTAGCTCCCCCAGCTCTGTCTGTGCTCTGCCCCCCAAATATTCCTACAGGTCGCACAACATCTGCCTGAAACCCTCTTATGGTTAAACTGCCAAAATCAAGACTCTCTGCTCACCTTCACTCTTTCATTACTCTTTTATCCCACCTCTGGAACAAACTCCCTCACTCTCTTCAATCCCACTCCTCCCTCCAGGTCTTCAAAACAGCTGTTCACCACCATCTCTTATCTTCCCCCATCCAAAACATTGATCTTTTCTACACCCATTAATTCACCCCAGAGCCAGTTTTTTGAAATACCGACGTCTTTCCTGAAGTCCTAGCAGTGTCCTTGTGTCTCATACCTCTCCGACCCCCTCCCCCTTCCCTCCCCCCCAAGCCCTCTGCCTCCCACATATCTCCCGATGTCCCTGTTCTCAAATGTTGTGTTTGTTTCCTTCCCCCTCTCTCCCCATCGTGTCTCCCTCTTCCTTTATTATATGTTTTATGTGTCATGTATTTTTTTGGGGATTAATGTTAGCTCTTACATTTGCCTCAATCTTGTATACAAAAAAGAAAAAGAAACAAGTAAAGATACATTCAAAGTACACCGCCCCCATGCCAAATAATTAAATATCCTGCCTGTGGCGCCCGGCAATACCGCAGTGCAGCTCATAGCGACTGTGTTGGGAGGGAGAGGTGTACAATAAATTGATTGATTGATTGCATAATTAAAATCAATAACAGATAATCATAAAATATTTTCTTAATCAATTGGCTCATAGCATAACTAAACCACTAGTGCTTCATCCGAAGATGTATCTTTTAGGAATTTAATTAAATAAGTAATTAATAAAAAATTAAATAATTAATTGATTAATCAATAAATAATTAATTCATCGATTAAGTGATTAATCAATAAATCAAAAATATCCTTTATAGCCACATCACTTGGTCATTGTCATGTCCAAATATTAGCTTCCCAGTTCAAAAGGTGCCTGAGATATTGCCCAGATGAGAAATAAAATAAATAATTAATAATGAAAATAAATAAATAATAATCATAAAAAAATAAATAATAAATCAATTCGCTCATGGAACACATAAACCACCACCATTTCATCAAAATCTAACTTTAAAAAAATCGTCATTAATTGAATAATTAATCAATTAATTGATTAATTGATTAATCAATAAATCAAAAATAGTCTTTGCAGCCAAATCACTTGATCATTGGCATGTCCAAATATCAGTTTCCTAACTCAAAAGGTGCTTGAGATAATGCCTAGTAGAGAATGGAAATGTATAAGTTCTTCATTAATCGTGAATAATTAAATAACTCATCAATTAATTGATTAATCAAAAAAACAAAAATAACATTTTTTGAAAAAGTACATACTCACTATTGTGCCGAAATTTCAGCTTCCTAGCTCAAAGGATGGCTGAGATATCGCCCGGACAAACAAACAAGAAAGCAAGAAAACAAGAAAACAAACAACCAGAGTGAAAACTGAGTACTCCCTTTCAGCGTGCGTCATTGCCGAGCCCCCTTCGGTGCCCGGCAATGACGTTATGCAGCACCTGGGGATGGCATAGGAAAGGTGCGGTGTACAACAAACAAGAAAACAAGAAACCACAAAAACAAACAAACAACCAGAGTGAAAACCGAGTACTCCCTTTCAGCGTGCGTCACTGCCGAGCCCCCTTCGGTGCCCGGCAATGACGTTTTGCAAAGCCCGGAGATGGCATAGGAAAGGAGTGGTGTACAACAAGTATACATACATTCAAAGTACACCGCCCCCATGCCAAATAATAAATTATCCTGCAGCGCGGCATTGCCGGGGCGCCTGTGGCGCCTTGCAATACCGCAGTGCAGTTCTTAGAGACTGCATTGGGAGGGAGAGGTGTACAATAATTGATTGATTAATTGTATAATTAAAATCAATAAAAGATTATCACAAAAAATTTTCTTAATAAATTGGCTAATAGCATAACTAAACCACTTGTGCTTCATCCGAAGATGTATCTTTTACAAATTTAATTAAATAGTTAATTACTATAAAATTAAATAATTAATTGATTAATCAATAAATAATTAATCGACTAAATGATTAATCAATAAATGAAAAATATCCTTGATAGCCACATCACTTGGTCACTGTCATGCCCAAATATTACCTTCCCAGCTCAAAAGGTGCCTGAGATATTGGCCAAATGAGAAAGAAAATAAATAAATGATTAATAATGAAAATAAATAAATAATAATCATTAAAAAAATTAAATTATTAATCAATTCGGTCACAGAACACATAAACCACCACCATTTTATCAGAATCTGTAACTGATATTTTATTTTATTTTTTAGTAATTAATCGAATAATTAAATGATTAATTGATTAATTGATCAATCAATAAATCAAAAATATCCTTGATAGCCACATCACTTGGTCACTCATGTCCAAATATTAGCTGCCGAGCTCAAAAGGTGCCTGAGATATTGGCCAAATGAGAAAGAAAATAAATAAATGATTAATAATGAAAATAAATAAATAATAATCATTAAAAAAATTAAATTGTTAATCAATTCGGTCAGAGAACACATAAACCACCACCATTTCATCAGAATGTATAACTTTAAAAAATATTTTTTAGTCATGAAACGAATAATTAAATAATTAATCGATTAATTGATTAATTGATTAATTAATTAATCAAAAATAGCCTTTGCAGCCAAATCACCTGGTCATTGGCATGTCCAAATATGAGCTTCCGAACTCAAAAGGTGCCTCAGTTAATGGTCAGAAGAGAAAGGAAATTTGATTAATTAAATAAGTACTTAATTAATTAATCGCGAATAATTAAATAACTCCTCAATTAATTGATTAATCAAAAAACAAAAAATACCGTTTTTGACAAAGGACTTGCTCACTATACAGAATATATAGAATGATCGTTTTCAGGCCATTTTCCCCGCTGGAGCGGGGGTTAGCCTTGCTGGCCCCATGACAATCATGGTTCCCTGTTTTGAGGCAATGTTTTTATGGCCGGATGCCCTTCCTGACGCCAACCCTTGGTCACCTCTTAAGATGTGCAGGGATACGGTGTACCTATTCTAAGTCGGGGTACACACCGTGATCATTCATCCCAGCAAGCTGGTACTCAATTTGCCGACCTCGGAAGGATGACGGGCTGAGTCAACCCCCCTGGCGTTAATTCAGCGATCGATCGGGATTCGAACCCAGGATCCTAGCTTCTTAGCTCAAAGGATGGCTGAGATATCGCCCGGACAAACAAGAAAGAAAACAAACAAGTAAAGATACATTCAAAGTACACCGCCCCCATGCCAAATAATTAAATATTATACAGCACGGCATTGCCGGGGCGCCTCCGGCGCCCGGCAATACCGCAGTGCAGCTCATAGAGGCTGCATTGGGAGGGAAAGGTGTACACTAATTGATTGATTAATTGTATAATTAAAATCAATAAAAGATTATCACAAAATATTTTCTTAATCAATTGGCTAATAGCATAACTAAACCACTAGTGCTTCATCCGAAGATGTATCTTTTAGAAATTTAATTAAATAGGTCATTTATAAAAAATTTAATAATTAATTGATTAATCAATAAATAATTAATCGATTAAATAATTTATCAATAAATCAAAAATATCCTTGATAAACCACCACCATTTCAACCGAATCTGTAACTTAAAAAATTAATTAATTAGGTCATTCATCGAAGAATTAAATAATTAATCGATTAAATGATTAATCAATAAATCAAAAATATCCTTGATAGCCACATCACTTGGTCACTGTCATGTCCAAATATTAGCTTCCCAGCTCAAAAGGTGCCTGAGATATTCGGCCAAATGAGAAAGAAAATAAATAAATGATTAATAATGAAAATAAATAAATAATAATCATGAAAAAATTAAATTAATCAATTCGGTCACAGAACACACAAACCACCACCATTTCATCAGAATCTGTAACTTAAAAAAAAGAAGTCATTAATCGAATAATTAAATAATTAATCAATTAATTTATTAATTGATTAATTAATAAATAAAAAATAGCCTTTGCAGCCAAATCACCTGGTCATTGGCATGTCCAAATATCAGCTTCCTAACTCAAAAGGTGCCTCAGTTCATGGTCAGAAGAGAAAGGAAATTTGATTAATTAAATAAGTATTTCATTAATCCCTAATAATTAAATAACTCCTCAATTAATTGATTAATCAAATAACAAAAAAAAAATTTTTTGGACAAAGGACTTGCTCACTACTGTGCCGAAATTTCAGCTTCCTCGCTCAAAGGATGGCTGAGATATCGCCCGGACAAACAAACAAGAAAACAAGAAAACAAACCAGAAAACAAACAACCAGAGTGAAAACTGAGTACTCCCTTTCAGCGTGCGTCACTGCCGAGCCCCCTTCGGTGCCCGTCAATGACGTTTTGCAATACCTGGAGATGGCATAGAAAAGGTGCGGTGTACAACAAACAAACAAGAAAACAAGAAAACAAACAACCAGAGTGAAAACTGAGTACTCCCTTTCAGCGTGCATCACTGCCGAGCCCCCTTCAGTGCCTAGCAATGACGTTTTGCAATACCTGGAGATGGCAAAGGAAAGGTGCAGTGTACAACATTCAGTCAAAGAACATTTATGAAGTGGAACAACCCCATGAGAGAAATGGCCAAGAGTGAAACAATCTACATTGAAGCAATTTAAGTATAATCTAGTTAGTGCTGGAAATATGACCCAGGGAAGTACGGCCCAACAGTTACCATGTGACCACAACGAAAAATTCAACGGATATGAAGAACAGTGAGATGACTGAAAATCATGGAACAAGTGGTTAATCCACGTGTATTTGTCTGTGTGTGTGTGTGTGTGTGTGTGTGTGTGTGTGTGTGTGTGTGTGTGTGTGTGTGTGTGTGTGTGTGTGTGTGTGTGTGTGTGTGTGATTTGTTGTGCAACTTCTGCAGTCGTCTGAGACAAAGTAGAAAAAAATAATCCTTTGAAATTGCGCGCATTTGTCAGCAACAAAGAACTTTCATGTCTTAAAGAAGTATTAATTTCCTGAGAGGGACCAGTCCCTGAAAGGGGTCTTTGCTTTTGCAATCCTGGTGTCATGGGGTCAGCCCAAACATTAAAGAAGCTGAAAACCCTTCATGTAAGAAATGTGAGCAGGACGTTTGTATTACATCAGGTACATGAGTCAATCTAAGTTTAATGACTCGTTTTCTATGTTTGCAGGTCAGACTTGGTCTGGATCCGTTTTATTGATTTATATTCAGCTCGGCCAATGCAAGATTATAAATACTTTGCTGTAAGAAGATTCTTCATCAGATTTCAGGCCCAGAACACCGGTCAGTATGAAAAACTTTCACTCTACTTTACATAATGCTCTTTTATTGGTATAAAACAATATTTGCTGCTCTGAACAAATATAATTTTGAAATTAAGGAGCGCTTCAGGTTGTCAAAATATATTTTCATAGCTGACGATACTCAGACGTAACTTTGAATATAAAGCGCTGAAATATCACACATGTCGTATTGCCAGAGGGTTTTGGTTCTTTGTGTGCTGAGTGCATCAAGAGCCCCCAATAAATGGTGACCAATGAGAGCCTCTTGTCTGGTTAGGCAGGAATATTTGGAATCTGGTCAGAGTGATGATGATTGCTTCCTAAATATTCACCCAGTGACTGTGGGATCATTCACATATTCCAGCAATAGTTCTGAGATGTGTTTGATCAGATGATTTTGACTATTATTTTGTGGAGAAAGGATTCCTTTTGTATTCTATTGATGTTTTGTACTTGGAGTATAAAATGGCCTAACAATATCGCTGAGACATACGCACACTCACCTCTAAGCTATCTCGCCTGGGTTCGAAGCTGACCAAGTTATAAACTGTCATCCTGGGGTTTCATAGACAGGGTGATTCATCAATGTGTGTTCCGTCCTTCAGATGGATGTTAAACTGGGCCTCTCATCTGCCAGCATTATTTACCTGAACAAGTTCCAAATTCGTGCACACCTAGTTGGGCATGCTGCATCAGAATGGTGACCAATCCAAGATTGTAACATTCCAAATGAAACTGCTTCGGGAGCCTTACGCACCCCAAGGCAGGAAAAGGGTTTTCTTTTTTAATTCCATGGAAAGGTATTTAAATGTGTATGTGGAAGCATGATAAAATGTCGTAATTTTCGAAAAGCCGAATGACAAATTGAAATATGCCATCCTGAGACAAGGTTCCAGAGGTGGAAGCATAAATTTTGAGGAATTAAATATTGACCAATGTTTTTTCATAAAAAGCATCTCTATCAGAGTTCATGAAGATCTGAATACTACAAAAGTCGAGAGCACTTGTATCCTCATGGATGTCGCCAATATTCCCCTTTCCCTCAGCCCGGATTTTGTGTCCAATAATATGGATTAAATTAAATATGAAGTAATTATTTTCCATTACAACCCAAGGATATTAGGGGAGGAGAACGTTTTGTTGAATGCATGTATCAACTTTGAACTCTCCTTTGCATCTCATGTCAGGATGAATTGATGAACAAAATTAGAACGACACTTGGTGGAGCGCAAACCTCTGCCAGGCTGAACAGTTTACGTTTTGTATCCCACTGATGGGCCAGATCCGGATTCGGACCGGAGCCAAAATCGAATTAGCTTGTTCTTGTCGCCTTCCCAACTCATCCCCGTAGTTTTGTCATAATGCATCCACAACTTCATGAAATATCATGCTATATATCGGTTTTTCTGCCCCCATCTCAATGGTTAAGTGATCGGATCCAGATGTGGATCCGGATCTTCACCAAAATCGAATTGAAAGACAATTTTGTCTGAATCCGTCCACAACTTTATGAGATATCCCATTCACAAATAGACAAAAGCAAACAGACAGGGATGAAATCGTAACCTCTATCCACCTTCTGTGGTGGAGGTGATAAGGTTGTGCCTGACAGACATCATCATTCTGTTTGGTGGAGACATTCACCACTGTGTCAGAAAATAAACAAACATTCTTGTTTTTGGTTTATCTTGCACCATCAGAGTTCTAAAAAGTCGACGCAACAATCATTCTTCCAATCAGGGAGTTCTGCATTTACTTCAGGTTTAGGCAGTCTACATGAGTAATGGGAATTACCTGAACTCTTTTTTTGTACACATCGTCGAGGTTCGTGGAAGAGCGAGTACTAATATGGTCAGGCCACAACAGGCCAAAAGAAACAGTAGAGAGAAGGGACCACGAACAACAGCGCTGAAGGCTAAGAAAGAGACAGGAAAGACTTTGTGTGATGGAGGATGTCCATTCGGTGGCTGGCTTTGGAGACCAACTTTGAAATGTAATTTTCCAAGAAAGATCATTCCTGAGAGTGTAACCCAGGAGTTTGAATGACGTAACTTCCTCAAGAGGTTTTGCAGAATGGAGGGTTTGCCACACTGTCCTTTCAGAGAGATCGTGAGAGAGTTTCAGAGATGAGAGAGATTGTCAGCATTGATAGACATGTTCCACATGTTTGACAATATTGTGATTATTTTCAAGGTCTGAAGAGAGCCCGTCTGGCTATCTGTCTGAAGGATGGAGGATGTCATGGCAGAGGGAGGAGTCATCAGCAAATAGCTAAAAAGGACTTTTCAGAGAGTCAGCGAGATCATTTCTGAATATCAGGAATAGGACTGGGCCAAAAACACTGCCTTAGTTCACTCTGGCCTTGACAGAAAGAGGAGATGAATGGATTCACATTGACTACGAGAGTAGAAGTAGTCAGTAAGACATATGTGGAGTTGGCCTTAGATGCCATAGGCAGAAAGTTTGGAGAGCAAGGTGGGATGCCAGACTGTGTCGAAAGCACAATATTTATCCAAAGAGATGGCAAAGATCTCATGTCTGACATCGAGGACCTCCATCAATTGCTGGGAAAATAGAAGCAGCATGTCCAAAGTGGAATTGACCTGGACTGAAACCAAATTGGTAATCCAAGGTGAGGTTTTTGGACAAAAGGAATGATTTCACATCAACTGTGATGATGGATTCCATGACCTTGCTGATGATTGGAAGTAAGCTGATTGGTCTGTAGTTGAGTGGGATCTGTTTTTGCACCTTTTATTGAATGGAGTGATGTTGGCAGATTTCCAAGCAGATGTAAGATGACTGAGCGTAAATTAAAGGGTGAAAACAGAAGACAGCGGACATGCAAGACAAGCAGAGCTGGTTTTTAGGAAACGTGAGCTGATGCCGTCTGGTCTTGTACCAGAGTCAGAGTCAGAGACAGAGTCCAGGAGAAGTTGTGTACGACAGGGAAGGATGGATACCGAGAGGAAATGGAAATATTCTGTTTTTGACGTATTTATAAACATGCGAATGCATTTTGATATGAGCTATATTCAAAAAGCTTCATGAGCGAGACTCAGAACAGCCCGATACACACCAAGAAATATTTTATTTTCAACATACACTTACAAATATTTAGTTGGAAAATATAAAAATACTAGCAGAAGTACCTGGCTTCGCTCAGGAGGTTTCATGGGAATTTGGGTTATGAGTGGGTTCCCAACAGCCACTCGGATTTATTATTCCAGGTTTACTCCTGTAGGCATTTGGCACCTTTATGGCGAGGTTCACCCGCCTTGACACGATACCGTCATTGAGTACTGTGACCTTTTTTTTAGAAGTAAGAGCTTGCCTGACTTGCAGTCCAGCCACACTCTAATAGCACCACCACTGATGGTCTGCAACTGCTTAATAGTCATAGCTTATTTCGCAATTGACCAATATATCTATCGGACATTTTGGACAATTTGGGCCCACTTATGATGGGCAATTTCACTTCAGCACTTCAGAACAGACGATGTTGTGAGTTGTTGCAGTTGGAGTGGAAACAAAAAGATTGCAGGGACTTCCAACTCTGGAACAGCCTACATATAGCTGACATGAGAAAAGCAAGACTCTTCCAGATGCAATCCTGCCACTGTTAATGTTTGCCCTTGTGATTTGTTGATAGACATGGCGAAACTGACCCTGACAGGAAACTGAAGTCTCCCTGAACTGAAAGGGTAGGTCAGATGGTATGAGAGGAATGCGAGGAATGAAGACGTCCTCTCCTTTGCCACTACCAGTGAGAATAGTGGCCTCAATAACATGGGGCATTAATTTCTTGACCACAAGTCTTGTGCCATTGCACAGTCGAGGCTGATCCAAATTGCGAAGCAGCATTATTGGTGTTCCTACTTTAAGTTCAAGCCGATGAGGAGGCAGGCCAGGTGGTTCTAGCGAATTAAGAAATTCAGTGGGGTAATTTACAACTTCAGATTGATCAACAACAGTGTCAACAGATTTGTATGTACGTGAGTCTCCAGGTATTGCTTGCAAGAGTTGATCGTTTACTACATTGACTGTGGTGTTTTTTGGTGCCAGAATTGCCCTCCCACACAACCATTTGTGATTTTGATAATGGTGCTGCAAGTTTGGGAACACCTATCCTATCAAATCGTTGACTGAAATGACCACAGTGCTGATCGCAGCTGGATTTATGGTACCATCAGCAAGTACAGTTACTCGCCCTTCTCCAAGCTGTAGCAGATTCTGAGCAAACTGAGCAGAAAGCTGATCATCAAAAAGACGTGCTCTCATGTTTGTTGACAGGGTCATGGTCTTGACATGGTGCCACAAGAATGATGACTTTAGGCAAGCACGGATTTCATCAGCTCTGGTTCCCCTGGAAATTACAGGCAATGTCTGCCGAAAGTCACCTGACAGTAGAACAGTGACTCCCCCCATTGGGGCCTTGCAATTACACAAATCTTGCAATGTTCTGTCAAGTGCCTCTAATGCTCTTTTATGGGCCATTGTGCATTCATCCCAAACAATTAAGTGATATCTCTTTAGAACTTGACCAGCTCCAGAAGTTTTGGTGATCCTGCAAACAGTGGCAACATTGATGGCTAGGTCTACCGGAAGCTTGAATGCAGAATGGGCAGTACGACCTCCTGGAAGTAAGGTGGCAGCAATGCCTGAAGAAGCAACAGCAACAGCTATTCGCTTCTGTTGGCGAACTTTGGCCAGCAATAGTTTAATGACAAAAGTTTTTCCTGTTCCTCCAGGAGCATCTAAGAAAAATATACCTCCTTTCTGGTGGCAAACTCTGTCAATAATAGTGGAGTAAGCTGCCCTCTGATCTTCCAACAGCATGGGTTCATTTTAATCGACATATCTTGTCAGTGCATCAATGTTGTATGAGGTCTCTCTTAAAATTTCAGTTGTGAGGTTGTTGAATTCAGTTCGGTTAGTGTGCGGGAGACCAAATACATATAATTCTGGTCCATCCATTGACATGACCTGGTTTTCTATGTCTATTAAGGCAGCGTTGTATATCTCATCAGTATAACCTATTTCAATTTCAGGGAATCTTATCTGAGCCTGACGTTTGAAGTCCTCTGCCAGATCATCTCTGTACTTGAGCCATAATGCTAGAGGATTGGCAAGTTCACAAGTTTTTAGAAGGATGGCAAAAAGATTTCTGAGACTTCTTGCTGTCTGGCATACTGAGGCTTCTGATAATGTTGCATCCCATTGAGTATCACATTCTAGCAGGCCACGTCTAAAGCATGCCTCCCTGTATGTAGCACAAACATGTTCATTGACAGTTCTGAGGTCTTCAAACGATGTAGGACCTCTGACTTCGTGAAGAAGTAGTCGTAAGGAAAAGCACTCATGCTGACTGGGATGAACAGTGTAAACTCTGCCCAGAAAATTGTCAAAACTTATATCTGGATGACCTTGTTCTGCAGCCCCTCTCTTTCTCTTGATCCATTTTTTGTTGTTCCATTTGTAGTACGATGGAACTTGAGGATATAACAATGTTCGAGCAAAGGGATCTTGCTGACACAGCTTGAAAAATGCGGTCAGTGTGGTGACCTTTGGAGCTAGTGCTTGCTGTGCAGCTGTCTCAGCAGTGAAGTAAACTCTGTCCATTCTCCAAGTGAACAGCAAGCTGCTGTACGGCAGGATGTCGTTCATGTATGGGAAAGGCAAAGATTCTCCAGAAAGCCTCGTTGCTGCTGATGTATCTGCCTTGCTGATATTGTGTAACCTCATCGCGAATATTTTGCTGCTGAAGTGCAAACATAGCAGCATCAGATCCTTTGTTCACATATTTACACATATACTTGATTGACTTGACCGAATTGCAGAACTCAACGTTAATGTGTGCATGGAAGGTTTTAGTGATCAGTGGGCAGTCGGGGACAATCCATCTGTTATCTATTTCATGTTGTCCAATCTTTGTCTGAAATACTCCATCCTCAGGCCTTCTTCGTCAGTAAGAGGGGTCGCCATCTTCTCCTGTTTGTGTCTCTTTCAAGAATTGCCTTGGAAAACGTTTGGTGCACTTTGTCTTTCATGCATGGCGAGTTGTAGTTAAGTGAACCACAAGGACCATGAACCATCTGTGCTTTGACAATTTCAAACAGATCTTTGTCGTTCGTTGGATCTGGAAATTCTGCTGATATAATGGAGTCAATCTGGTTGGCACGAATTTTCGAGGAAAGCCAGATTAGAATGAGTGCATGAGGCAATCCTCTTTTTTGCCATTCGATGGTGTACATGTGGCAATGTACTGATCCAAAAATATGTGATTTGGTGATAAGGTCCATTAATTTCACCACTTTGAGACGGAATACTCTTGGCAGTGAGGTCATGTCTGTGAAAATGTGTTTGTCTGGGAAGTAGCTCATCCTGGATTTCTTTCCATGTTGGATTGCAAGTAAATGTGATCAGGTCGCCCATAAATGCGGACATATGTCATTGCATCTTGAGTTCTTTCATGCATGTATCTGGGGCTGCCTGTAAAGTTTGATGGTAGGATGCAGAGTTGGCCAAGCTTTCCTCCAGCCACATCATTGTTCATTCCGTCTCGCAAGTGTATGTAGGAGTCAGATCTTAATTCTTTTTGGTGGATCCTGATGTAACGCAACCTCTCTGCTTCAATCTTTGCATACATGTCCACAGCGAATTGATGGAAGAGGTTCTAACTTCGATGAATTTGGTTAAAGGAATTGCCACGAACCATAAAGCGATGAGCATAGAAGTCCATGCAAGAGACAGTTTTTGTTGAGTTTGTCCCAGCCTGTGGAATATTAAAGTGGTAGCCATCTTCTCCATTCACGAAGAGCAAAGGACACTGGAGGGCATCGTAAGACCTATGGGTTTGACTGATGAAGTTAAGGTTGTTGTCACGACATTTGAGGACAATGTCTCTTCTGCCATATTCTTGGCCAGTCATAATGACAGGCACCTCATTACGTTCTGGAGCATTGAATCGGCGTGCATGCTCACCGGATGGTCTTTTGTCAGAATCAATGATGATCTGAAATTCCAGGGTAGGAGCATTCTCAAGGGCATATTTAAAACTTTCGACATAGCTGTTACTTGAATGAAGCATTTCTTGCAGCTTCAAAATTAAATCAAATCTTGTACCCTGGTTGCTGTTGTATCTACTCTGGGCCTGTTGTTGAAGATCTCCAACAAAGTATATCTGCAAATACCGAGGCTGTTCATTTGGTAGAGGCTGGAGGGATCCTATCCTGTGGTAAATCTGTCCCTGAACTTTGAATGTTGGCATAAATCCTCCCTCTGTGATGACGTTGGCGCCGAATGACATCATTTGAAAGGCACAATTGTATTTCCGAATATTCTGAAGGAAATGTTTGGACTCTGGAGTGGTGCCAAGAAGAAGATCCTTAAGTGGCTCAGGTGGTTCAGGAAGCATAGTCAGCTGAACTTTGCCATGACTGCAACACATGCCTGGTGTTTCTTTATCCCAGTTTTTGGCGCTACACTTGTCACAAATCTTAGACATGGAACCAATGGTCACTAATTCGTGTGATGCATAATCATGGCTTAGATCATAGTTGAAAGCACCTTGGTACCACTGTTTGGTAGTGAATGGTCGAGATCTTACCTCAGTATGACTTGTCCTATCTCTTTGACGCCTTGTCTGACGTTCATCTGGAGTTTCCTCCTGCCGTCGAGTTGACTGTCGGAAGACCTGTTCTTGGAGGCGAGACTGCCTCTGTTCTAGTGCTTCCTGCTGCCTTTCAGCTCTGTCTGGCAGCGTTTTCTTTGGAGTCGTGACTGTCTTTCCTCGAGTGTTTCTTGGTCTATAAGAGCTGATCGCCTGCGTGCCAGGGTTTGAAGTTCCTGCTGATGTTCCACATCTGTCCGTGCTTCTCTTCGTGTCTGCATATGGAGGGCTGCAGGCGACTTTCCGAAATTTGGCTGCTTTTTGGGTGGCATCGCAGTAGGGAAAACTGTCACTTTTCGTTTGATAATGGGAAGAGGTGGGGAAAACGCTCGTTTTTTATGGAAAACGTTCGCTTTACTTATAAACTAGGAATAAATCGGAGATTTTTCGAAGGTAGGAATAAATCAGAATAAAAAAATAGGAATAAATCGGAGAAATATAAATTAATAATAATAATGAAGAAACGTGGCGAAAACGTTTGCTATTAAAATGAATGTTGAAGTAACGCCACGGCTTATATAGGATTATTAGGAGGGGCGGAAACCTTAGGGAGGCGGAGACTATTTAAATTGTCCAATAGAAAAAGGGTAAAAAAATTTGACCATTCTAGAAAGGTCAAATATTTCGTGGTCCCGCCTTTTTGGGGTTTTTTTTGAGTTCGACCCCGGGGGGTGCGATTTCAGTAATTTTAAAGACTGCCATTGGATTTCCCATCTATATAGTATGTAAAACACAGTTTGTTTGTTTGTGTGTTACCTATAGACCCCTAAACAGAGAGGCTCACGTACTTGATTTTTGGCATAGACATGGCCATTGGGCCCGGGAAGGACATGGCCCACCTAAAAATGACCTCCGATGTCCGATGACGAGATCCATATTTTTTATTTATAGCTAACGTAGCGCATTTCAGCGAGAAACATTATACACTGAATCGAAGCCTGTGAGTAGTGTAATAATGTTGCTTCTGGGACACCTCCGTTTAACATGGGAAATCCCTATCTAATGTCATTTACCCCCTTGTCTTTTTCAAAAATCATAAACACCTCTATTTCTCCCACCCTCATCTTTATGAACCTTTTGTCTGTAGTACCTATCCTTAATGTTGTTCATTAGACCACTCAAACACTACAAATATTTGTTTTCTCTTATAGACCTATCATCCTTCTTCTACATATCATCTGGCAGATTAATCTTTGACCCACTCAAACATTGACCCATTCACTTCCATATTAATTCTTTCCCTCCCTCATTGCCCCTAAACACCTATATTTCTCTCACCCTGTTCTTTACGAACCTTCTAACCTTTTGACATGTTATCCTTATTCATTAGACCACTTAAACACCTGTGATCCTTCTGACCTCATGGACCTTTTAACCTTTTACTCTTAATATCATCTGGTGAATATAACCCACTCAAACAACGACCCTACAAATATTTGTTTATGCGTGGGAAATAATTTAATTCTCCTACAACTCTCTTCACCATCTAATATATTAACAAAAAATATGTTTGAGTTTGGTTCTTTATTAAGATATTTTAACTGAGCTAAGATAAAATGGTAAACCTCCCTCAATGTTCTTGCTTGAGCGCCTCCAGTGCCACATACCATTTTTAAATTAAAGTATATATTTTCCTGACAACCATCAAAGTTTTCCGTCCACTCAAAAATATTTCCATCTTTTTTACCCAATTCACCGGTATTTAAATTAATTCTCTTATTTGTTTTGTGAACTTTTTTACCAGTTGCCTTTTCAATTATACCTATTTGATATTTTTCACATTCATTATGTTTTCCATTTATATACCAAGGTTGATTACACCTCCACTCTTTAGTCTGGTTGATACTTGGTTCTATCATTTATATAATAGTAAAAAAGGCGGCGGTAGCCCGTTAAAATCCCCAACCCCCCCCCCTTTTTAACTTATCACTTATATATATCTTATCACATATATATCTTATCACTTATATATCTTATCACTTATATATCTTATCACTTATATCTTATCACTTATATATCTTATCACTTATATATCTTATCACTTATATACTTATATAACCATAAGGGAGACTATCAATTCCATTTTCTAAAATAAACCTCTTATCATCAAAAGCCCCCAATGCTTTCTTATTTATCTCTTCTGAATATAATTGATGTTTATAACTTCTTATTCCATTAATCTTTCTAAACTCTTCTTTCTTTGTTGTTAAACAGTTATAATAATCCTTAAAGTTTATTGTTTCTTTAATAACATTTTTCTTTACACCTTTTAACTTCTTATCAGTCTTTTCAACGTTATTCACAATGTATTTATAAGCATAAGCCTTTGACCTCAATCCCACAAATTCACTCATAACATTTCCTCCTAATTCATCCTTGAACTTTCCAATCACCTTTTTATTTTTAGAAGAGAACAACTCACTCTCTAGACTGTAATTACTCGTGTCATAGATATTAATGTCTCTTTTCATGTCTGAATAAACATCGTTGGTATTAATTTTCAAAATAAAACTATCTGTATCCATATAAAGTAGATTAACATCATTTTGATATTTCTTCCTCAAGTTATTATAAAAGTAATCATACATTAATGACTTTGATAAATCAAGAATTGTTGTTCCAATATAAATAGGTTTGTTCATTTCAATACTCTCTTTAATCAAATGGATCGCACAAAAGTTCTCAGTAAAGACCTCAGCTCGAGTAAAACTCGGTCTATTAATTAATTTTGATGCTTGTTCCCAAGATGTTGATAGTCTGATATTTTGTCTTTTCCTCACATTCTCCATAGTCTTACCAAAGACCGCATTATTCATCAATTTATAAAAGTCTTTCTCAAAATCTGTTTTTGACTCTGTTCTTCTTTGTGTATTAAAATCAATGTACCCCTTTAACCAATGACTTTGATTGAACTTTAGAACCCTATGGATCTTCTCTACTCTTAGACATTTTGATAAATATTGTCGCAAATTTCTTTGGTGTAGAACATAATTTTTCTTGTTATATAATGTAGTAAGTAATTTTTCTGTTGATTCACCTATATCAAACGATCGTTGATAATCACTCAACCATTCTTTCTTTGGACTTGCTTTCTCACAAGCAAATGGGAGATCTTTGTGTAGGTTATGGAGTTCCTCTGGATATTTTAAATCAATTTCAAAATAATAACCAACTTTTTCTTCATCCAATTCTTTTTGTGTAGAGATACATACATCTTGTAAAACGTTTTTGTAGTCTTTTTCCTTTACCCATCTAAGTTTTCCATAAGGAAGAGCCTGAGACATTGCCCAGCCATACAGGTTGTTCGCGTCATAGTACATCAAGTAAGAACTCTCTTTCGTTGGATCATAATTTGGAAGATATTTGTTATTTGCTTTTGCGTATCTACTCGAGCAGACTTGTGAAATTCCACCTCTTTTTGCCTTTTCAATCATCAAAAGCATATCAACATCGATTATCAAATCCAAATCTTGTTTTGTCATTTTCAACATCGCACTCCAGGCCAATCCAGGTGCTGTGTAGTAGTGAGCAGGATCCAATCCATATCCAGTGCGACAAACAGATCTAAAGGCTTCAAATACATCGGCCAATAAAAGCACATCAGTTTTGAGATACAAATCGTGATACTCGCCAAGATTCTTGATGTTATATTTTTCCCAAACATTTTGTGCGTGTACATAATCTTTATCAGATATATGACTATTATTTAATTTGTTATAGAAATTTTCTTTTGAAGGAAGTTGTGTTTCATTGAATCTCTCAAATGAGTCCATATAGTCATAGGGGTAAATTCCCTTTTGTGTTAGAAAATCTTTATCTAAAAAATACTCTGAAAGACATGGAAACTCTTTTAGATTTTGAACCAAGTTAACCAATGGACTTGCCATGAATTTAAATGTATCAAGAAATCTGATATGAGTAATAGGAGATGTGTGAATTGTTTTTGTGAATGAAATGTATTTCTGATCCGTGTTTGGAATTGCTGAGATACTTCCAGAAGTCTTTGAGAGTTCCTTGATAAATAGATGTGTATCATAATGAGCGTTGTTATGAAGAAAGACAGGAATGAAAGAGGGGAGTTGATAATTAATATTACAACTTTGATGAGCCGGACCTCTATATTTACCAGTGAGATGACAATGGTCTCTAACCTTTAGACCTTTACCAATTTTCTCCTCACAAATATGACAGACATTGTTTTTTATAAATTCCCTTTTTTCTTTACTTGTTAAGGACATTGGTTTATTGGTTTCTCTCATTATCTTGGTTAATCGAACACAGTCTTTTTCTAGTCGTTTCACAAACTCCTCTGGGGTATTTGAGCCTCTATACATCTCTAACTTGTTATATTTATCACCAACGGATGATTTGATATAATAACAAAAACCACAAGGAGTATGTTTTTGATATTTATTTGTGTATGATTCTTTTGGATCTTGAGAAGCAGTATCAATTTTTTCTAAAATACTTTCAAAATCAGCATATATAACAAATGGATGTTTGATCTTTTTATTTTCATCTTTGAATGTGATCTTTGAGCCTTCTTTAGGCATATTGATTACCGTTGATTTATGTTCACCACAATAATTTGAATGTTTATCTAATCTTTCTTGTGAATTGAAGAAGTTAAGACAACGCAAACAAATATATATTTTATTTGTTCTCTTACAGACTTGTGGTTTTATTAATTTAGCAATATCTTTGATGTATGTATAATGTGAATTTTCGTCTGAATTAAAATATAGAAGATTAATATGAGTTTGTTTACAATTGTCAGAAAGCTTTAAAACCTGAATGTTGTTTGTTTCTGTTAGACCATAAACATTAACTGATAAATTATTCATCTTTTCAAATTTAGGAATATCATTTAAAGTCATCGGAAACTTTAGATCTTTCGTATTTAATGTATTCTCATATTTTTTATAATGAGATACTCTTTCATCATGAAAATGTGGAGGATGTAAGTGTGCTAAAATAGACCAGAGAAAACATTTATTGTCTTTATTTTTGATATTGATAACTGCTTTTCTATTTTTGATAACACTGGGTAAATCAATGTAAGAAGAAGCTTTTAGAGGATCTGATTTAAGAATATGAATGTCTATGTAAATAATTTTTCCTATATTGAATCCACTTCCTACGATTGAATTATCCACATCTTGCTCTTGTTTAATAAGTTCATCATAGACTCCTGATGTTTTAAAATCTTGATATGAAGATATAAAGTGTGGCTCAGTTCTCATGTATGGTGCATCTATAACTCCTTCATCCTTTGTCATTTCTAATTTTACTCCCATATAAAATTTAAGTGGTTTCATTTCCTTTAGTGTTTTTTCAATCAACGTTTGAACAGCAGGTTTAACTATTTCTACAGCATCAACTATAGACTCTGGTTCAGGAGGTTTGAAGTTAAAGACTCTTATTTTAATATGTCCTTTGAATGCTCCATCAGAGTTTTTAGTTGTGATAAAATTTGATAAATGTAGATTTGTTTTAAGATGTATTTTGAAGCCTTTCTTGAGGATATTTTTATTACATGTAGAACAGTGTTTTGTTTCAGGTGGAAGAGGGGAAAGTTTGTTTAAAATGTTGTATGTATGTTTTGCGGTGAGAATATGTTGTTTATAATATTTTACTTCCTTCTCGCAAGTATCACAATAAACCATATTTATAGCGTGAGAAAACGTGGTGTTTTATATATATCACTGTGCTTAAAATAAAACACTTTTGAGCTTTACAGCTCCGTTTTATATATATCGCTGTGCTTAAACTAAAACACTTTTTCACTCAGAATCATCTAAGTCATAACTATCACATGAATACTCAGAATCATACTCAGAGTCATCAATAAAGCTACTCTCATAACTATCATTTGAGCACAAACTATTAGTATCATAACTATCATCTGTGTTCAATGAAATACTATCATCACCATCGTCCAAGTTCAATGAAATACTATCATCACTATCGTCCGAGTTCAATGAAATAGTAAAATCTTCACTGCTGTATTGACTCATATTTAATTAGCAAGAAAAATATTCCCATCAATATCTATATACTTTCTTTCATTAACAGATTCAATCTCTACAATTTTTATATCAAAAGTTATCTTTAAATAATCTCTAACTATCATAGAACGAAATGACATTTCACCAGAAATATTAACATCATTCATTTTACTTAGATCTACACCCTTTGGATTATTAAAGAAAATACAAATGTCTCCTCTAGAATTATTAATGGTCTTATCATTCTTTTTCAAAGTATCATGGTCAATCACTTTTTCAAGCTTTGAATAAATTGCCAGGAGTAGAGGAGAAACTTTTGTTAGATTTACTTTAATGGATGTCTTTCCAGGTATAGTTAGAGCTCTTCCTTTAAATGAAATAGAGGGGCTCATGTTATTTTCCATAACTGGTTTTACCCAAAAATTTCCATATTTATCTTTGTTCAATTTAACATCTTTGACATATTTTTCTATATCTTCCACCGAAGTAGAGATTGATTGAAATTTGTCTTTTGTGCTTTGAAACATTGTATTTATTAATGAATAAACTTGCGTTTAGTTTAAGTAAAAATTTACCACATAAATATGATAAGTTCTGAAGGATATTTAGAATTTCCAGACTCTCCATATGATAAATTAGAGAATTGTCCGGCTTGTGATAGAGTGGGGCTTAATGATGAGGATTCATATAAACAATGTTTATTCTGTGATTATATTCTAATTAATGATAATAAGAAATATAAAAAAACATATAACTCTTTTAAATTAGAACCAAAAATGAATTACTTTACAAGATTAATAAGAGAGATGAATGTTAAGCATTATGGTGATAATACACCATTTCTTACAAGGAAAGAGACTCTTTGTATTGAGGAAATGTATAAGGGTTTAATGATATTTATTATTCAAAATAATTTTAATGGAAATGTTAATACAAGATACTACATAAATAAAATAATGAATTATTTTGAAATTAAACCCGAACTCAGGATAAAATATAGAGTTTCTAAAATAGCTCAAAAAAAGTTGGATGACTTGTTTTCCAAATATATAAATGAATGATTTTTTACCCGTTTGGGAAAATAAGATAAAATTTAATAACCATAAAAACATTCCAAATTCATTGAGATGTCTAATAGTTGGTTCAAGCGGATGTGGGAAAACCTGTTTACTTTTAAAGATGCTCCTTGGTCCTAATTTTTTAGATTATGATAATTTAATAATTTTTACAAAGTCAAGTTTTCAACCCGAGTATCAACTACTCTCACAGGGTTTTAATGCAGGTCTTAAAAAGGAAGACATTATCGGTTTATTTAAACTTCAAAACAAACTGAATGATTATAATATTGAAGATATAATACAATTATTTTGTGATACACAGAAATCAAAATCGAAACCCATAACTTGTATTCTCAGTGATAATACGGATGATATACCTTCACCTCAAGATTTAGATAAATCAAAAAAGAACCTCGTCATCTTTGATGATTGTGTTAATGAGAGAAACCAAACAGTAATGGATAGCTACTATACAAGAGGGAGACATTCTTCTTGTAATTGTATATATCTTAGTCAATCATATTTTCAACTCCCTCGACGCTCAATAAGAAACAATGCCAATACTTTTATTTTATTTAAGTTAAATTCAATAGATGTAAATAATTTTTGGAGAGATAATTGCTCTACGTTATGTAGTAAAAAAGAATTTGAAAATTATATGAAACACACGATTGGAAAATATAAATATATTGTTGTGAAACAAGATGAGATACTAAATGATATTTTTCAATAAATAAATACAGAAAATGAATACCGAAGAAAGAGAAAGAAAGTTTAAGGAACATCAACAATTAGTTTCAAAAGTTGTTAAACAACAGGAAGAGATAAAGAAGAAACGGAGACAGAAACTAACTGGTGAAGAAGCCTTTGAAAGAAAACAAGAGAAATTCTTTAAACCACTTTTGAAAACTCAACACTCACCTACAGTTCCCACGGTAGAATTTACTCCGAAAAAACTTCAAATGCTCAAAGATTTTAGTCAGATAACAAAACAAGAACTTGGTGAATTAGAATATGATGACGAGGGATTATTTCGGAAACTTGAGGAGGTAAATCAACCCCCTAATTATGTTGTGGAAGCTCTTCAAAACAATGAATATTCGGCGGGTTCAAAAACCAGAGCAGGTCTCATTCCAACAGAAGAACCAGCAGTGTTTCATCTTGTGGAAGAAAAGGTATTGATATTTAATGATGAATTGATGTTCTTGAGTTCTACTCAACCAAATGTTAAATTAACTCCAAGATTAATGTTTCTTCTAACAAACCCCGGATTCAGCGGTTCAAAATATTTTGAGGAACCACTTGATATGGAAAGAGAGGAAGATAGGGTATATATTGAGTTGCTAAATGCACTTGATTATGGAGTTTCTGTTGCTGGTAAAAGTAAGAAGAATGAGAAGGAGAAACATATTATTGATGCTTTAAGTAAGCTTGGTTCGGGTGTTAGTTTTCTTCCAAATGACCCATCACAATTAGTTAATAGGCTATTATTGTTGTTAGGTAGTAAGAAGGCTGGAAACAACAATTGTTTTAATGAATCCTCAGCCATTTTAGATCAGTTGATGAACATGAAAATAATTAATAAATGTCAATACAAAGATATTTTATTAGATATTAAATAAGATGAGAAGCACAATTCTTAGTTTTAATTTCACAACGAGCGATTACACAGCTTCATTCCCTTACCCACTACAACTTGACCCCCTTACCTCATATGAGGCATCTTTATTGTCAATGGAAACTTATAATACCTTGTTTAATATCACAGAGAAAAACAACAAGTTTAGTTATAATCCAGGAAGTGGATATAAAACTATAACCGTTTCACCTGGAGCTTACGAGATTTCTCAAATATCTTCAGAAGTCTCTCGCCTTATGAAAGAAAAAGGTGATGAACCAAAAAATATTGTAATAGATATTCAAAAACACACTTCAAAATCAACTATTAAACTTAAAAATAATTATAAAGTTGATTTCACGATTGAAAATTCGTTTAGAGAGCTATTGGGTTTCTCTTCAAAAAAGATTGAAAATAACGGGACGTTTTACAGTGATAATGTTATCCAAATATCCTCCGGTATAAATTCAGTATTAATTCATTGTGATTTGATTGATGGTGCTTATAACGATGGAATAAGAACAAATACAATATTTTCATTCAGTGCATACTCAACCCCGATTGGTTATAAATTTAATATGGAACCAAAAAATCTTGTCTATTTACCTGTGTCAGGAAAAACCATATACAGAGTAAATTTTAGGATAACCGACCAAGATAATCGTATGATATCCTTTAATGATGAAATTATATCCATCAGAATTCACCTACGTGAAGTTTTTCAATAAATAAATAATGGTTATTGTGAGAAAACACGAGTTGGGAAAATATAAAATAATTACAGGGGAGGGCATGTTCCTTTCACCAGACTATACAAGGTATGTGGGTAGAGGATACTATAAACCTAAGAGACAACGAGGTGTAGGTCATCAATTTCGAAATAAAGGAGATGGGATAATTGATACTCTAATGGGTATTGGTTCAACCATCCTTAAACATAAAGACCTAATTGGTTCAACTGCTTCTGCCGTGGGCTCCGTTGCGGGTGCTATAAAGAGTATAAAAGATGCTCAAAAGGAGTCTCATAAATTACAAGCAATCAAAGAAATAAAAAAAGGTAAAACTCAACTATCTTCACAAGAACGACAAAAAATCATTAAAATACTTGGGTCAGGGTTTCAACAATTTTAATGCTATATAAATACAAGTATGGAAGCGATTGATAGTATCTATGATTTGGATGATACGATTATCATTTCAAACTCCACTAAAAAGGAAGACTATTTTAAGGTAAATGCTATAACAGGAACAGACTGGAATTCAAACGGAACAAAAAGTTTTGAAATAAATAATCAACAAACTTACTTGAATATAGCTGATAGTTTCTTGCTGTGTAAATTTAAATTCACTAAGGCTGCGAATAATACTAATGCTACACTCGTAAATGATTTCTTCTGGAAAATGTTTGACAGTGTCCGCCTGTATATTGGAACACAAGAGGTTGAAGCGGTTGATTATGTCTCTGCTACATCTGAAATGATGAAATTTACACTATATTCGTTTAGTGATAGAATGGGTAAGGGAGCTGTTGAGGGTTTTATTCCTGATATGTCAACGGGTACAAACGCAGACCCTGGTTATAGTCAAAGGAAGTCAATGTATAATGATGACGCAAAAGCTGAGAATAGTTTTACCGTAGCAGTACCTCTGAAAGGTATATTTGGATTTTGTGATTATGATAAAGTTTTGTATGGGCTTAAAATTAGATTTCAACTACAAAGGAATGATAATGTAAATAGATTGCTTTTTGGGGATGAAAATGCTTTTGGAGAAAATAATAAATTTGTTATTAATGATTTGTGTTGGTATATCAGTGAATATACTCCTAATCTTAAAACGGAAGAGATGTTAAATAGAAGACTTAACTCAAAGAAACCGCTAAATGTATCATACCTTAAAAGAAGATGTCAACACGTTAAACTGGAACACACTACCTACACTTGGAATTTAGGTGTTCTTCAAGGAAAGCCACGATACCTCTGGCTCATTTTTAAAAAACCAGATGGAGAGGACGGTACTAATAAGAATAATGCGCTGAGTGATAATGCTAAGGTGAAACAACTTCGGGTTTCTCTTGATGGCACATTTTATCCGCGAGATAGATTGGAAATTGATTGGGAAAAAAATGATTATGCGGAAGCCTACAAGTCCTACCAAAAGGTGTGTGAAAGTAATGGTAATAATGATCCTATTTTGGATATGGTTGCGTTTCAAAAACTTTATACAATCTACGCAATTGACCTGAGTTCTCAAAAGGAAACTATAAAGTCTAATCGAGTGGATACTTCTCTATACATTGAAAGAGGGGAGAGTGAAGAGGTTAATGCATATTGTTTGCTTTTGGAGGAAACAGAATTACAGATTAATACAGATAATGGTGTTATGATTAATATCACATAGGTTTTTTCTCATAAATAAATGGTTGGGGTATATGTTAATCAAATCAATCTTAATAAATTAACATCTTGTATTCAAAATCAAAAGCCTTGTATTATTAATGTTAATACAATTCAAAGAAAAGGAGCTGTAAGAATTGATGTTTTACTCACACACACACAAGTAAAAACACTAAATGATGTTGGATCACTTAAAATTAAAATGACGAAACCTATGTTAAAGAAATATTCAATAGACGAGTCAAGAGGAGGATTTCTCCCGTTTCTAATTCCTTTATTTGCTGGTTTAAGTGCGGCGGGAGCATTGACTGGTGGTATTTCAGCAGCGGTAAAAACTGCTAACGAAAGGAAGGCACAACTAAAAGCTCAAAAAGAATTGGAAAGACATAACAAGGAGTTGGAGAAACAAATTAGTGGAAGTGGTGTAATTGTAGATTTTGCTCAAAAACTTGAAAGTCTACCTGATAAAGCTAGATTGTTGGTTGGAGATATGCTTTCCTCTATCGCTCAAGCGGGTGTTAAACTAACTAAACGGGGTAATGGATTGTATCTTTCTCATAAATAAATGGATAAATGGTTTAAACAATTTGGAAAGAATACAACGTCAAATATAGAACTAGCTAAGTATTGTAAAACACTAAAAATTGATAATGTGGTTATTTGTATGAGAGATGAATTAATACATATAAATAAGAATACAAAGAATATTATTATGAATTTAGACACACAGAATGGTTCTCATTGGGTTTGTATTCATAATAGTCAGGATAAATATTATTTTGATAGTTATGGTATGCCACCACCTGTTGAAGTAATACAATTCTTACAGAATGGTGTTTATCAAACATTTCAAGTTCAAGAAATTAATTCTAAATGTTGTGGTCAATTATGTTTATATGTATTATTTCAACTCAACAATAATGAAAATTTTTATGATATCATTTTAAATCTAATATAAATGACTTATGTTGGAAAAGATGGTTCTATCTTTGGAAAATCCTCTCAGGATATTGATTTATCAAATTATTATACAAAGGCACAGGCTGAACGACAAAAATATAGTGTAAGTAAAAATATTAATATGAAGAATACTTATAAATTAATCAATTATCCAAACCCTACAGATGCGAATGACTTAATTAGATTCAGTGATTTATCACACTTGTTAAATAAAACAGCACGTTTTGTGAAACAAGTAAAATTTACAACCACAACACCTGGTTATACTGACCATACACCTTTCCTCATTGAATTTAACTACCTGCTTACAATTGAATTTTATAAAGAAGGACATTTAGTTAATATGCGAATTAATAAATGGGGGTATGATATGCCTGATTTAGGGTATAATTGGTCTTTTTCAATAAACTTAGAAGACCTACATGATTTAAATCAGTCTCGTAAAGAAGAATATTATCCACTTGGTGAAGATAAGGATTTATGTGGAAGTACAATTCGTAAACAACAAATACGTGATTTTAAGAAAATAAAAATATATGATAGTATAGCGATGGTTCGCATGACAAAGAAGGAAGGTAATGAGATAAGGATAGAAAGCCGAGGAATACAAACCGATTTGGTAGTGGGAAGATGGGGTGGTATTACCTGTCATAATATTAATCTCACATATATTTCTGATACATAAATGGCAGGAAGAAGACTACAAGAGAATTATAATTTTTGTATTCAAGGATACCTACAAGAAAAGGGTGCTCGGTTTTACATACCGTACGAATTGGAACATACACATGGAAATTTTGTCATTAAAAACTGGCCTTATACTGATATTGTTAAACCCACAAATAGAGACTTGTTTAAAGTATTAAATAAAAATGAACTTCTCAAAGTTATGAAATATAAAACTCTTTTAGAAATCGTCAACAAATCTTATTGGTATCCTATTATGAGAAAAATAATTATAGATACAAGAATATCTCAAAATCCAGATGAGTATATGTATAATATTATTTGGGACTCAAGCTCAAGGGTTGTAAGGGCTAAGGAAGGAATTGAAGAAGAGAAGGAGGAAAGAGAGAAAAAGGAGAAGGAGGAAAGGGAGAGGGAGGAGAAGGAGGAGAGGGAGAAAAAGGAGGAGGAGAGGGAGAAAAAGGAGAAGGAGGAAGGAGAGAAAAGGGAGAAGGAGGAAAGAGAGAAAAAGAAGAAGGAGGAGAGGGAGAAAAAGGAGAAGGAGGAGAGGGAGGAAAGGGAGCAAAGAGAGAGGGAGGAAAAATATAAAAAGATGGAAATCAGTGAGATTCGTAAAAGATTGAGTGTATTACAGCAAATAAATCAATCTCAACGCACCGAAGAGGAAATTAAAGAATTAACAACTCTTATGAAGCTAATGGTTTCAAAAATAACAACGTCAATGTCTTCAATTTCAGGGAGGAGATTTAAACGAGAAAGTGGTGAAGAAGAAGAAGAAGAAGAAGGAAAAGATTATGTGATTGATGATGTTGGTGTCATTGACTTTAGTTAGTTTTTATTTGTAAATAAATGGAGGAGAGAGTGAAGGCATTCCTTAGGATTCTTTATGTTTTAAAAATAAAGATTGAAATGTATATGTTGAAAACCAAAAAGGTTTTGATACTCTGTCGGAATTTTTCTGATAAATAAATATGAGTTATTGTCTCAAATGTAAAAAGAAAACTAAATCTAAAAATATCTCTTATGTTAAAGCTAAAAATAATAGAGTTTATCAAAAAGGAATATGTCAAGTATGTGGCTCTAAAAAGTGCCAATTCATCTCTCCTAAAAGAGGAGGAGACATACAAAAGTTTCTGTCAGGAAGTAAATTTACAACAACTGGAATTCCAGGGGAATTACACCTTCCAGGGTATTCTTTCTGTGGTCCAGGAACAAACTTGGATAAAAGATTAGATGAGGCTGACAATCCTAAACCTTGGTCTAAACCTACAAATAGGGTTGACGAAGTGTGTATGAAGCATGATATTGCTTATGGGAAAACCACTACGTTGACTGAAAAACATAAAGCCGACAGCGAAATGTTGTATAATTTGTCTTTGATACAAAATCCAACGTTGAGAGAGAAAGTTGATAGGTTTATTGTGAGAAATTTGATAAATGCTAAATTGAAACTTGGTCTTGGTTATTCCTCAAAAAACTATTAGGCTCTAATGATGCCATCAAGACTGAGGAGCTTTTGGCTGAAGAATTACACAAACCTATAATCACAAAGTTTAAAAGAAGGAAGGTTTATTCTAAATACACTGACCACATATGGTCCGCTGATTTAATTGAATTGAATAATGACAGGGGATACAGGTATGCTTTAACCGTTATTGATTTGAGGAGTAGATTTGCCTGGGTTGTCCCTTTAAAAAATAAAAGGGGTGATACTTTAATGTTAGCCTTTAAGCTAATATTTGATCGGGATAAAAGGAAACCAAAGAAGTTATGGACTGATGAGGGAACAGAGTTCTATAACAAAATATTCATGAAATTTCTTAAGGGGAAGGGTATTAAATTATACAGCACCTTTAATGAAGGAAAGGCAGTTGTTATTGAGCGTTTTAATCGTACTTTAAAAGAGAAATTATATAAAAAATTCACACAACTCGGTTCTCAAAAATGGGTGTATTTAATTCAGGATATTGTAGATAATTACAATAATACAGTTCATTCATCAACACAATCAAAACCATCAGAAACATTTACAAAATTAGAATATGAAAAGGAGATTAATTTGAGAAAGCCCAAGTTTAAAGTTGGTGATATTGTAAGAATATACAAATGGAAAAGTCATTTTGAGAAAGGTTATACACAAAAATGGACTCGTGAATTATTTAAAATCATTGATGTAATGGATACAGTCCCTTGGACCTACAAATTATATGATTTAAATGGAGAAGAAATCTTGGGTTCATTTTACTCACAAGAATTACAAAAAACACAAGTAAGCAGTTAATACCCTTGAAAATAATAAATAAATAAATAAAATGTAATGGGGATACGTTTTTAAATCTGTGAACCCCAAACACAGAATCCCACAACTTTTTAGTTGGGGCTTAACTTTTGTGTGTGTATAATGGGGATACGTTTTTAAATCTGTGAACCCCAAACACAGAATCCCACAACTTTTTAGTTGGGGCTTAACTTTTGTGTGTGTATAATGGGGATACGTTTTTAAATCTGTGAACCCCAAACACAGAATCCCACAACTTTTTAGTTGGGGCTTAACTTTTGTGTGTGTATAATGGGGATACGTTTTTAAATCTGTGAACCCCAAACACAGAATCCCACAACTTTTTAGTTGGGGCTTAACTTTTGTGTGTGTATAATGGGGATACGTTTTTAAATCTGTGAACCCCAAACACAGAATCCCACAACTTTTTAGTTGGGGCTTAACTTTTGTGTGTGTGTGTATGTGCGAGTGAGTCATAATAATATACAAACCCTAACCCAACCCAAGCCCTAACCCAACCCCATCCCTAACCCAAACCCATCCCTAACCCAACCCATCCCTAACCCAACCCCATCCCTAACCCAACCCCATCCCTAACCCAACCCCATCCCTAACCCAACCCCATCCCTAACCCAACCCCATCCCTAACCCAACCCCAACCCTAACCCAACCCCATCCCTAACCCAACCCCATCCCTAACCCAACCCATCCCTAACCCTCACATTCAAAATCCCAACCCTAACCCAATCCCATCCCTAACCCAACCCCAACCCTAACCCTCACATTCAAAATCCCAACCCTAACCCAACCCATCCCTAACCCAACCCCATCCCTAACCCAACCCCATCCCTAACCCAACCCCAACCCTAACCCTCACATTCAAAATCCCAACCCTAACCCAACCCCATCCCTAACCCTCACATTCAAAATCCCACCCAAACCCTAACATAATCTTTCTTTTCTTCTTTTTTAAATACGTATTTCTTTTTTTTTTTTTCCTCTTCCTCCAATTCTGTCTTTCAAGGCTTTTAAGTTTGAAGAAGTAGAAATTGGAAGAAAGAATTTTCCAGCATTTTCTTCCTCGAACTTTCTTGATATTGCTTAAATCAAGCGTCATTAAATAAAGAACATTGTTCATTGCTTTAGAATCCAAAGAGTCTCCAAGAGGAACCCCACAGGTAGAGTCTCCAAAATAAAACCAACTTTCCAAGTTCCCAAGGTATAACCACATTCCTGTTGAGCCTCCAAGATAGGTATCACATTCCGAGTCATCAAAACAAAACCCCCATTCCGAGTCTCCAAAAATATAACCATCTTTCCAAGTCCCCAAGGTAAAACCACAATTTTCAGAAATATTGGGGGTTTCCGTGATAAGTCTCACATAGTATAACTGCGGACCATCAGGGAAAACTTCCCTTTCCCAATTTTTTAGGGTTTCTATGATGTGTCTCACATAGTATAACTGCGGACCATCAGGGAGAATTCCCATTTCACAATTTTTTAGGGTTTCTATGATGTGTCTCACATAGTATAACTGCGGACCATCAGGGAGAACTCTCCTTGCCCAATTTTTTAGGGTTTCTATGATGTGTCTCACATAGTATAACTGCGGACCATCAGGGAGAACTCTCCTTGCCCAATTTTTTAGGGTTTCTATGATGTGTCTCACATAGTATAACTGCGGACCATCAGGGAGAACTCTCCTTGCCCAATTTTTTTAGGGTTTCTATGATGTGTCTCACATAGTATAACTGCGGACCATCAGGGAGAACTCTCCTTGCCCAATTTTTTAGGGTTTCTATGATGTGTCTCACATAGTATAACTGCGGACCATCAGGGAGAACTCTCCTTTCCCAATTTTCAGAAATTTGTGGGTCTCCAATGTATGACTTGTATTCTGGCTCATCAAGGTAGAACTTGTTCAGTGGGTTTTGTTTTGATAACTCACAACAAGTATCATCATGGTAAAACTCTTTTTCAGGATTTTGTGGATCTCCAAGGTATAACTCTTTGGCTGGGTCATTAAGGTAGAACTCGTTCTGGGGGTCTTGGTTGTTCAAAATGTCTTCAAACAAAAAAATAACTTCATCCCAAGTTGTGTTAAAAGCAGAATTTTCATTTCGTATCTCAGATACAATTTCCTGTGAAAGAAAATAACAATGTATTAATTTAATACAATATTTTTTATTTGTATAAATCAAGCTCTATGAATATTAAAATAAACTTTGTTAACTCTTACACGAGTCTCATCTTAAAAAAAAAAAAAAAAAAAAAAAAAAAAAAATTAAATAAATAAATAAATAAATAAACAAACTTACCTCCATTGATAAGAGGTTCGAGTCCAGTTCATCAATCTGAAGGTTGAGTTCTACACAGGTAGTAGGACTCCATGGAATAGCAAAGTTATCCCATTCCATTTCGGCATAGTAGTCCATTCTCAAGTGAAGCAGAAAGCGTGTTTGAAAAAGCCTGTGTGGTCGGTGCCTTTTATAAGGACTGGGTGTGTCTTCCTGTGGAAATTCCCTGGGCGTGTCTTAACTGGAAATGATGTGATGGAAATTCCCTGAAAATGATGTAATGTATTACCTGGAAATGATACAATGCTGAAGAGTTTATAAAGTGGGTGGGACTTAGCAAAAGTGGGAGGAGCTTAGCAAAAGTGGGCGGGGCTTAGTAAAAAGTGGGCGTGGCCTAACAAAAAGTGGGCGGGCTTAGTAAAAATGGGCGTGGTTTACCAAAAAGTGGGCGGAGCTTACCAAAAAATGGTATGTGGCACTGGAGGCGCTCAAACAAGAACATTGAGGGAGGTTTACCATTTTATCTTAGCTCAGTTAAAATATCTTAATAAAGAACCAAACTCAAACATATTTTTTGTTAATATATTAGATGGTGAAGAGAGTTGTAGGAGAATTAAATTATTTCCCACGCATAAACAAATATTTGTAGGGTCGTTGTTTGAGTGGGTTATATTCACCAGATGATATTAAGAGTAAAAGGTTAAAAGGTCCATGAGGTCAGAAGGATCACAGGTGTTTAAGTGGTCTAATGAATAAGGATAACATGTCAAAAGGTTAGAAGGTTCGTAAAGAACAGGGTGAGAGAAATATAGGTGTTTAGGGGCAATGAGGGAGGGAAAGAATTAATATGGAAGTGAATGGGTCAATGTTTGAGTGGGTCAAAGATTAATCTGCCAGATGATATGTAGAAGAAGGATGATAGGTCTATAAGAGAAAACAAATATTTGTAGTGTTTGAGTGGTCTAATGAACAACATTAAGGATAGGTACTACAGACAAAAGGTTCATAAAGATGAGGGTGGGAGAAATAGAGGTGTTTATGATTTTTGAAAAAGACAAGGGGGTAAATGACATTAGATAGGGATTTCCCATGTTAAACGGAGGTGTCCCAGAAGCAACATTATTACACTACTCCTGTGCCACAGCAGCATGCTGATTCGCTCAGAGCGATCACGTGATGTTCCATCCTCGCCGCCAGATGCGCTCACGTACTCGATTTTTGGCATAGACATGGCCATTGGGCCTTGGAAGGACATGGCCCACCTAAAAATGACCTCCGATGACGAGATCCATATTTTAAAATCATATTTACCTCAACTCATTTCAGCGAGGAACATTATACACTGAATCTCAGCATGTGCCAGAGCAGCTCGCTGATTCACTCAGAGCGATCACGTGATGTTCCATCCTCTCCGCCAGACCACTGAACTGACAATATATAGAATGACCATTGCCATTCACACCACACAGGTGGAGGTGCAGCTACCGGGCGCCATCTTGGTTGGACACTCGATGCGGGACGATGGTGATTTCCGTCATACGTTTGCACGTAATTCAGAGTGAAAAGCGATTGCGTTTTTTCACCTTTTGTGCGATCGTGTTTTGTGTCGATTTTTGTCGATTTTGTGCGATATGAATTCAATGTCTTTGAAACAGCTGTGAAACGACTTTCCACAAGCCTTCCGTAACTGATTGGAGCAGTTTATTGCCACACAAAATGGCATTTTAACAGTTGTCTGGCTTTTAAAATCTGGTACACGTTCAAAACAAACAAGATCCGCGAAGCGAGTCGGTCGAGTCATGCTAGCCAAGATGGCGACACGGCGGCTACACTTTTCACGGAGTATGAGCGTTCTATATATTTTCAATTCAGTGTGCCAGACTCGCTCACGTACTTGATATTTGGCATAGACATGGCCATTGGGCCTGTGCCAGAGCAGCTCGCTGATTTGCTCAGAGCGATCACGTGATGTTCCATCCTCACCACCAGACTCGCACCATATATCACGGTGTAACTTGTGCGAGGCTTTTGTCCGAGTGAGTTTGAGCCGAGAGGGCGATTGTATGGGTTGGGAATGTACGGGTCTCCCTTCCCCCACCCGGCAATGCCGGTACTGGAGGGCATCATAGGATCGGTGAGTCCCCAAAATCCGCTTCGTGCTGTTGTCGCGAAGATGCAGGACGATGTCGCGATTGTTGTACTGCTCTCCTACCATGAGAAATGCAACGTCATTGTTGACTGGCCCTCCCCTCCCCCCTCTCTCTCTCGCCCCTTCCCTCCCCATCCCCTCCTCCAACCTCCCCTTCCTCCTCCCCTTCTCCTTCCTCCTCCCCTCCTCCCCCACTTCCCCTCCCCCTCTCTTTCCCCCTCCCCCTCCACTTCCCCCCCCCTCCCCTTCCCCTTACCCTCCCTCCTCCCCCTCCCCCTCCACTTCCCCTCTCTCCTCCCCCTCCCTCCCGTCCTCCCGCCCCCTCCCCTTCCTTCCCTCTTTCCTCCCCACCCTTCCCCCCTATCCTCCTTCCCCCCCCCCGTTCCCCTCCCCTTCCCTCTCCGCCCGGCAAAGCCGGGTACTTCTGCTCGTAGAAAACTACCAGGAGTTGCGCACCATTGAGACCTCGAAGTAGGCGCATACAGATTTGTATACCTAACGACACCACAAACAGACATTTCCTTTTATTATACTAGGGCATTGCCCGTACTATATCTATATCTAAAATTATATCCCCCCCCTCTATTTACATGAAATGGTTTGGTCCAAAGCGAACGGCTTGCGAGTACGGTGACAATCCCCCCCCTCTATTTACATGCAATGGTTTGGTCCAAAGCGAACGGCTTCCGGAGTTTGGTAAAGAAATCGCCATCGCGTGCACAAACGCGCAGGAAAGCGAATGAATCGCAAATTCGGTTTTATTAGTTTTAAAACATAGTTTAACGCCAACATAGTTTGCAAACGTGAAATAAATGAATACGCTCTCAAATGTGCCATCCGAGGCAGAGTGTGTCCTCCACGTTCGGCACACGTGATCGTTCGCTGCTCTCTGATTGGTTGAATCGTTTTTTGGACATAGCTCGGTAAGTAATTGTCCGATTAATATGAAACCTTGAAAAGGCACATCCTCGGGTCCCCAGCAATATACCTGGCAAGTTAAAAGTATATCGGACCGGTAGTTGTCGAGAAACAGCGGTCACAGACAAACAAACAAACGTACAGACGTACAGAGATTACTGGAATTATAGATAGATAGACATATTGTTTCAATTTTTTTTTTTTTTTTTTTTTTTTTTGTATACACGATCGAGGCTCGTGAAAGAGCGAACATTTATCACACAGAAAGACAAACCGACAAACCGACACATAACCGACAAACCGACACATAAAACAAATAACATCGGGAGCGGTAGACAAGATGGGGAGAGAGGGGGAAGGACACAAACACAACATTTGAGAGCAGGAACCGAGAGACATGGAGACATCGAGAGATCTGTGGGAGGGAGAGGGCTTTGGGGGGGGGAGGCATGGGAAAGGGGGTGGGAGAGGCATAAAACATATGGACACTGCCAGGACTACCAGGAAAGAAGTTGGAATTACAAACAAGGTGGATCTGGGGTGAATTAGTGGGGGTAGAAAAGATCAAGGTTTTGGATGGGGGAAGATAAGAGATGGTGGTGAACAGCTGTTTTAAAGACCTGGAGGGAGGAGTGGGATTGAAGGGAGTGTGGGAGTTTGTTCCAGAGGCGGGAGAAAAGAGGAATGAAGGAGTGAAGGTGAGCAGAGAGCCGAGATTTCGGCAGTTTAACCATCAGAGGCTTGCTGACAGATCTTGTGTGACCTGTAGGAATATTTGGGGGACAGAGCACAGAGAGAGCTGGGGGAGCAAGGCCGGAGAGGAGTCGGTAGAAGACAGAAAGACCACCTACCTGCCTGTGGTGAGTGAGTGAATGGCCCTCAGAGATAGCTTCATCGCGGGAGATTCCAATGATTCTGAAAGCTTTGGTTTCAACAGCGTGAAGCCGAGCTAGGTGTGAGGCAGGAGCACCAGCCCATAGGGGAGAACAGTATTCCATTGAGCTGCGGATGAAAGCCTTGTATGTGGTGAGAAGCTCAGGTGTGCCGAGGAAGGACTTCGCACGACGGAGGATGCCCAGTCGGCGACTGGCTTTGGAGGCCAGCTTGGAAATGTGGTTTTCCCAAGAAAGATCATGGCAGATAGTGAGACCCAAAAGCTTGAATGACAGAACTTCTTGGAGAGGATTATTCAGAAAGTAGATGGGAGGGTTGTCCAGTCGGTCTTTTCGGAGAGACATCGTAAGAGTGTGAGATTTGTCAGGATTGAAAGACATGTTCCACTTGTTTGCCCAGTCTGCGATTTTGTCCAGGTCTGCAGAGAGTGAGGAGGCTGCAGACTGCCGATCTGAGGGATGAGGAATGGAGCGACAGAGAGTAGAGTCGTCAGCAAAGAGATATAGAGGATTTTCAAGAGAGTCAGAGAGATCATTTATGAAGACCGGAAAAAGCACAGGGCCCTCAGACTGCCTGGGGGGACTCCAGCCTCAACAGGAAGAGGAGATGAGAGAAACCCATTCAGGGCCACACGTTGACTACGACTAGAGAGGAAGTCCGCCAGACATGCGTGGAGATTTCCATGGATACCAAAGGACGAGCGTTTGGTGAGCAGAGCGGGGTGCCAGACCGTATCGAAGGCACGTGATATGTCAAGGGAGACAGCTCTAATTTCCTGTTTGGCATTGAGGACCTCCATCCATTGTTGAGACAGCAGAAGCAGCATCTCCAGAGTAGAGTGACCTGGTCTGAAACCAAATTGATTATCAGAGATCAAGCCATTGGAGAAGAGGAAAGATTTCATATCCGAAGCAATGATGGATTCCATGACTTTGCTGATAATTGGGAGAAGGCTGATTGGTCTGTAGTTGCTAGGATCTGTTTTTGCACCTTTTTTGTGCAAAGCGGTGATGTTGGCTGATTTCCAAGCAGATGGCAGTTGACCTTGAGCAAAAGAGAGGGTGAAGAGAACATAGAGAGGGAGTGAAAGAGCGGAAGAATAGGATTTTAGGACCCGTGGGCTGATGCTGTCAGGTCCAGTTGCAGAATCAGAGTCGAGGGTTGACAGAAACTTTTCCACCTTGTCAGGAGGAAAGGACACGGAGTCCAGGAGCAGCTGGGTACGACTGGGTATGGTGGGTACAGAGAGGGATGGGTTTGGGACACAATATTTAGGGGCAAACACAGATTTGAGGCATTCAGCTTTTTCACGTGCGGAGTCAACTGTGTAGCCGTTTGAGGTAAGGGAGGGGATGGAGGGGGAACAAACACCAGAAACAGATTTGACCAGACGCCACCAGGATTTGGAAGAGGGAGACAGATAAGAGAGTTTAGTCTTGAGAACGGAGAGATATTGTTTCCTGGCTCTCCTGAGGGTGGACACACACTTGTTTCGGGCTTTGTGAAAGGAAATGAGATTTCCTTCTATTGGATTTGCTTTCCAGGAGACGAAGGCAAGTTGTTTCTGTGCAACAGCCTCACCATAAGATTCCGTGTACCATGGATGGGAGGAAGGGTATGACAACTGAAGACGAGATGGGATAAATCTGTGCATGAGAGAGAGCAATTTACTTTGGAAGAATTCCCAGGATGAGTTGATGTCAGAGGTGGTAGAGATGGGAGACCAATCCAGATGATTGATGGCTGCTTGAAGACCGTGGCAGTTGGCCTGAGTGAAATGCCAGACTCGTCGACGCTGAGCAGGCTCCCTGAGAATGGTCAGAGAGATGTCCACTTTAACAAGCACATGATCAGATGATCCGATTGGAGCAGAAGAAGAGCAGCAGACATTTTCAGGGAAGTTAGTCATAACCAAGTCCAGAAGAGAAGATGCTCCGTTGACTGAGATATGGGTCGGGAAATTGACAGATTGTGTCAGTCCCATTGAGTCACAGAAGTCCTTTGCTGAGGAGCCATGGCTGGTGAGAGAGGTACCCACACCCAGCCAACTGGCATGGTGACAATTGAAATCACCACATATGAGGAAGAGAGAGTTGGGATGAGTAGATAGAAGTTGGTCCATATTATCAGACAGCGAGATGTAGATGGAGTCATCACTGTTTGGTGGACGGTACAACACACATATGAACAAGAAGTGGGAGCGAAGGGGAAGCCGTAGCCAGAGGTATTCCTGGGGGTGAGGTGGAGAGAGTGCAGTGCAGGGCGAGTGAGGAAGAGAGTTTTTGAAAAAGAAATGGCTTTTGATTGATTAATTGATAGATCAATTGATTGATTGATTGATTCAATTGATCGATTGATTGATTAATTGAGTAATTATAATAAATAAATAATAATTGCCAAATAATTAATTTATTAATCAATTAGCTAATATAATACCTAAATCACCACCATTTCATTTGAATCTGTAACTTTTTGAAAATTAATCAATTAATTCATCGAAAAAAACCCAAAAAAATAAATAAATAAACCGCCCCCCCACAATAAAACTTAACCGGAACCCAGATAGAGCACTTGGGCTGACAACCCCGACTTGGCAGACACACATAGCACAGGCAGGCCGAGAGCCACGCCCAGAAGAGCCCCATTGGGGGGAGTTGACCAATAGGAAGACACTAGGCAGGACGAAGGCCCCGATTGGTAGAGGGAGAAGTGACGCGCTGATTGGCCACCGACTGATGGCTTGAGGGAGAGGCGACTCGGCCATTGGTGGAGAGCTAAGGCTGTGGAGGTTGGCCTGCGGGGATTGGTGGAGAGAAGCGGAGGCGGGCGTCTCACTGATTGGGAGAGAGCGGAACCTGGGCTGCGTGGCCTGTGGGCATTGGAAGGGAGGAATGATGACGTCAGGACACAGGATGTAAAAACCAAATGCCCGGCATTTTGTTTTTGTCCCTCTCGTTTTTGGATCTCTTTGTGCCCGGACCTCGTTCCATATTTCCCTCGCAATTCCTCTACCTCGACATCTTGCCCTCACGCCTTCCTTCACCCTCGACTCTCTCTCCTTTCTGAAACGGACGTTGGGTGCAGCACAGTTCCTGTGCCGAACACCTGAGGACGGACACACCAGGGGAGCCGGCTGCGTGCCTGCTCGTTCGCCTCACGCGGGAAGCCACAGGAGGAGGCCGACTTCCCACCAAGTACGGACTGCGCGCTCGGGGCTGGACGATCGCTGCCAAGGCACCAATTGAGTTGAGTGCCACAATTAAATCGCACACCCATTCCTTTCCTTTTATTTTCCCTTCGTCTGTGTTATACGTCTGATGTTGGAGCCCTCCACACCGGAACCCTATTTTGTAACCGGCGCATTTTCTTGTTATCGGCAACCGTGACAATAAAGCCTTGTATTATTTTCAATGTACATTTTAATCCCGGGTTTTCATTTGAGTTACTTTTACAGGGTTGAAGACTGCTCGGCGGATCACTCAGATAAAAGCCTCCAGCTTCTTCTTCCTCTTTCTTTCACCCGCGTGCAGACATAAAATCTGCAATTTGAACTGAACGCCTTTGGAGTTAAAGCTGGCTTTGGCTATCCGTGATTTTTCTGTCTTCACCGAGGGGAATCACAGAACAATATAAAAAATACCCTTTATACTTATAGCCAAATCCCTCGGTCACTGTCGTGTCCAAATATCAGCGTCCCAGCTCAAAAAGTGCCTGAGATATTGCCCAATTGAGAAAGAAAATAAATAAGTGATTAATAATGAAAATAAATAATAATAGTAAAACCATTAATCATTAATCAATTAGCTAATAGAATCCCAAAACCACAACCGTTTCATCCGAATTTGTAACTTTAAAAAAATTAATAAAATAAGTCATTAATTGATTAATCAATAAATTCCTGGTCTCGTCCTGGTGGTGGGGTTGTTTTTTTTTTTATTATCAAAAACTTTCTTCCACACTCTCCCTGCACTGCCCTCTCTTCAACACACCCGTAGGAGTACCTCTGGCTACGGCTTCCCCTCCGCTCCCACCTTTTCTTCATATGTGTTCTGTACCGTCCACCAACTGATGACTCCATTTACATCTTGCTGTCTGACAACATGGACCAACTTCTATCCACTCATCCAAACTCTCTCTTCATCATATGTGGCGACTTCAACTGTCATCATTCAATTCAATTGGCGACTTCAACAACCAGCTGGTTTGGTGTGAGTTCCTCTCTCACCAGCCATGGCTCCTCAGCAAAGGACTTCTATGACTCAATGGGACTGACACAATCTGTCAATTTCCCGACCCATATCTCAGTCAACGGAGCATCTTCTCTTCTGGACTTGGTTATGACTAACTTCCCTGAAAATGTCTGCTGCTCTTCTTCTGCTCCAATCGGATCATCTGATCATGTGCTTGTTAAAGTGGACATCTCTCTGACCATTCTCAGGGAGCCTGCTCAGCATCGACGAGTCTGGCATTTCACTCAGGCCAACTGCCACGGTCTTCAAGCAGCCATCAATCATCTGGATTGGTCTCCCATCTCTACCACCTCTGACATCAACTCATCCTGGGAATTCTTCCAAAGTAAATTGCTCTCTCTCATGCACAGATTTATCCCATCTTGTCTTCAGTTGTCATACCCTTCCTCCCATCCATGGTAAACGGAATCTTATGGTGAGGCTGTTGCACAGAAACAACTTGCCTTCGTCTCCTGGAAAGCAAATCCAATGGAAGGAAATCTCATTTCCTTTCACAAAGCCCGAAACAAGTGTGTGTCCACCCTCAGGAGAGCCAGGAAACAATATCTCTCCGTTCTCAAGACTAAACTCTCTTATCTGTCTCCCTCTTCCAAATCCTGGTGGCGTCTGGTCAAATCTGTTTCTGGTGTTTGTTCCCCCTCCATCCCCTCCCTTACCTCAAACGGCTACACAGTTGACTCCGCACGTGAAAAAGCTGAATGCCTCAAATCTGTGTTTGCCCCTAAATATTGTGTCCCAAACCCATCCCTCTCTGTACCCACCATACCCAGTCGTACCCAGCTGCTCCTGGACTCCGTGTCCTTTCCTCCTGACAAGGTGGAAAAGTTTCTGTCAACCCTCGACTCTGATTCTGCAACTGGACCTGACGGCATCAGCCCACGGGTCCTAAAATCCTGTTCTTCCGGTCTTTCACTCCCTCTCTATGTTCTCTTCACCCTCTCTTTTGCTCAAGGTCAACTGCCATCTGCTTGGAAATCAGCCAACATCACCGCTTTGCACAAAAAAGGTGCAAAAACAGATCCTAGCAACTACAGACCAATCAGCCTTCTCCCAATTATCAGCAAAGTCATGGAATCCATCATTGCTTCGGATATGAAATCTTTCCTCTTCTCCAATGGCTTGATCTCTGATAATCAATTTGGTTTCAGACCAGGTCACTCTACTCTGGAGATGCTGCTTCTGCTGTCTCAACAATGGATGGAGGTCCTCAATGCCAAACAGGAAATTAGAGCTGTCTCCCTTGACATATCACGTGCCTTCGATACGGTCTGGCACCCCGCTCTGCTCACCAAACGCTCGTCCTTTGGTATCCATGGAAATCTCCACGCATGTCTGGCGGACTTCCTCTCTAGTCGTAGTCAACGTGTGGCCCTGAATGGGTTTCTCTCATCTCCTCTTCCTGTTGAGGCTGGAGTCCCCCCAGGCAGTCTGAGGGCCCTGTGCTTTTTCCGGTCTTCATAAATGATCTCTCTGACTCTCTTGAAAATCCTCTATATCTCTTTGCTGACGACTCTACTCTCTGTCGCTCCATTCCTCATCCCTCAGATCGGCAGTCTGCAGCCTCCTCACTCTCTGCAGACCTGGACAAAATCGCAGACTGGGCAAACAAGTGGAACATGTCTTTCAATCCTGACAAATCTCACACTCTTACGATGTCTCTCCGAAAAGACCGACTGGACAACCCTCCCATCTACTTTCTGAATAATCCTCTCCAATAAGTTCTGTCACTCAAGCTTTTGGGTCTCACTATCTGCCATGATCTTTCCTGGGAAAACCACATTTCCAAGCTGGCCTCCAAAGCCAGTCGCCGACTGGGCATCCTCCGTTGTGCGAAGTCCTTCCTTGGCACACCTGAGCTCCTCACCACATACAAGGCTTTCATCCGCAGCTCAATGGAGTACTGCTCTACCCTCTGGGCTGGTGCTCCTGCCTCACACCTAGCTCGTCTTCACACTGTTGAAACCAAAGCGTTCAGAATCATTGGATTCTCCCGCGATGACGCTATCTCTGAGGGCCTTTCACTTAATCACCGCAGGCAGGTTGGTGGTCTTTCTGTCTTCTACCGACTCCTCTCCGGCCTTGCTCCCTCAGCTCTCTCTGGGCTCTGTCCCCCAAATATTCCTGCAGGTCGCACAAGATCTGCCTGCAACCCTCTTATGGTTAAACTGCCAAAATCAAGACTCTCTGCTCACCTTCACTCCTTCATTCCTCTTTTCTCCCGCCTCTGGAACAAACTCCCTAACTCTCTTCAATCCCACTCCTCCCTCCAGGTCTTTAAAACAGCTGTTCACCACCATCTCTTATCTTCCCCCATCCAAAACCTTGATATTTTCTACCCCCACTAATTCACCCCAGATACACCTTGTTTGAAATTCCAACTTCTTTCCTGGAAGTCCTGGCAGTGTCCATATGTTTTATACCTCTCCCACCCCCCCCCTTCCCATGCCTCCCCCCCCAAAGCCCTCTCCCTCCCACAGATCTCTCGATCTCTCGATGTCTCCATGTCTCTCGGTCCCTGCTCTCAAATGTTGTTTGTGTCCTTCCCCCTCTCTCCCCATCTTGTCTACCGCTCCCGATGTTATTTGTTTGATGTGTCGGTTTGTCTTTCTGTGTGATTAATGTTCGCTCTTTCACGAGCCTCGATCTCGTATACAAAAAAAAAAAAAAAAAAAAAATTGTGAGGTCGAATTTGGTCCTTATTTTGTACCTTTCAACACTTTTTGTCCTCTCAACACTTTTTGTACCTCTCAACACTTTTTGTCCTCAACACTTTTTGACCTCTCAACACTTTTTGTGTCTGAGGTGTGGCTTTGCTGATGAAAGATGCTGATACCTGCTTTCTTGCAGGGAGCACATTGTGAACGAGAACAGCACGGGCAGAGCACAAAGATCCGCCAGCCTGTACAGTTTGTTTTGTATCCCACTGATAGGCCTGATCCGGATCCTGATCGTCACCAAAAATGAATCGGCTTGTTCTTGTCATCTTACCATCTCGTCCACCATGTTTCGCCAAAATCCGTCCACAACTTTTTCAGATATCGTGCTGTATGTAGACTACTCAAATAAGTTAGGGATATAGTGGGAGTGAGTTGATTATTTTTTTTAAGGGGTTAGGGTTATGGTATTGAAATCAAGAATACTGTGTTTTTTCACACTCATTAATAACCATAGAATTAGGACCAACAACTTTTTTCAACATAATTAATACACCAAATCAACCACACCGAAGAACCTGCCAATATCCCCAACTTATTGTGAGTAGTGTATAAAGCTTTTGGCCCTATTTCCCCAATGGTGAAGAATCACTTGAAAATTAAATAATTCTCGTATTCGAATCCAGATTCACATCTTCACTAAAATCAAACAGATTAGTCCTTGTCACACACACAACAGGTCCCTCAAGTTTCGTCCAAATCCGTCCACAACTTTTTGAGATATCCTGCTATATATAGTTTTTGGCCCCATCTCCCAATGGTGAAACATCACTTCAAACATTCTACTGGCCGGATCCGAATCCAGATCTTCACCAAAATGTAATCATTTCATCCTTTTCACATCGACGACCTCAACGAAAATTTTCGTCTCAGTCTATCCACAACATTTTGAGATATCTTGTTCACAGGCAGACAGACAAACAGACAGGGGTGACAACATAACCTCCATCCACCTTTGGTGGCTGAGGTAAAAATAACAGCCTTTCAAACAGTGCTCCTTTCATGCAAAAACAAAATTACACCTTGAACATTTATTTTACAACATGTTTTGTTCCTTCCTAAATCAAGAAGGAAGCATTTTTTTCCGGTTGAACAAGCACACACTTGTTGCACGAAGGAAAGGGCATTTTTGTTCAAGGGGCATTCTCTACTGTTATGTATTACCTCCCCAAACCCCGGTTACGGTGCACCTCAGAGTCTGGAGCGGGAACACGGCAGAAAGATTTATTATTTTGCGTTTTCTAATAAACTTTGGTAAAACCACACCAATGTAATTGTAGAACAAAACAAGGTTCCCTCCTTCCCACGCCTCCTCCCCCCAAGCCCTCTCCCTCCCACACATCTCCCTGCTCTCAAATGTTGTGTTTGTGTGCTTCCCCTTCTCTCCCCATCTTGTCTTCCGCTCCCTCTTTTTATATATTTTGTTTGTCTGGTTGATTTGTTTGTGAAATAAATGTTAGCTCTTTCACGAGCCTCGATTCAGTATACAAAAAAAAGAAAAAAAAGAAAAAGGAATTGTATGAAGAGCTCTCACATATACAATAATAACACTGTTAAATAAACTACAATGAAAATGTCACTTGCATCAAATGAACAATACCTATGATGGCACCATCATTCCCCAATGCTCTCGAAGCAATGAACTCAAGATACGCCAACCGTGAGTACAATGTAACATTCCCCAAAGTCCGTGCACGAATCTCCACGTGGGGTGAAGCTCGAGGTCATGCAAAACGGCAAAACAACAGGCAGGTTTTGGTGCGCCTGTGGATGAAGAGTTACGAGCTGAGAGGTCGATATGGGAATTGAGCCCATAGGTAAACCAACGGCAATCAACACGATAAGGTCGATATGGAAATCCCAACGGCAAAACAAGATGCACCAAGCGGACAGCCTCTTCTTCTTCCAGGACAAAATGGCGTATAGGCCCGTAATGGAGGCACTTGATTTCTCCAACAATGACTAACACTTGGTGATAAAACCTGAGACGCAGGTTTAATTGCACTCGCAATATATGACAATGTCGTGCAATCCCTTTCACGGGAAACCTCAACTCATTCGCAACCAATATATACAAACAAGTCCGCTCGAAGACTTGAGGTGACTGACAGCTCTCTCCTCCTCTCTCTGCCCATCTCGATCTCTCCACTTCTGGTATCTTTGCCGCGTTTTCCTTTTTCCTTCACAAACATTTATTTTTACCTTTTACTAAAGTCATCTCCATTTCACACAAAAATCTGAACAACAATATTACCTGAAACTAAAATCTGACAAGTATATAATAACAACAAACGCAGAAGTGATGGATTCGTAACACTACCCTCGAGAGTTGATATGGTGAATAACTGGTTAAATTTGAAGTGTCTTCAACAGAAGTGACAAAAGTCTCATTCAAAACAATTTAATAGCACTTGATATTGATCTCTCTTTTCAAACAATTTAATACAACAGGCATTTTAAGGCCATTTTCCCTGCTAGAGCAGGGGTTATCCTTGCGGGCCCCATGACGATCTTCTTCATTTTGTCCTATTTTCTGCATCTCCCCTTGTTAACCGCCTTGCCCGCATTTCTTCTTCCACCACCTTCAGCCAAGTCTTTCTCGGTCTTCCCCGTCCTCTGCTGCCTTCTACATTCATTTCCATCACTCTTCTCAACTAGTCACTTTTATCCTTCCTCAACCATTTACCAAACCATCTCAACCTGTTTCTCTTCACAGCATCCATCACAGACTCTATTCCCATCATCTTTCGCAATTCATCATTTATCTTCCTCTCTCTCAACGATACTCCACACATCCACCGAACCATTCGCATTCCCACCCTTTCCAGCCTTCGTTGCTGCTCTACATTCATTACCCATGTCTCGCTCCCACAAATGATAACACTTCTCACACATGAAGCATAAACATTTCCCTTCAGCTTCAACGACACTCCCCTCGTCAGCACGCCACTCAGTTCCCGAAACTTCTTCCATGCACATTTCACTCGAGCAACCATTGCCGAGTCTGATTCACCTTCTCCATTCATCATGTCTTCTTGGTAGCAAAATGTTTTTGCACCTTCCAGCTTCACGCTGTCTCCAAGATCCAATTCAACATTCCTCCATGTGCAGCTCCCTCTGTGCACACCTTACACTTTAATGTAGCTGCCACACTGGTTAATGACCCTCTCAGACCACTAAATTTTTGATGAACCCACTCAGCGCAAATTGTACATTGAATGGAGTTCACTCCGACACCCTTCCTGCACACAGTACATGGCCACTTCCCAGTTCCTTCCACCTCAGCACATGCTTTACCACTTTCGCTTTTCCGATATTCACCATCAGACCTTTTGTCTCCATGCATTCCTTCCACTTGTTCATCTTCTCCTTCAGTCCAGCCATACTTTCCGCAATCAACACCAGATCATCTGCCTAAAATAATAACTCCCATGGTAAACCCTCCTTTACATTCCGATCCAGCACCTCCATCACAGCTACAAATAGTAGTGGACTTAGTACTGACCCCTGATGCACTCCCACCTTCAAATCAAACTCACCACTGTTCCCGTCCTTTGTCGTTACAGCTCTGCGCGCTCTCTCATACATTGCCATCACTGCTCTGATCAACCATTCCTCCACTCCTAACTTCCTCAATGCCCATGTCATTATTTCACATGGAACCCCATCGAGTGCTTTCTCCAGATCAACAAACCCAAGAAACAACTTTCTCCTCTTCTCCATGTACTTCTTCTGCAACTGCCTTGCAATAAAACAGTCTGTCGTTCCTCTTTCTGGCATAAATCCAAACTGCATTTCGTCGATCTTCACTTTCTTCCTTATCCTCCTCTCCAACACCCTTTCCAATACCTTCATTCCATGCTCCAATAACTTTATCGCTCTATGAGCCACAGTCCGGAGGGTCACCTTTCCCCTTGTATAGAGGGACGAGGGTACTCAGTTCCCAAGCCACTGGAATGCGGCCCTGTTTCACCACCAGATTACAGATCTCTGTCATTCTTTTCACACCGCAACTTCCCGCTGCCTTCAATTAATCTCCCACAACTCCCGTCGGCCCTCCCGCTTTTCTACTCTTCATTGCTTTTATCACTTCCTCAACTTCCTTCCCAGTTATCTTCTCAGCCGGTCCTAAAACTGAGTTACTTTCGATGTTGCTGTCCCATACATTCTCTGAATTCAACAGCATTTCCATATATCTCTTCCATCTTCCTTTAATTCCATCTGGGTCCACAACGATTTGTCCCACTTCATCCTTCAGGCAACTCACCCACATCACATCACACCTCTCTTTCGCTATCTGCTTTGCAATCCTGAATACCGCTCTCTGACCCTCTTCCGAATCCAAGCGTTCTCTGAACATTTTTCTGCATGCCTCCTGTGACTTTGCTACCTCTTTCTTTGCAGCCTTCTTGGCTGCCTTATAACTTTCATGCTCTGCCTTTTCTGCCCCCGTACCCTTCGCCTTCTGCCAATCCTTGAACTTCTTCCTCTTCTCGTCAATCTTCTTTCCAACTTCATCATCCCACCACCATGCTTCTGAGTGCCTCGGTGGTCCTTTACTCCATCCACATACCTCACCAACGGCTCCCAACAGAATATCTTTCATTGACGTCCAACCACTTTCAAGCTCAACGACATCAGCCTCTGCCATACTCAGCCTCTTTTTTAATACCTCCCTCAGTCACCTCTTTCAACCTCCACACCTTCATTCTCGGTTGGTACTTCACCCGCCGAGTTCTCCTCGCACCTTTCTCCCTTATGTCACAGACAACCAAGTGGTGCTGTGAAACAGCCTCCTCCCCCGGGATCACCTTCGTGTCCCGGAGGTGCCCCCTATCTCGCCTATGCACGAATAGGTAGTCAACGGTTGTCGTCGACCCACCTGACGTGTATGCAACAAGCTTACTATCCTCTTTCTGGAACTGAGTATTACAAATCAACAAACCAGCTCCATCAACAAACTCCAAAATCCTTTCACCTTCTCCATTCCTCATACCGTGTCCGTAACCCCCATCAACTCCCTCAAAACCGTCTATACTCCTTCCGACATGTCCATTTAGGTCTCCTCCTATCACAACAACTTCATCATCTTTCACGTTTTCCATCAGCTCCTCTATCACACACCAGAACTTGTCCTTCTCTTCATCGCTCCGACCAACCTGCAGAGCATATCCCGTGATGACGTTCACCAAGAGCTTTCCAATCATCATTTTCACCATCATCGACCTTTCACTCACTCTCGTCACACTCACCACACTGTCTACAAACTCCTCAGAAAACAGGACACCAACACCATACACGCCTTCCGGGTACCATTGCCACACAAACTTGTATTTCTGTCCCTGCCTACCCTTCACCATTCTCACACCACTTCCCTCCCATCTCGTCTCCTGCACACAACATATGTCCACTCTTCTTCTGACCAATACTTCACCACGTCTCCTGATCTTCTTGTCATTGTCCCTACATTCCATTTCCCAAACCTCAGAAACCGATCTCCACGTCGGGCATCAGACGTTTCGTCGTCATAAATGGAATGATTTCCACGCTTGCTTCGATCAGGTTCCCCACCTTGACTTTTGACGAGAGGGAGTGGGGTCCCCCACGGGGTACTTCAGGCTGTACCCTGCCCATACATAGTTGTAATTGTCATGGTTCCCTTTTTGAGGCAATGGTTTTATGGCCGGATGCCCTTCCTGACGCCAACCCTTTTAGTCGCCTCTTAGGACACCAGATAATCATAAGCAGGGATACGGTGTACCTATTCAAAAACCGGGGCACACACTGGGTAAACCGGGTCTCTCTTTTTAAACAATTTATTAACAGGTGAAATTGATCTCTCTTTTCAAACAATTTAATAACAGGTGAAATTGATCTCTCTTTTTAAACAATTTGATAACAGTTGAAATTGATCTCTCTTTTAAAACAATTTATTAACAAGTGAAATTGATCTCTCTTTTTAAACAATTTAATAACAGGTGAAATTCATCGCTCTTTTTGTACATTTTAATTTCAAGTGATATTGATCTCTCTTTTCAAACAATTTAATAACAGGTGAAATTGATCGCTCTTCTTATGCATTTTATGAACAGGTGACATTGAAATCTCTTTTTTTTCCTTCTTTTTTTTTGTATACAAGATCGAGGCTCGTGAAAGAGCTAATATTAATCACACAAAAAGTCAAACCGACACATAAAACCCAAAATAAGGGGAGCGATAGACAAGATGGGGAGAGAGGGGGAAGGACACAAACACAACATTTGAGAGCAGGGACATCAGGAGAAATGTGGGAGGGGAAGGGCTTGGGGGGAGGTGGGAGAGGTATAAAACATATGGACACTGCAAGGACTTCGAGGAAAGAAGTTGGAATTTCAAAAAAAGTGTATCGGGTGAATTAGCGGGGGTAGAAAAGATCAAGGTTTTGGATGGGGGAAGATAAGAGATGGTGGTGAACAGCTGTTTTAAAGACCTGGAGGGAGGAGTGGGATTGAAGGGAGTGGGGGAGTTTGTTCCAGAGGCGGGAGAAAAGGGGAATGAAAGAGTGAAGGTGAGCAGAGAGCCGAGATTTTGGCAGTTTAACCATAAGAGGGTTGCTGGCAGATCTTGTGCGACCTGTAGGAATATTAAGGGGACAGAGCACAGAGAGAGCTGGGAGAGCTAGGCCGGAGAGGAGTCTGTAGAAGACAGAAAGACCACCAACCTGCCTGCAGTGAGTGAGTGAAAGGCCCTCGGAGTTAGCTTCATCGCAGGAGATTCCAATGATTCTGAAAGCTTTGGTTTCAACAGCGTGAAGCTGAGAAAGGTGTGAGGCAGGAGCACCGGCCCAGAGGGGGGAACAGTTTTCCATTAAGCTGCAGATGAAATCCTTGTATGTGGTGAGGAGCTCAGGTGTGCCAAGGGAGGACTTCGCACGACGGAGGATGCCCAGTTGGCGACTGGCTTTGGAGGCCAGCTTGGAAATGTGGTTTTCCCAAGAAAGATCATGGCAGATGGTGAGACCCAAAAGCTTGAGCGACAGAACTTCTTGGAGTGGATTGTTGAGAAAGTAGATGGGAGGATTTTCCAGTCGGTCTTTTCGGGGAGACATAGTAAGAGTGTGAGATTTGTCAGGATTGAAAGACATGTTCCACTTGTTTGCCAAATTTATTAACAAGTGAAATTGATCCAGCTTTTTAAACAATTTAATAACAGGTGAAGTTGATCTCTCTTTTCAAACAATTTAATAACAGGTGAAGTTGATCTCTCTTTTCAAACAATTTAATAACAGGTGAAATTGATCTCTCTTATTAAACAATGTAATAACAGGTGAAATTGATCTCTCTTTTAAAACAATTTATTAACAGGTGAAATTGATCTCTCTTTTTAAACAATTTATTAACAGGTGAAATTGATCTCTCTTTTTAAACAATTTATTAACAGGTGAAATTGATCTCTCTTATTAAACAATGTAATAAAACCACCGTTTAGAGGCCATTTTTCCCCGCAAAGCGGGGGTTGGCCTTTTCGGGGACCGTGGTAGTTGTTGTTTTTTTGGTCCCCTTTTTGAAGCAATGTTTTACGGCCGGATGCCCTTCTTGACGCCAACCCTTTTTGCCGCCTTCAACGACAAACAGGGAATTACCAGTGAACTGGTACTCAATTAGCCGACCTCGGAAGGATGACAGGCTGAGTCAACCCCCCTGGCATTAATTCGGCGATCGACCGAGATTCGAACCCAGGATCCTAGGTTATCCTAAGCCAGCACCCTAGCCGCTAGCCCAACACCAGGGGTTTAAACAATGTAATAACAGGTGAAATTGATCTCTCTTTTTAAACAATTTATTAACAGGTGAAATTGATCTCTCTTTTCAAACAATTTAATAACAGGTGAAATTGATCTCTCTTTTAAACAATTTAATAACAGGTGAAATTGATCTCTCTTTTTAAACAATTTAACAACAGCTGAAGTTGATCTCTCTTGTTAAACAATGTAATAACAGGTGAAATTGATCTCTCTTTTTAAACAATTTATTAACAGGTGAAATTGATCTCTTTTCAAACAATTTAATAACAGGTGAAATTGATCTCTCTTTTAAACAATTTAATAACAGGTGAAATTGATCTCTCTTTTTAAACAATTTAACAACAGCTGAAGTTGATCTCTCTTGTTAAACAATGTAATAACAGGTGAAATTGATCTCTCTTTTTAAACAATTTATTAACAGGTGAAATTGATCTCTCTTTTCAAACAATTTATTAACAGGTGAAATTGATCTCTCTTTTTAAACAATTTAACAACAGGTGAAGTTGATCTCTCTTGTTAAACAATGTAATAACAGGTGAAATAGATCTCTCTTGTTAAACAATGTAATAACAGGTGAAATTGATCTCTCTTTTTAAACAATTTATTAACAGGTGAAATTGATCTCTCTTATTAAACAATGTAATAACAGGTGAAATTGATCTCTCTTTTTAAACAATTTATTAACAGGTGAAATAGATCTCTCTTATTAAACCATGTAATAACAGGTGAAATTGATCTCTCTTTTTAAACAATTTATTAACAGGTGAAATTGATCTCTCTTATTAAACAATGTAATAACAGGTGAAATTGATCTCTCTTTTAAACAATTTATTAACAGGTGAAATAGATCTCTCTTTTCAAACAATTTAATAACATGTGAAATTGATCTCTCTTTTTAAACAATTTAACAACAGCTGAAGTTGATCTCTCTTGTTAAACAATGTAATAACAGGTGAAATTGATCTCTCTTTTTAAACAATTTATGAACAGGTGAAATTGATCTCTCTTTTCAAACAATTTATTAACAGGTGAAATTGATCTCTCTTTTTAAACAATTTAACAACAGGTGAAGTTGATCTCTCTTGTTAAACAATGTAATAACAGGTGAAATTGATCTCTCTTTTTAAACAATTTAACAACAGCTGAAGTTGATCTCTCTTGTTAAACAATGTAATAACAGGTGAAATTGATCTCTCTTTTTAAACAATTTATTAACAGGTGAAATTGATCTCTCTTTTCAAACAATTTAATAACAGGTGAAATTGATCTCTCTTTTTAAACAATGTAATAACAGGTGAAATTGATCTCTCTTGTTAAACAATGTAATAACAGGTGAAATTGATCTCTCTTTTTAAACAATTTATTAACAGGTGAAATTGATCTCTCTTTTCAAACAATTTATTAACAGGTGAAATTGATCTCTCTTTTTAAACAATTTAACAACAGGTGAAGTTGATCTCTCTTGTTAAACAATGTAATAACAGGTGAAATTGATCTCTCTTTTTAAACAATTTAACAACAGCTGAAGTTGATCTCTCTTGTTAAACAATTTAACAACAGCTGAAGTTGATCTCTCTTATTAAACAATGTAATAACAGGTGAAATTGATCTCTCTTTTTAAACAATTTATTAACAGGTGAAATTGATCTCTCTTTTCAAACAATTTAATAACAGGTGAAATTGATCTCTCTTTTTAAACAATTTAACAACAGCTGAAATTGATCTCTCTTTTTAAACAATTTAACAACAGCTGAAGTTGATCTCTCTTATTAAACAATGTAATAACAGGTGAAATTGATCTCTCTTTTTAAACAATTTATTAACAGGTGAAATTGATCTCTCTTTTCAAACAATTTAATAACAGGTGAAATTGATCTCTCTTTTTAAACAATTTAACAACAGCTGAAGTTGATCTCTCTTGTTAAACAATGTAATAACAGGTGAAATTGATCTCTCTTTTTAAACAATTTAATAACAGGTGAAATTGATCTCTCTTTTTAAACAATTTATTAACATGTGAAATTGATCTCTCTTTTTAAACAATTTATTAACAGGTGAAATTGGTCTCTTATTAAACAATGTAATACAGGTGAAATTGATCTCTCTTTTTAAACAATTTATTAACAGGTGAAATTGATCTCTCTTTTTAAACAATTTAATAACATGTGAAATTGATCTCTTTTCAAACAATTTAATAACAGGTGAAATTGATCTCTCTTTTTAAACAATTTAACAACAGCTGAAGTTGATCTCTCTTGTTAAACAATGTAATAACAGGTGAAATTGATCTCTCTTTTTAAACAATTTAATAACAGGTGAAATTGATCTCTCTTTTTAAACAATTTATTAACATGTGAAATTGATCTCTCTTTTTAAACAATTTAACAACAGCTGAAGTTGATCTCTCTTATTAAACAATGTAATAACAGGTGAAATTGATCTCTCTTTTTAAACAATTTATTAACAGGTGAAATTGATCTCTCTTTTCAAACAATTTAATAACAGGTGAAATTGATCTCTCTTTTTAAACAATTTAACAACAGCTGAAGTTGATCTCTCTTGTTAAACAATGTAATAACAGGTGAAATTGATCTCTCTTTTTAAACAATTTAATAACAGGTAAAATTGATCTCTCTTTTTAAACAATTTATTAACATGTGAAATTGATCTCTCTTTTTTAAACAATTTAACAACAGGTGAAGTTGATCTCTCTTGTTAAACAATGTAATAACAGGTGAAATTGATCTCTCTTCTTAAACAATTTATTAACAGGTGAAATTGATTTCTCTTTTCAAACAATTTAATAACAGGTTTTTTTTTTTGTATACAAAGTCGAGGCTCGTGAAAGAGATAACATTTATCAAACAAACAAATCAAACAAACAAGCAAACAAAGTATATAAAAAGGGGAGCAGTGGACAAGATGGGGAGAGAAGGGGAGGAAGCGCACAAACACAACATTTGAGAGCAGGGACATTGGGAGATGTGTGGGAGGGAGAGGGAGGGCCTGGGGGGAGGCATAGTGGGGCGGCTTAGCCCAAATATTCAAAAGAATTGTGCATTTTGTGATACAAGCACCAAATTTGGCACAAATGTACATTAATATGTTGCGAACATTTTCAGATATTGGGCCACTTGAAATTCCGTAATTTTTTTTTTCAAATTTTTTCAAATTTCGTAATTTCAAATTTTTAGGGTGACACCGTCACAATTTCGGTCTTCGAGGCCGGCCGATAGGCAAAGTGTGACCGGAAGGGACGAGGTTCTCCTGACCACGTGGCCCTCGATCTGGGAAGCGGGAGGCGTTCCATTAGTGGACGCGCCCCTCACGCCCGACTTTTGGGCGGCCCCGGCAGGCCGTTTGTTTTGACGTTCCGTGACAGGCCCCGCACCCCCACCTCCCCCACCTCCGGGCCGACCGGAAGCTTGTGCTGAGTACATCATACCTGAACAACTCAGTGAGGCAGAACACAGCAGTGCACACCAGGGTGA